>NC_143536.1:17500-378531 GCF_031878675.1 Megascapheus bottae
ATCCCTAACAGGAACCTTAATCCTAACATTCCCTGACATGTTCCATAAATGTAACATATACCCTAAACATGAAATACATACAGAATCAAGTACCCGAACACACACTCTTAATCTCATAGGTGCCCTTACATGCATCCTAGCATGTACCCAAAACCTACCCCAACGCTTACCCTAACACGTACTCTAAACCCTAACCCTAACAGGAACCTTACACCAAGCATTATCTTAACATGCTCCCTAACATGTACCCCAATATACACCCTAACTCTGCCATAATCACATCTTAACATGTGCCCTAACCCAAACTCATACCCTAACAAATTACCTAATGCACCACCAATCTTATGCCTCACCCTAGACCATCTTCTAGCCCCAATCCGTATGTAACTGCATAACTCACACTTTGTACAATCCTAACCCACTCCCAGAACCTACATAACCCCTTTCCTAACAAGTTCTCTGCTCCTCACCTGTCCCCTAACACACTTTAAAGACCGCTGCATAACATATGCAAAATCTTAACCCATCCCATAAAGTTCTTCCTCACACGCTCCTTGACCTTCAACCTTTCCTGAACCCTTATGAGAGCATTTTCCTCCACGACATCCCCAACCTCACATTTTGTCTACCACATTCCCTACACTCTGCCACAACCCTAAACCTGACCTATTCCATAATCCAACTGCTAATCTTTTCCACAACAACTAGCAGATCCATAACATTAACCCATTCACTAAACATAATTCCCTATCGTTCTGTAACACTTAACACTAACCCTGACTTACTAACCTGCTATGTAAGGATAACAGAAAACCCACTACTTACTCGAACCTGTTTCTGAACGATGACTACAAAATTCATTCTAACTCCCATGCTGAGTAACCTCAATAGCACCCAACCTTAACTCTACCCTTCACATCAACCACCCTACACCTGAACCCTAACCTCAATCATACCAACCCTAAACACGGTAGCCCTAACAACCCTAACCATGTAACATCACCACTGACACTAAAAACACTATTCCTTAAGCCTACTGCTCCTCCCCCAGCTTTGAGGGATGGGTTGGGGTTGCTGAAATGTGTTAGGAACACACTTATGCTACTGATTTGAGTTAGTAAATAGTTTAGGATAAGGCCTAGGATTGGTGGGTGGCTTATGATACATGTTAAGGTTATGGATCCCCTAAACAAATCCAGACCACACCATGAACATCAACAAGTCTATTCTGCACCCTAACTTAAACCATACCAACCCTAACGATAGTAACCTTAACAACTCTAACCCCTACCACCAACCCAGACAACAACCTTAACTCTTTTACCTACATCCTGACCCCAACTTAACTGACAGCGCACTGTCCTGCATCCTTGGAGGTAGGTGGTCTTCTTTTGTCCAATATTACAGAGAAACATAGCACTGTATCCCACACCCTCACCCATGTACACATGGCAGGTGTATGAACAGAGTAGGTCAAGAGTTGGTAAATGTGTTAGGCAACAGTGAACGTATGGATTTGAGGACAGAGACCTGGGTTGGGGACTACAGTCTGACAGTTCACAATTTACCAAGCAGGAAGGGGTGGGCCTCCCTTCCTCATAAATGCTTTCACCCCCTTTTCTCTATGTACCAAAAGCAAAGACACTGGAGGCCTAAGTTGGACCTCGGTCCACCAAAGCAGGTACTGGGCTGTGTACCCAGATTCTACGCTCGCAATTGAAAACTTGAAGACTCTCCAATGTGGTCATCATTGTCACTATCGTTGTCATCATCTCTGCTGCCGTAGCCTCCTCCTCTTCTTCTTCTTCTCTTCCTACTCTTCTTATCTTCCTCCTCCTCTTCCTCTCTTCCTCTTGCTCCTTCTACTCCTCTTCCTTTCTACTTCTTCCTCTTCTTCCTCCACCCTTCTTCCTGCTCCTACTCCTCCCTCCTCTGCTTCCTCTTCCTTCTTTCATCCATTCTTCTTTTTTCTTCTTCCTTCTTCCTTTTACCTTTCTTTTCTTCCCTCTTCTTTCTTCCTTTCTTCTTTCTCCTTTCCTCCACTTCCTTTTTTGGGGGCCAGTCCTTGGGCTTAAACTCAGAGCCCAAGCACTGTCCTTGGGCTTTGTCAAGGCAAGTGCGCTACCACTTGAGCCACAGCACCACTTCTGGCTTTTTCTGTCTGTGGTACCAAAGACTAACTTTTTTCTGAGTGTGGTACCAAAGAATTGAACCCAGAGCTTTGTGTCTACTAGGCAAGCACTCTACCATTAGGCCAGGCTCCTGGCCCCTCTCCAGTTGGTCTTCTGACACTGGGAACATTTTCTCCTCAGAGTGCACACAGGCAGAGGAAGGCAATGCACCACAAAGGCTAGGCATCCAGGAGCCTGGTTAAGGATACACAAGACCTGGAAGGTCTGACAGAGAAGGAAAAGTACTAGGATATGCCTTCTGCTTCTCTCCAAAGATTATTATTAGAAACTTGACAAAACCCCACTTCTGAGGCATAAAATGGAGGGCTTCGTGTGGAGTTGCTGACCTAGCCTATGGAGAGCTGTGAACATAATACCACTGGAATTCACCCATGCAAATTGAAATACCTTGGAATGGTTAATAAAAGTGTATGTAAGGTGTATATAATGACAACATAAACACACATGCCCTCACTCCCTAACCCCCATGCCCTATGCAGGACATTGCTAAAAGCTCAGTGAAGACTCAGAGCTGAGGATACAGACTTAGGATAAGCCTGCTGTGGCAAAAGGTGTTCTGACAGGTACCAACTTAACAAGCAGGAAAGTATAGACTGCCCTTCCTCACAGGTGTCTTCATTCCATTCACCAGGCTTTGGTATGAATATGACTGGAAGCACAGATAAAAAACCTAGTACAGACTTAAGACACGAGGTTGGAGACCTACATTTTGCATGAGTCTATAAAAGCAGGTTAGGGGTAGGATGTGTCAGTCAGGCCACTTCAACATTAGACCACAAAATCAGATTCTTGAGACACCATTCCCAGTGTCTGTACTACACATTTTTTCCTGATACTCAGCAAGTTTTGTCCCCGAAGTACTTACAGTCAGAAGAAATCAACACACAACGAAGGGTGAAGATGCTAGAACTGCTCCACAGATCGGTGGGATCCTGTATACTGTATACAGAGGAAGACAAAACAGAAACAGTCACACAGAAGCTCCTACTAGAAAACTGACATATAACATCAGTCTAAAGGAACTGATTGAGTTACTAGACAGAAAGGGGTGAGGCTCAGTGTCGAGGTGCTTGCCTAGGTGGTAAGAGGCCATGAAACACAATAAAATTTAAATTCACCAAAAGAAATTTAAATGCATTGATATGTTGAACAAAATGTGTATATGACCTATGTCCACATTCCCTCAGCCCCAACCCACAGGCACTGAGAAGGACATGACCAAAAGCAGAAGTGAAATCACAATGACGATTCAGAGACCTAAGTAGGGGCCTAGGGTCATCAAAGTTGTCCTGACAAGCACCAACTCACCAAGCAGGGAGGGAGGGAGACTACCCTTCATCACACATGCCCTCACCCCCTTCTCCAGGCCCCAGGAGGATCAAAGTATAGATGAAAACATGATGACACTTGGAGACAGGCCAGAGGCCTGGGCAAGGCATGAGTTTACCAGAACAAGTTCATATGGAGTCCATCCAGGCCATTCTACGTTGGGCCATACCTACTAAACCTGTATTCACAATCCCAAGCTTCCAGTCTCTCCACATTTTACCCTGACTCTGTGCATTTTCTTCTCAGTGTCTATAGTCAAGAGAACACAACATACAGCAAAGGCTGGAAATTGTGAAAAATCAAAGGCTGAGGTGCTTGCCCAGCTTGTGAGAAACCCTGGAACACAATATCCCAGGAATTCACCAAACAAATTAAAATATCTTTGTGTGTCTAATAAAATGTGTATTGGACCTATACAATAAAAACAAAAATCATTCTGTGCTGGTCCTGGGGCTTGAACTTAGGACCTAGGTGTTCTTCCTGACATGTTTTTTCAAGGCTAGCGTCCTACTACTTGAGCTCCACTTTAGAGTTTTTTTACCCATTATTGGAGACAAAGACCCTCAAGAACTTTCCTTCCAGGGCTAGGGGTGAACTGCAAACCTCAGATCTTGGACTCTTTAGCAGCTAGGATTACAGACCACCAAGACCTGGCAAAAAAAAACAATGCTTTCCACAAATCGCCTCACACCCTAACCCCCATGCCCTATGCAATATGTGGACTGGGAGCAAGATCCTACATCCTACATTTCAGTGTACACCCAGATCCTACACTTATGTTTGATTCAAAAGTTCTGGATTCTTCATCTTATCTCATCACAGCACCTAAAGTGAAAGGAGTCTCTGAAGAACAGAGGCTCAGCATCCTGAGGCCTCTCTTCTGCTGAGCAGGATCTGGGGTAGAGCCGACAGAAGGAAAAAAAGAAAAAACCATGTAGACCACACTTTCTGCTCCCACCTTCTACTACCCCACCAAGTTCCTCATGAGACAGATCCCGGGCCAGGCTTGAGGCAATGATGGCTTCCTGAGACCAACAGGGGACATGGCTCAGCATCAAGGTGCTTGTCTGGCTGGGGAGGCATGCTCCAAAATATAGACAAAATCCTGATATGCCCAATAAAATGTGAAGGAGCCCACCATACTGGAGGATGAATGAATGATGTCCCCAACAACGTCCACACTGGAGAATGAGTGATGTTCCCAACCATCAGTCCTCAAGCTCTGAGAGGGACAGGGGGGAACAGGAGGGGACAGGAGATGGGGAGGGGACAAGAGACAAGGGGGGACAGGAGACGAGGGGGGATAGAAGATGGGGTGGGACAGGAGCCGGGGACCTTTACCGGGTGGACAGAGGCCAGAAGTGAGGGGGAGAGCATTTCACGAGTGGACACAGAGCGGAAGTGAGGGAGGGGGAGCATTATGGGAGCGGACAGAGACCGGAAGTGAGGGTGGGGGAGCATTATGGGAGCAGACAGAGACCGGAAGTGGGGGTGGGGGAGCATTATGGGAGCGGACAGAGACCGGAAGTGGGGGTGGGGGAGCATTATGGGAGCGGACAGAGACCGGAAGTGGGGGTGGGGGAGCATTATGGGAGCGGACAGAGACCGGAAGTGGGGGTGGGGGAGCATTATGGGAGCGGACAGAGACCGGAAGTGGGTGTGGGAAAGCATTATGGGAGCAGACAGACCGGAAGTGGGGGTGGGGAGCATTATGGGAGCAGACACAGACCAGAAGTGAGGGTGGGGGAGTATTATGGGAGTGGACAGAGAGAAGTGGGGTGAGGGAACATTGGGGGGGGGCAGAGACCGGAAGTGGGTGTGGAGAAGCATTATGGGAGCAGACAGACCAGAAGTGGGGGTGGGGAGCATTACAGGGGGCAGAGACCGGAAGTGGGGGTGAGGGAGTATTATGGGAGCAGACAGAGACCGGAAGTGGGGGAGCATTACATGGGCAGACAGAGGCAGGAAGTGGGGGTGGGGGAGCATTACCAGGGCAGACAGAGCCGGGAAGTCAGGCGGTGGAGGGGCAGCATCCCAGGTCCAGTCTCCACTGACCACTTCCTGCCATGGCAACGCTGTCCTCGGACATGGAATGAAAAAAGTAAAACAAAATAAAAGAGGAGGTGGCGGCAGGCGGCCAGCCAAGCCTCTCCACTCTTGACCAGGCCCTGGGCCTGCCTACACTGAAAGCTCACCGCTGACTGGGAGCTGGCTCCGGAGGCCTGGCTTAGGCCTAACATGGCTGAAGCCCCTTCAGGAAGAGGAAAAACAAAGCAGCAGGCCCCACCTCATAAAACTTCACAGCCACCACACACCCAGGCCCCAGGCCTGCCTAGGCTAAAAAGCGCACCTCTGACTGGGAGCTGGCTCCAGAGGCCTGGCTTAGGCCTAACATGGCCTTCCTCACACACACTGGCTGCATCTGGGTAGAGACAGCCTCCTTCAGGTGCTTCCCCATGAAGAAATGCTGCCCGCACCTTCCAGGACGGGCTAACAGGCAACAGACGCCCGGCCTCAGGACAGCTCTGTAGGCCGAACAAATGCCACTCTCTCAGAGGAAGGCGGACGCACTGGAGCCTCTCACAGGCAGAACCGCCCCAAACCAGTTCAGCGTCCTCGCTCCACCCACCCCTCTCAGGCTCTGACCATGCAAGCCCCGCCCCTGACACCTCAGGTCCTCAAGGTGGAGGGGCAGCAGCCTAGGCCCCATCTGCACTGACCACTCCCTGCCATGGCGGCACCGTCCCCGGGCCTGGAGGGAGGAAAATAAAAAAGAGGAGGCAGCAGCGGGCGGGCTGCCGCTCCTGTCCACTCTTGACCAGGCCCCGGCCTACACTGAAAGCTCACCGCTGACTGGGAGCTGCCTCCGGAAGCCTGGCCTAGGCCTAACTTGGCCAAAGCCCCTTCAGGAAGAGGAAAAATGAAGCAGCAGTCCCCACTTCACCCACTTTCACAGCCACCACACACCCAGGCCCCAGGCCTGCCTGGGCTAAAAAGCACACCTCTGACTGGGAGCTGGCTCCGGAGGCCTGGCTTAGGCCTAACATGGCCTTCCTCACACACACAGGCTGCGTCTGGGTAGAGACAGCCTCCTTCATCCGCTTCCCCACAAAGAAACGCTGCCGGCACCTTACAGGACAGGTGAACAGACAACAGCCTCAGGCTGAGAGTGCCCCGCCCAGCTCTGTAGGCCCCAGAACAAATGCCACTCTCTCTGGGGAAGGCGGCCGCACTGGAGCCTCTCATGGGCCGGCTGGTCCCAGACAGAACCGCCCCAAACCAGTTCAGCGTCCTCGCCCCGCCCCTGACCCCTGACCCCTCACATCCTCACTCCGCCCCACCCCCTCAGGCTCTGACCCCGCAAGCCCCGCCCCCGACCATTCACGTCCTTGAGGAGGAGGGGCAGCAGCCCAGGCCCCATCTGCACTGACCAATCCCTCCCGTGGTGGCACCGTCCTCGGGCCTGGACAGAGGAAAATAAAAGAGGAGGCAGCGGTGGGCGGGCTGCCGCACCTATCCACTCTCGACCAGGCCCCAGCCTACACTGAAAGCTCACTGCTGACTGGGAGCTGGCTCCGGAGGCCTGGCTTAGGCCTAACATGGCCGAAGACCCTTCAGGAAGAGGAAAAACGAGCTGCCCGCCCCACTTCTCCACACACTTTCACAGCCACCACACACCTAGGTCCCAGGCCTGCCTAGGCTAAAAAGCACACCTCTGACTGGCTGCTGACTCCGGAGGCCTGGCTTAGGCCTAACATGGCCTTCCTCACACACACGCGGCGTCTGGGTAGAGACAGCCTCCTTCAGGCGCTTCCCCATGAAGAAATGCTGCCGGCACCTTCCAGGACGGGCTAACAGGCAACAGACGCCCGGCCTCAGGACAGCTCTGTAGGCCCCCGAACAAATGCCGCTCTCTTAGAGGAAGGCGGACGCACTGGAGCCTCTCACAGGCAGAACCGCCCCACCCCTCTCAGGCTCTGACCCCCGCAAGCCCCACCCCCGACCCCTCACGTCCTCAAGGTGGAGGGGCAGCAGCCTAGGCCCCATCTGCACTGACCACTCCCTCCCATGGTGGCACCATCCCCGGGTCTGGAGGGAGGAAAATAAAACAAAAGAGGAGGCAGCAGCGGGTGGGCTGCCGCTCCTATCCACTCTTGACCAGGCCCCAGCCTACACTGAAAGCTCACCGCTGACTGGGAGCTGGCTCCGGAGGCCTGGCTTAGGCCTAACTTGGCCAAAGCCCCTTCAGGAAGAGGAAAAATGAAGCAGCAGTCCCCACTTCACACACTTTCACAGCCACCACACACCCAGGCCCCAGGCCTGCCTGGGCTAAAAAGCGCACCTCTGACTGGGAGCTGGCTCCAGAGGCCTGACTTAGGCCTAACATGGCCTTCCTCACACACACAGGCTGTGTTTGGGTAGAGGCAGCCTCCTTCAGGCGCTTCCCCACGAAGAAACGCTGCCGGCACCTTACAGGACGGGTGAACAGACAACAGCCTCAGGCTGAGAGTGCCCCGCCCAGCTCTGTAGGCCCCAGAACAAACGCCACTCTCTCTGGGGAAGGCGAGGCGGCCGCACTGGAGCCTCTCATGGGCCGACTGGTCCCAGGCAGAACCGCCCCAAACCAGTTCAGCGTCCTCGCCCTGCCCCCGACCCCTCACATCCTCGCTCTGCCCCACCGCTCTGGGGCTCTGACCCTGCAAGCCCCGCCCCCAGACCATGACTTCCGTGCCCTGGCTCCACCCCCCTGGAGCTCTCCCTCCAAGCCCCGCCCTAGACCACGCACCTCCCTTCCTCTTCCTGGCCCCACCCCCTGGCGCTCAGCCCCCCACAAGCCCCGCCCTTCTCAAGCCTCAGCCCCGCTCCAGCTCCAGCCCGCCTTTTTCTCTGGCTGTGCTTCCCACTGTGTCTGGCTGCTCTCCACTCAGCTCTGCCTCTTCCCCTTCCCACCTGGATTGGCGGGGAGAACAGAGCAGCAGCCTGTGAACCAGGACAGTTTCCGGGGGTGGTCTGCTTTGGTGGCCATGGACAGGGCTTGGAGTCTGTGCTCTGGGTTGGGCATGGGGGGACCCGCTGTCCATTCTGGGGTGGTGGGAAGGAATAGGTTGCTTGCCCAGGGGTGGGCGTGGAGGGTCCCTGGAGGGCTCCAGATCCTGAGGCCGAGTGCCGCTGCTTACTTCTACCGGGGGAAGCAAGGAGACCCAGGTTGTGAGCACCTGGTGGGGAGAAATGTTTGTCCAGTGTCTGAAACCCCACAGCCCCTCCAGACGGCCTGGAGGCTCAGTACTGGCAGAGGAAGACGAGCCCTGTCCACAGCCTCCCCTCCCAGCCCAGTTCTTCCCCCAAGGAGGTTCCCGCTTCACTGCCTGCCTGCCAACCTGCCTGCCTAGCAGAAGACCTGAGATCAACCCCTGACTGTGCGGCAGCCCACAAGCGTTTGGGAACACTTTGCTGACACTGGAACTGGAGAGCCAATGGGACAGGCAGGCCCAGACCTTCCACAGACAATTACTAGGGACAGTCACTTAGGGCCTTGCATGGCCTCTCTCGTGCATCCCAGATTATCAGTATGTTAGGGCGGGGTGTGGGGAGGGTGAGTGAAGAACACGGAGGAAAGTAGACCAGAGAGCAAAGCAAGTCAAGAAAAAACAGGCTGAATTGATGATATTTCCAGTTTTCAGTTAGGACTGGGAAAATAAACCTTTACAGAATCCAGTTGGTAAAAGATGAATTTAAATGAAAACATTCCATCTTCTGCCTCAATGTTTCCTTCAAAAATTTAAAACAGGGAGACACAGCAGCCACGTGTTCAGAGACAACAAGCGCTGTCTCACAGCTTCCATCCAAGATTAGTGTATTTGTTTATTATTTTATTTCATGCTCCCTCATAAACTGCAAACACGAGTGAAAAAGGGAGAGAAGATGAGCTTGCACTCTCCCTCTCTCCCTCTCTTCCTGTCTTCTTCCTTCCCTCAATCCAACAGAGTTAGAAGAGCTTAAAGAACGATATGCACGTTGGAAAACACAGAGAGACAAAGCACACACCCATGCATAAACACATTTAGACAATATGAAGCCAGAAGAGGGGCTGAGGCTCAAGTACTGCAGCACCATGTTAAGTGAACAAGCTGAGGAACAGCACCCAATCCCTATATTCAAACTCTATGAACAGTGTGCGCGCGCGCACACACACACACACAGAATTAATGTAAGGAAAACTATGGATGTGTGACCACCACACTGTTCCACACATGGTGTTCACATGCCACACTGACATTTCCCACGTGAACAGCAGAGGACGCCCTCCAAGGTGCAGTGAGCTCATCTTCCCACCAGAGGGCGCGCTGGACCCCTGCTCACCACCCTCCTACCCTCCAAGGTGCAGTGAGCTCGTCTTCCCACCAGAGGGCGTGCTGGACCCCTGCTCACCACCCTCCTCCCCTCCCTAATGTAGTGAGCTCATCTTCCCACCAGAGGGCGTGCTACACCCCTGCTCACCACCCTCCTCCCCTCTGTGGTGTAGTGAGCTCTGCTTTCCACCAGAGGGCACACTATACCCCTGCTCACCACCCTCCTTCCCTCCCTAGTGTAGTGAGCTCTGCTTCCCACCAGAGGGCGTGGTGGACCCCTGCTCACCACCCTCCTCCCCTCTGTGGTGTAGTGAGCTCCGCTTCCCACCAGAGGGCGTGGTGGACCCCTGCTCACCACCCTCCTCCCCTCTGTGGTGTAGTGAGCTCCGCTTCCCACCAGAGGGCGTGCTGGACCCTGCTCACCACCCTCCTCCCCTCCCTACTGTAGTGAGCTCCTCTTCCCACCAGAGGGCGCGCTACACCCCTGCTCACCACCCTCCTCCCCTCTGTGGTGTAGTGAGCTCATCTTCCCACCAGAGGGTGCACTACACCCCTGCTCACCACCCTCCTCCCCTCTGTGGTGTAGTGAGCTTCACTTCCCACCAGAGGGCGTGCTGGATCCCTGCTCACCACCCTCCTCCTCTCCGTGGTGTAGTGAGCTCCACTTCCCACCAGAGGGCGCGCTGGACCCCTGCTCACCACCCTCCTACTCTCCCTAGTGTAGTGAGCTCTGCTTCCCACCAGAGGGCGTGCTACACCCCTGCTCACCACCCTCCTCTCCTCCCTAGTGTAGTGAGCTCCACTTCCCACCAGAGGGCGTGCTACACCCCTGCTCACCACCCTCCTCCCCTCCCTAGTGTAGTGAGCTCTGCTTCCCACCAGAGGACGCACTACACCCCTGCTCACCACCCTCCACCCCTCTGTGATGTAGTGAGCCCCACTTCCCACCAGAGGGCGCGCTGGACCCCTGCTCACCACCCTCCTCCTCTCCCTAGTGTAGTGAGCTCCACGTCCCACCAGAGGGTGCGCTGGACCCCTGCTCATCACCCTCCTACCCTCCCTAGTATAGTGAGCTCCACTTCCCACCACAGGGTGCGCTGGACCCCTGCTCACCACCCTCCTCCCCTCCGTGGTGTAGTGAGCTCCGCTTCCCACCAGAGGGCACGCTGGACCCCCTGCTCACCACTCTCCTCCTCTCCCTAGTGTAGTGAGCTCCACTTCCCACCAGAGGGCACACTACACCCCTGCTCACCACCCTCCTCCCTTCCGTGGTGTAATGACCTCCGCTTCCCACCAGAGGGCGCGCTGGACCCCTGCTCACCACCTTCCACCCCTCTGTGGTGTAGTGAGCTCTGCTTTCCACCAGAGGGCACACTACACCCCTGCTCACCACCCTCCTCCCCTCCCTAGTGTAGTGAGCTCCACTTCCCACCAGAGGGTGCTCTGGGCGAATGCTCACCCACCTCCTACCCTCTGTGGTGCAGTGAGCTCCAATTTCCACAAGAGGGCGCTCTGAGCGAATGCTCATCGCCTTCCCCCATACCCTGTGGTGCAATGAACTCTGCTTCCCAACAGAGGGCGGATTGGGTTAATGCTCACCACCCTCCTCCCCTCTATGATGCAGTGAACTCCACTTGCCATGACAGCACACTCTGGGTGAATGCACACTGCCTCCCCCCCCTCCGCCCCAGTGATCCAGTGAGCTCCACTACCCACCAGAGGGCGCTCTGGTGAATGCTCACAAACCTCCTCTCCTCCGTGGTGCAGTGAACTGGGCTTCCCACCAGAGGGAGCTCTGCGTGAATGCTCACCACCTTCGACCCCTCCGTGGAGCTGTGAGCTCCGCTTCCCACCAGAGGGCGCTCTGGTGAATGCTCACCACCCTCCTTACCTCCATGGTGCAATGAGCTCCGCTTGCCACGACAGCGCGCTCTGAGTGAACGTTCACCACTCTACTCTCCTCCATGATTCAGTGAGCTGTGCTTGTCCCCAGAGGATGCTCGGGGTGAATGCTCGACACCCTGCCACCCTCCGTGGTGTAGTGATCGCCGCTTGCCACCCGAGGCCGCTCTGGGTGAATACTCATCGCCCTACACCCCTCTGTGGTGCAGCGAGCGCCACTTCCGAGCAGAGGGCGCTCTGGGTGAATGCTCACCACCTTCCCTGCCTTCCCGTTGTGCAGTGAGCTCCACTTGCCACCAGAGGGCACTCTGGGTGAATCCTCCCTGCCCTCCTCCCCTCCATGGTGCAATGAGCTCTGCTTCCAAGGAGGGTGCTCTGGGTGAATAACTGCCTTTCACCCCTCCATGGACCTGTGAGCTCCGCTTGCCACCAGAGGGCGCTCTGCGTGAAGGGTCACTGCCCCCCCATGGTGCAATGAGCTCCACTACCCAGCAGAGGGCGCTCTGGTGAATGCTCACAGCCATAGACCAATCTATGGTGCAGTGACCTCCACTTACCACCAGAAGGCGCTCTGGGTGAATGCTCACCACCCTCCTCCGCTCCGTAGTGCAATGAGCTCTGCTTGCCACCAGAGGGCGCTCAGGGTGAATCATCACTGCCCTACACAAATCCGAGGTACAGTGTGCTCTGCTTCCCATCAGAGGGCGCTCTGGGTGAATGCTCACCCCCTCCTCCCCTCCGTAGTGCAGTGAGCTCCGCTTCCCACCAGAGGGCGCTCTGGGTGAATGCTCACCACCCTAGACCAATCTGTCATGCAGTGACCTCCGCTTGCCACCAGAGGGCGCTCTGGGTGAATGCTCACCGCCTTTCACCACTCCGTGGTGCAGTGAGCTCGGCTTGCCACCAGAGGGCGCTCGACGTGAAGGGTCAATGCCTTCACCCTTCCCTGGTGGTGCAATGAGCTCCACGACCCACCAGATGGTGCTCTGGGTGAATACTCACCACCTCCCCGCCCCCCCGTGTAGTAGTGAGTTCCACTACCTAGCAGAGGGCGCTCTGGGTGAATGCTCACAGCCCTAGACCAATCCATGGTGCAGTGACCTCCGCTTACCACCAGAAGGCGCTCTGGGTGAATGCTCACTACCTTTCACCACCCCCCCCCGTGGTGCAGTGTGCTCTGCTTGTCACCAAAGGGCGCTCTCCATGAAGGGTCATTGCCTTCCCCTCCCCCATGGTGCAATGAGCTCCACAACCCACCAGAGGGCGCTCTGGGTGAATGAGCACTGCCTTCCCCGCCTTCCCGCTGTGCAGTGAGCTCCACTTGCCACCAGAGGGTGCTCTGGGTGAATGCTCACAGCCCTTGACCAATCTGTGGTGCAGTGATGCCACTTACCACCAGAGGGCAAACTGGGTGAATGCTCACAAATCTCCCCTCCGTGGTGCAGTGACCTCCACTTGCCACCAGAGGGCGCTCTGGGTGAATGCTCACAGCCCTAGACCAATCTGTGGTGCAGTGACCTCCACTTACCACCAGAGGGCAAACTCCCCTCTGTGGTGCAGCGAGGTCCACTTACCACCAGAGGGCGTGCTGGGCCTGTGCTCACCGTCCTCTCCTCTGTGACTTCACTCTCTCACCCTAACCTAGGTTTGTGGATTTCTGTGACCTTCTCAGCTGTGTCTCTGAATGTATTTTTCTGAGTATTTGGACTATCCTAAGCCCTAGACCTCTCTACAGCCTCAAGATTTCTACTAAGGAAGGAATCTCAGCTTTTTTCCAATTTCTTTTTTTTTTTTCCCCAGTCCTGGCTTTGAACTCAGGGCTTGAGTACTTGGACTTTCTCAAGGCTAGAGCTCTACCACTTGAGCCTAAGCACCCTTCTGGGTTTTTCCTATGTATGTGGTACTGGGGAATCAAACCCGTGTCTTTGTGCGTGCTAGGCAAGCACTCTACCAGTAGGCCAAACTCCCGGCCCTTCTTTCCAATTTCTATAGCAAAAATCATTTGCATCTTATGTGTTTTCATTACCCCCAGATTAAGCTGTACATAGACTCTTTTTGAGAGAAACAACTTTATTTGCGTATGGTGCCTATTTCACTAATGAGATGGTTTGAATAAGATATGTCCTCCACAGGCTCCTGTGAGGAATGCTTACTCTCCAGATGGTATTTTCAAGGGTTTTGGAGACTCTAGAATGGGGGCCTAAGCTGAAAGAAATTGTTCACTTGGGTGACTCCACTAGGCCTTGCACTCAGGACTTAGGTGCTGTCCTATAGCTTTTTCACTCAAGCCTTGTATACTATCATTTCAACTCCACTTCCAGCTTTTTGTTTCTGTTGTCAGCTGAAAGTCTGTCTCGTGGATTTTTCCACCCTTTCTGGCTTTGATCTATCTCAGCTTCCTGAGAAGCTAGGATTACAAGCATGAGCCAGATGCCCTGCACAAGCCTCACCGCCTACAAGATTATGTCCCACAACACTGCTATACAAGGGACCAGGCTCCTGTCACATGACCTTGGGAGACAACCCTCCTTCAAATCACATCAGCAATCACTCGTGGTTATAACTTAAGATTTAAATTATGATGTAATTGTTTAAATTATTTTTTTCTTTATTATAGAATCTCCTAGAAGACTTAGCAGATCCCAGGACAGAAAAGGAAATGAATGTATCAGTCTCTGAAAGTCTGCAGTATTTCCATTAGCCTCCACTCTTCGTATAAACCAGAAGATATGCAGTTTCCCGCCTAAAAAGAGAGATTATCAGCATAGTAAAATTAAACATCTGCGGCAAAAGGACAGCAGGAATGAGGGTCAGCAGGCTTCCAGGCTAGTGGAGCACGTCTTCATCCAATCACCTACCACCCATCTCATCAAGGGAGAGAAAACAGTGACTTGGGAAAGTCACTTCTACGCGCTTGTGAGTTGGCAAATCTTCATCTACCCATCACCTACCATCCATCTCATCAAGGAGAGAACAGTGACCTGGAATAGTCACTTCTACGCTCTTGTTAGTTAGCACAAATCACAGTCAGCCTGATGCTAGATGGCTCACACCTGAGGATCAGAGTTTTAAGCCAGCCTGGACAGAAAAATCTGTGAGACTCTAATCTGCAATAAACTACTCAGAAAAAGCCAGAAGTAGCACTGTGGTTCAAGTGGTAGAGCTCTAGTCTTGAGTACAAAGAAGCTCAGGGATAGCACCCAGGTCCTGAGTTCAAGACCCATGACCAGCAAATTAAATAAATAAGATAAAATAAGGGGCCTGGAGTGTGGCCTAGTGGCAGAGTGCTTCCCTAGCATGCATAAAGCCCTGGGTTCGATTCCTCGGTACCACATACACAGAAAAAGCTGGAAGTGGCGCTGTGGCTCAAGTGGTAGAGCCCTAGTCTTGAGAAAGTTGCAAGGGCAGTGCCCAGGCCCTCAGTTCAAGCCCCTAAACTGGCAAAAATAAACAAATAAATATATAAATAAAATAATAAATCAGGGACAGGCAAATTATGAGAGTGGAAGTATAAGCCAACTCCAACCCTGTTTTTGGAAAACAACTTTTATTGGAACACAGCCAATTATATTCATTTACGCATTCCTGTACTGTCTATGGCATCCGATGTGTTACAAGGCCAAAGCGAGTGATGTGTTACAAGGCCAAAGCGAGTAACAGCTACAAAAACTGTGCCTCCTTCTCTCTAGCCATGGTCATGTAAAGTGTGCTAACCCCTGTTCTAAATCACAGAGGAGTCAATGAGCCAAAATTGGCTAAGAACAGGTACCTAAGAGAAATGCTCAGGACAAATGAAAGAATAACAGGAAAAGTAGGTTAGAGGAGAGCATCAAACATAAACACCACCTAATCCATTAATTTTGAATTAATCAAGCCTCCTTCTGTGGCTGAGTATGTCCTCCAGTACCACCGCCGGTGTCACCATGGGCACATATAAAACCTCTCTGCCTTAACTTTCTTCAACTTTTCTCTCTAGTTTCACCTCCGTAGCCATTAAAAGTATGTCTTGATGCTTAGTGAGTGTATGCTGCTATGCCAGACTGGGAAAGATGAGAAGAGTGGTCCTGTCCCCTGGTCTGCTAGGCACCATGGTTCATACTTGTAATCTTAGTTATTCAGGAAGCTTGGACCTAAGAATTTATGTTCAAAGCCAGCAGAGCAAGAAAGTCTTTAATGCCTTTATCTCCAATTACCCACCCAAAAGCAGGACGTGTGGTAGAGAGCTAGCATGAGCTTAAAAGCTCAGGGACAATGCCCAGGACTGACTTCAAACCTCAGAACCAGCACCAAAAATTAAAAAAAAAGAGTACATGGTCTAATGAGGGGGGGGGAGTCATATAATTTTTTTAAAAATTTTGGAAATAATAAAGGAGGCATGCTCAAGAAGCAATGAAAGCAAAAAAAATAAGATTTCTTAACAATCTGCTTGAGTGCATCTGTAAAGGCTTTGCACAGTAGAGAAGGCCATGCTTATGAAAGCACGAGTAGGCGTTTGCTCAGAGGTTAAATTAGGACGAGGTAACAGAGGCCAGAAACCACATGTGTATGGTTATAGAAGATACTTCTACCTGAGCACTACTGGAGCCTTTATTCTCTGAGAAGTATGGTGCAATGGGATGAATGTTGAATGATGGACAGAGTGGTTTAGTAACTAGGGAATGCTCAGAAGAAAGGCAATAATTCAGCCATGCAACTTTCATAAAGCTCTGAGAACCCAACGCACCCCGTCATGCATATGCTTCTCTTACCAGCAGGAGTGATGACTCCCATACGTGCACTGGATGTCTTCCCAGGACACCTGGACGAACACACACAGATGACAGCAGCAGCTAGTTGGTAGCTAGGAAGTATTCAGGGAATTCAGGGCTCTGCAATCTGCCCATTAGACTCCTATAAAGAAGCCCACTGTGATGACAGCTGGTGACACGATGCCCTGTATAACAATGCCCTCTGTAATGTCCTCATTCATCTTTAAACTTTTACTCATTCCCCCAGAGTTTTATCTTGCATCTTTCTAATTTCTGGTTTCATACGTTTCCTATACAGCATAAAACATCAAGGCACTGGACCCACTGGGCCAGAAACCTAAACACTGAAGCAAGCAGACTCTTAGCAATAAACCAGCTGGGCACTGGTGGCTCAGGCCTGTAATCCTAGCTACTCAGGAGGCTGTGGTTCAAAGCCAACCCAAGCAGGAAAGTCAGTGGGACTCCAACACACTACTCAGAAGAAGCTGGAAATGTCACTGTGGCTCAAGTGCTACAGTGCTAACCTTGAACACAAAGAGGTTTAGGGATAGTACCTAGGCCCTGAGTTCAAGCTCCAGGACTAGAAAAAAAACAATAAATCTAGACAGAGGAATAGCTTTGAACCATAGAACTCCCCAGCTCCTACACACAAAATAGAAGGCCATACTGTGTCTTCAACTCTGCTGAGGGTTTATTAGCAATGGCTAATTCAGAACAAGAGAACATGTGGATGATAAGCCTCACCCAGCCAACACTGGAGTCATTGAAGCAGAACCATTTTCCATCCACTGCATTCCGTATACAAGCGCAGTAGTGACCAAAGTCGGCCATCCCTACATGGGCGATCACAGCAAAGAGTTCATACTGCCCTTCAGGCACTGAGAGACAAGGCTCTCAGTGATTTATCCTGCCTTCCCCAGCCCTAGTCTTGAAGGAAGCATGTTTTGCCATGCATTTGTTACTGCTCTGTGCTAGGCACTGGTACTTCAAAGGTCCTAGAGAAAAGTCCTTGACCTGGAGAATCTCATAGCTACTTAAAAGGAAACCTTATAAACCAGAACTATAATGGCTTCCTCTATATTGGATACATGCATACGGTAAGTAGGGATTGGTCAATCTTTGTCCCCTGAGGAATGTGGAAACCCCCCAAGAAAAGACCTGTTTTAACCCCCAAGAAAAGGGTGGATAAAAAGGGAATTTGTTTTGTTTTGGTTTGGGTTTGGTTTTGTTTGAGGAAGGGTTTAAAGAGGGGATTTTGGAGCCTTTGTTTCATCTTGGTCTCTTCTTTTCTTTTGCCAGTCCTGGGGTTTGAACTCAGGGCCTGAGCACTGTCCTTGGGTTTTCTCAAGGCTAGAGCTTTACCGCTTGAGCCACAGCACCACTTCCAGCCTTTTCTCTGGAGGTGGAACCAAGGAATCAAACCAGGGTCTCTGTGCATGATGGGCCAGCACTCTCCACACCACACTTCTGGCCGCTTTCTTTCTGCTCTTGTGAGACAAGGTCTTACCATGTAACCCAAGCTGGCCTTGAACCAATGATCCTCTGGCCTGTGACTCCCAACTGCAAAGACTATAGACAGTGCCACTATGCTTGGTAAAATAAATAAATACTCTGCCTGAAATACACCTTCGCTCCCGTGACTCACAACAACCTGAGGACCACCTGTCTTCCTCGGTACTCCCCTGGCCTGGCCAGCAAACAGCATCCACTCTCAGATGAGCACGGTGCTCAGAGGAGGCAGACCTCACTGCCTGAGACGCTGCCCTTCCTCAGCCAGTGTGCACCCAGCACAGCTGCTCACCTCACCCCACAGTGGAAGCCAGCAAGAGACCCAGTCACTGGCCTTGGCTGATAAGAACCTGGACCTGGAGAATTCTCGAGTAGGTGCCATCTAACAGCTGAGGGGTTAGAGCAGCTGAGCCTGAAGGAAGTCCTGTCTGTGAGATGGATCCAGAAAGGTGGGAATACCTCACCTGCTCCGTGGCCTCACTGAGGTCTTGTTGCTCAGTCAGAAGAACATGACTGAGATCCAAGTTCTGAGGGAAATGCAATGAGTGGCAGATTTTCTCAGTCTGTGAATTTCTAATGGAGAATCGCATAAGGTAAATGATCAAAGTTTGGGGCAAATGTATCAACCTCAAGACCTGCAAAAGCAAAAATCACTGTGAAGATGAAGACCCAATGCACTTGAAATGGTAAGATTCGGAGGAATGCCAAGGCTGGTGGTTTACTCATTTGCCCAGGAAGAGGTGTGTAGGAGACACACTACTCAGCTAAAGGCTCCCATCGGGGAATCTATTCAGCTGCTCCAAGACTCAAGTGACACTTGACTGTCACAGCACTACAGATCTCAGACACAGATCACTGTTATTGGATGAAATCCATGAACCTATAATTAGAATCTGCGTTGAGTTAAAAGTGGTGAAAACTAAAATTAGGTATTAATCTCCCCTTCCTTTCATAGATGTTCGTTGGAAAGTAGATCAAGTCTGCGTGTTCAGATAGTTGACGTGTCCCAAGCTAAAGCTTGTCTTAGGAAACTTACTTTCAGCTCTGGTTTAAATTTGAAGATGACAAAAAAGAAATGGCATGTATTCAATTCTTTTACTTCAAGGTTTTTTAAGATGTAGCTCATAGATGTATGGGTTTATTTGTGGCATGTTTTGCTCAAAAGCATGTTGAAGTGAGACTACCTGGCTGTATAGTTATACTCCTCTGGTCCACTCTGGGATGGAGTGGATTGAGATATTTATGGGGTAAGATGCTGTTTTGGACTGCCACTAATTCTTGAACTAAACTAGATAATACTTCTTCCTCTGTTCAGTTAATGAGTTAATCTGAGAAGACTAAAGCAACGTATGTAAACAAACGAAAAGTCAACACAATCAATTTAATCAAGTGCACAGAATAGCAGTCAGTCATGTCAATAAAAAAACAATTATTAAAAAAAATTAAAACAGGGAGGTAAGCAAACAGCTACTGCAAACAGCTGCCAGGAATTCAGAGACAACAAGCACTGAATTCACAGCTTCCATCCAAGATTAGTTTATTTAGAGCTTCATGCTCTCTCATAAATGAAAAAAGGAAGAAAGAATAGCTTGTTCTTTCCCTCTCCCTTCCTGCCTCCTTCCTTTCCTCAGTCTAACCTCATCCCTGCTTACCCAAATTATACTCTAGAAACAGAGTAAGGAGATCTTAAAGAATATGCACACTGGAATGCTCACCCAGCACTGTCTCCTCCCTCTCTTTCTCCCCTCCTCCCCACTTGGCTATGCCCTGCTCAAAAGTGACCCCCACATGCACTAAAGTCCCACTAAAGTCTGTGAGACTCTTTTCTCCAATTAATCACCAGAAAACTGGAAGTGGTGCTGTTGCTCAAAGGGTAGGGCAGTAGCCTTTAGCTGAAGAACTCAGGGAAAACGCCCAGGATCACAACAATTTTTTAAAAAGGTGTTTGGTGTATACTTGATGCAAAATTTTTCATCAGATATACAATTTAATTCAATAAAGAGTATGTCTTTGAAAAAATAATGATATGCATATTGGAAAACACAGAAAGACAAAACACATACATACATACATACATACATACCTACATACATACCTACATACCTACATACATACATACATTTAGACAAAATGAAGTCAGAAGAGGGGCTGTGGCTCAAGTACTGCAGCACCATCTTAAATGAAAAAGCTAAGGAACAGCACCCAAATCCTAAATTCAGTCCGTACTAACAGCATGCACGTGACACACACACACGATTACAAGTCCATGGATGTGCCACCTCCACACCATTCCACACAGTGCTTACATACCACAGCTGTCATTTCCCACACGAACAGAAGAGGGCGCCCTAGGACTTGGGACAGCACTACAGAACTCCACTCTGGTTCTGTGTGGCCAATTTCCACAGGTTCCCACTGATATTCTCGCCTGCCTTCTCATTGAAGCACTGAAGATCATTCTACGTAGGTCATTTAGCACAAGGACGAGCACTATTGCAGAAGTTCCTAGAAATGGAATGACGGGGTCATAGTATAAGACATGTGCTGTTTTGATGAATTCTCCTACAATGGCTTCCCAATTTTGTGTACCCCCAATATACACAGACAACTCTGAACTGAGAATATGGGTCATTGCTAGGCTCACTGTCTAAAGGCTCTGGCCTCAGCTTTTAACCTTTTGGGGCCAATGGCAAGACGAGAAGAAGGATGGGCAATATTTGTCTTCCTATGGAGCTGGTTAGAAAATCCTACACCTTCATATTGCTGAAGCTCAGAAAGCCCAGGGTTAGACAACGCCATTCTCTTATTATGGTCTCTAAACATATTCTGAGCCAACTTTCCAGTTTGGAACAGCCAAATGTCATAAGGAAGGCATCTCAGTTTCAGAAAGAGATGGTTATGATGTTTTGTCAGTCCAAGATGTCCTTTAAAATGGGTGAGATACAACAGAATGGACATTCATACCCCTCTTTTTTGGGAGGGTACAAAGTCAGAAAGGGGAAAGGGGAAGGCAGGGGTCTATGTCAAGATGTTAAGGGCAGAAGCCCTGCCCCACAGGGGCTGAGCAAAACAGTGATTGGGACAATAAGGATAAACAGGGGTCTGACCACTGCATAGGTGCTCCAACTAAGGTTATCCTACACAAGTGTCAGCTCCAAACAGGTTAGTCTATTCCCAAAGCAGACATGATATAGCTGACTGAGCCAGAGCTTTAGAACTTTCAGTGCCTACAGCCTTGACCAGAATAGAAAGGATAAGATTGTCTTAGAGGGCCTCAAGCAGCCTACTTGTCTTTGGCCAACTCCATCACTGGCCTCCTTTCTGGGTAGCTAGGCCTTGTTGGACAGAAGAAAGGCCACAGGCCACAGTGGGATATTTCTTGGATCGACTGTAATGTGCATGTAGCTAAAGGTACAGAAATTGCCACCATGGGCCGGGAGTTTGGCCTAGTGGTAGAGTGCTCGCCTAGCACACACTAAGATCCGGGTTCAATTCCTTGGTACCACATACATATAAAAAGCCAGAAGTGGTGCTGAGGCTCAAGTGGTAGAGCTCTAGCTTTGAGAAAGTCCAAGGACAGTGCTCAGGCCTTAAGTTCAAGCCCAGGACTGGCAAAAAAGAAGTTGTTGCCACACCCCAGAAGTCGTGTCAGATCCATGTGAGGATCTGAGTGCTCCTCCAGCAGGTTGGAAGACTGTACCCCCAACAAACATATGCCACAGGCATATATGAGACTCCTAGGAAGATGAGCCCATACTCTCTTCTCCTTCAGCGCGTGAAGACTGTCAGGGACCCAGTGGGCTGCATGAGGGCCTTCAGATACTGCATTCCAGGATTCTGTTCCTTTAGTTGTACTATGCCTAACCCACTCTCTACATTTTCTTTTCTTTTTTATTCCTTTGGTGCCAATTGTATTCAAGGCTAGCATTCTACAACTTGAGCCACAGCTCCAGTTCTGGCTTTTGGCAGTAAGTTTAGTGGATACTAAAGTCTCACAGACATTCCTGCCTGAGTTGGCTTCAAACCATGATTCTCAGATCTCATTCTCCTGAATAGCTAGGATTGCAGGTGTGAGCCACTGGAGTGAAGCCAAAATTCTAATCACAGTCAAGGCTCTCCAGCTCCTGACTCCACATTCGGGTCTTCCAGTAATGATTCCACATCTTACCCATAGAACCAATGGAAAGGAAGGGAGCAGAGTGCCTGAAAGCAGGACTGTGGTCTGCGGTTGAGGTTGTTTACTGAAAACTCCCAAATCCATACACGGCTCTCCTCTACAATGGGTAGCTAGACAGATGAGCAGAGGGCTGCTCACAGACACTCAGAATTGAATGTCTACTCCTTGTGCTTCCACAATCCTCTAGGAAGTTCAGCTTCTGGGAATGTATCATGAAGAAATAACCAAGTAAAGGGCACAGGGAAGAGGACATGGAAGAGGGAGTAGGGCCTGGCCTACTACTGCTTAAGAAACAGATTATGTCCATCACTGGAGCAGAGGAGAGATCACCTAACACCATTCCATAATGACCCACTGGCCCAGGTCTAAGACTGACATCCATCTACAATGTTAGATTTGGACAGGTGTCAGGATATATAATTAAGCAGAAAGTGGAACACACTCAAAACATTATATGTTGAACATGTATGTGTGTATACATACATACACACACACACACACACACATATATATGTTGAACAAAACATTTCTTCTGCATTCACAATGAAGTGCCTGTCACCTGGCATACAAATCCACCCTAGCCCAAAGTTTCTGGACAATCTCCTGCAAAATTACCCTCTCAGTACTCAAGGGAAATACTCCTGAACACAGAAATGCCAGAAGTCTCCCCATGGGGAGGGGAAGACCTTGTGCATAGGATGTAAGAAGGGACGTTCTATCCTCTGGGGTCCTTGCTAAACAGAACTTATCAGGAGCATAGGTATGATTTATCACTTCCCAAACAGAACAGACACTCTTTTTTTATTGTAATTAGTAAAAGGGTTACATGATATTTGCCAGATAGAAGGTGCATTAATTCACATACATTGATACCCTTTCACATGTCTTGGTACCCATTTCCCTCCCCCCCACAACCCCCAGCCATCTTGGTTTTCCCCCCTTCCCTATCAAATTTCAAATAACCAAATACAAATAAATTCAATATATCAGATAACAAAGTGAGATACTATAACAATATGAGATAACCAAGGGACAGCAAAGGAGATGAGAGACAATATAGTACATTAAGGACAACAATCATTCGTTATTGGCTTTTGTTTCAATATCCTGGAGGTCCTTTCAATTAGCTTCATACTATATGGCCTTATGTATCAAGATTTTGCTCTATTGCAGATCTCTGCTAGTAGAGCCCAAGGTTTCTACTGATTATGACAAATGAGGGAAACCATTGAGCCTAAGTTCCTTTGAGTCAGAACAGACACTCTTTCAATTTAATCCCCATGAAAATTTGACAGATGCTTTCTTTAATACAGAGAATTACCAACCAAGCTACTTAAAGAAGCCTTCCATTTTCAGGGGGGAAAAAAAACCTTAACGATTCCTGATGAACCTCTAATTTAATTCAGGATAAAGATCTGCAACTTGTGTTGAATAGCTGGGCAATCCACATCTGTTCCTTCTTGGGTGCTGGCTTTGATCCCTAGGGTTGCCTTGGCCCAGGCTGCACCCTGAAAACTCAAGGAGCATTCTGGCTCCCCAGACAGTATCATAGGAGACCTGGTTGTGAGACCACTGCACCTGGAAACCAATGTAACATTATACATAGAGATGTGCTCTGCCTGGTTCAAAGATTTGTCTTCCCACCTGGGTATATTCTAACCCTGTCGAATCTATTTTCTGGCCTCAAGAGAACCTCCACCCATCTCTGAGGCTACTTTTCCCCCTTGTTCACTTTCCTTCATTTAAAAAGCAGTAATTAATCGGAGCTGGGAGTTTGGCCTAGTCGTAGAATGTTTGCCTAGCATGCACAAAGACCCAGGTTTCATTCCTCAGTATTATATATTTTAAAAAAAAGCCAGAAGTGGTGCTGTAGCTCAAGTGGTAGAGCTAGCCTTGAGAATAACCCAGTCAGTGCTCAGGCCCTGAGCTCAATCCCAGGGCTGGCAAAATAAAAACCCACTAATTAAGCCCTCTTCAGCCATCAGCTGTATATCTGGTTAGGAGAAAAAGCAGCAGGCCTCACCTGGTTGGAAGGCAGGGGTTGGTTCAGCTCCATGGCAGACAAAGGCACAAACTCTGCAGAGCTAAGAAAGGTACAGGATTAGGACAAGATCTGTATCAAGGGACTAATCCTCACAGGATTCTAATCTGCACATCAGGTTATAGCTCAAGGTGACAAGACTTCCCAAGTCACACATCTACAAATCATAAGTCATTCTAGGTGTTCAATTCTGATCATGAATACTCTTCCTGCAAAGGTCCTCTGTGTTGAGGGTTAGTTAGGAGGGGAATGTGCTTCACAGCAGGAGAAGGGTCTTTGGGATCATAGAGGTCAGTTGAAGTAAAACATCAGACCAAGCTTATAGATTTGGAGCCAGGGAGCCCAGATGAGCAGCAGTAGTTGGCAAAGAAGGAATGAGTCTGAGGTGAAAGAGTCCATTAGGACCAAGTCAAGGAA
This sequence comes from Megascapheus bottae, assembly GCF_031878675.1. NCBI lineage: Eukaryota > Metazoa > Chordata > Mammalia > Rodentia > Geomyidae > Megascapheus > Megascapheus bottae. The sequence goes on from NC_143536.1 coordinate 42,166, forward strand.
AGCAGGATGGACAACAGAGATGGATAGGCACAATATTCAATGATTCCCAGCTATTCCAACACACTGGCCATTACACTCCTAGCTGCGCTCCAGGGGAAATGAAGGAGGAACTATATGCAGAAACATCCATAAAGGCCTTCTACAATATTTCCCTAAACCACGGCACCAAAATGCCAGTCATAAGAGAACAGACAAGCACAGACATCCATCCACATTAATGGTTATGTCACAGCAATAAAAGGAATTATTATTTGTCGGGGTCCTTCATCCCCGGTCCCTCTCTACTAGTAGGAGGGATGGGGAAAAACACACCCCGACCAGGACGAGCCGAGAGAGGAAAGGGCCCACTGACCTCCCACACTCAGCCTTCCTTCCCTGGAGCACAAACAGAGACACTATGCAGCTTCATCAAGGCAGGAAAATCTCTCTATATATATTCCCCAAACCCTCCTTCTAATATTCAGTGCTGTAGCCTATCAGCACAACAGGTGGGCAGGACAAAGAGGTCCACGTGTTTACCTCTATTACAGGTCTCAGCAGAAAGTTATTAGACATGGCATTACTTAGCCCCCAGCAATTATTTATATACTCAACAAAAAAAGGAACTTCAAAAGTTATACTGAACAACAGCCACAGAAAATAAAGCACAACTGAAAACTTAAGCACATAGTGTATGATTCTATCCATAGTGCTCTATAAAATGCAGTTAAGTTTTTGTGTCGGTCCTTAGTGCTTGGGTGCAGTCCCTGAACATTTTTTCTTTTGCTCAGTGCTCTACCATTTGAGCCACAGCTCCACTTCTGCTTTTTTTGTATGTATATGCCAGACCTAGAGCTCAAGCTCAGTGTGTACTGTCCCTGAGCTATTTTACTCAAGGGTAACATTCTACCACTGTGAGTCAAAGCTCCCCTTCCAGCTCTTAGGCAGTTAACTGGAAATGGGTCTCAAAGGTTTTCCTGCCAGGCTGCTATGAAACCATGGTCCTCAGATCTCAGCACCCTGAATAGCGAGGATTGTGGGCATTAGTCACCAGCACCCAATTTCAGGCAGTATTTTGACAATACTGGTGATTGAACTAAAGGCCTCATCTTTCAGATACAAATTCTTTATCACATGAGTCATACCCCTAGTCTACACTAAAGCTAACTAGTCTTTACTGACTGAAGTATATCTGTGGTTCTGCAGTGGCAGGGTCCTGTTGGGTGAAGGCAGAAGGGTCCATTTACAACCTCCATCAGACTTTGTATTCATGGTATGTATAACATAGAAAATCACAGCGAGGAAACTGTGGCTTATTCCACCTACACTCATGCAGGTAAAATGTGTAAAGATGAATTCAACCATGTGCCAGTGATTCATGCCTGTAATCCTAGCGAGTCCAGGAGGCTGAGGTCTGAGGACCACAGTTTGAAGCCAGCCCATGCAGAGAAGTCCAGAAGACTCTTATCTCCAATTAACTACCAAAAAGTTGGAAGTGGAGCTGGGGCTTAACTGGTATAACACCAGCCTCGAAAAAGAAAAGAAAAAAAAAGCTCAAGGACAGCATCCAAGCCAAGAGTTCAAACCTCAGGACGAGTATTCCCCCCTACGCCAAAAAAGGGGTGGGGGTTCCCAGTCAGGGGACTACAGGCAGTAGGCATGGGAATTGGTGGCAATGTAGCCATGTGGACAAAAGACAGGAGGATACAGGAATCACTACATCATGCACCCCATCTGACTGGACTGTGAATGCAAAAGTGAGTACACCTCTGTGATTTGGATTCTTTCACAACTCTGCTACCTCGATAAGCAGAGTTGTGCCATTACTAGGCACCTACTCCAGTCATCTGACCTTTAATTTCCAGATTAAGAGTTTTCCACATCCTAAGGACATTGTCCTGCTGATTCCCTAGTATAAATAGGACATGTGTCCACTGGGATATGATATATAGTGGTGATATCCTCTCCAAAAAAAATTAAGACTCTGGACCAGGCTGAGAATGTGGTGTAGTGGTACAATGCTTGCCTAGCATGCATGAAGCCCTGAGTTCAACTCCTCAGTACCACATACATAGAAAAAGCCAGGAATGGTGCTGTGGCTCAAGTGGTAGAGCATTATTAGCCTTGAGAAAGCTCAAGGACAGTGAAACCTAGGCCCTGAGTTCAAGACCTAGGACGCAAAAATAAAAGATTCTGGACCATACTATCACATTTTTCCATCCCTTTCTGCTATCTGCACTCTTCTGGTCCCCTATCTCCAGCCTGGGGGCCTCTCTTATCTTCTATCAGAGGACCCTAGGCCAACCCATCTACTATCCTTACTGTCTCTGCAGTCCTTGATGCAGTTTAGTTATCTCTATATCTCTGAAAGTTCATCACCTTACTCTCTCTGGGGCTATTTGAACTCCCACCAAGCCACACCCAAATTTACAATTTGGTACAACTTCTGGGAAAGAAACACCAGAAACTGGCTAATGAGACCCAAGGTAACACTGAGTGAATGTTGAGCCCTGAGCAGCATCCAAAGGATGGGAGGCCCGCATCTGCTGTGATGTCTAGGCAAACCACTCTGGTTTAAGAAGAAGCAGGCTAGAGAGACTGAAAAGGTCAGATCTGCATAGACCACTGTGATACGTCTATAAATCATAACCCTACTCTACCTCATAGCCTGCAGATAGTGTTTATCAGATCTTCAGACGTACCTGGGGGGGATGATAAATTCACAAGACTGCAGTGGAGACTGTGCCACCAAGAAGCTGCCCCTCTCTGCCTGCACACCACTTGAACCAGGTCCTTCTTCTGAGTATACAATCTGGGTATTGTCACGATGTGGGTCAGTAAATCCTGCAGGTTTAAAAAAATTAATATATAACCCACTGGAAAGAAGAAGGCGTATGACACATGGGGAGCTACGGTCTCGAGTCAGTCCTCAGTCACTGTTCCTGGACCTCAGTCTCCCTTCAGAATAAACTATCAGAACCTCAATACTAATAACCTTTCAGTCTTCAGAGATAGTATGAAAGTTAGGTTGTGCTAATTTCAATCTGAGCTTTGCAAGTCCAGACCTCCTGACAACCAGTGCCAGAGCCTACAGTGGAGTCATTCAGGTCTGAATAGGCACATGTGTAAGATAGAAGAGGCAGACTTCTCTATAAACTAAGTCCAGCATTTAAAAAGCCTGGTTTCAAACAAATAAACACAGACTGAGGTAAGAGCCCTGCTTTGCTCCCTTCTAGCCACCAGAATGACAACCTGGTAAATGGATGCACATGACCTTCTGAGGTCAAACGGCCCTTCCTGGTATATGGTTCTACCTCTACCTCTGATGACTCCTCATTCACACAAAACTTAAAGGACATTCTGAGTAGAGAAAACAAAGCTCTGATACCAATTTAAACATTCAAGACCACACATAATAAAACAATAAATCATAAATCCTCTCAGGAAAAGAGAGAAGCGAGAAGCCCCACTTTCAATGTCAGAAGTTCTGCAGGAACTCCTGAGGGAAAACAGCCATATGGCAAATGTCTACACAGCTCATGAACATCAGGATATCTGACAAGGAATATTACCCAAAGAAAGCCAAAAGCTTAAGGGACAACTTTCTCTTCAAAGCAAAAGACTTAACAGGAAAATAATATAAGGAGACCCTCATCTAAAATCAGTATGAAGTTTCAGAACATCAGGTGAAAAAATAACCTAAATGCTGCTCCAAGATAAAACACATAGGTTATCTGTCGAAGAATAAACATCTGAGCTGGGCAAAGTGGCTTATGCCTGTAATCCTAGCTATTCAGGAGGCTGAGATCTAAGGATCACGTTTCAAAGCCAGCCCAGACACTAAAGACGATTAGACTCTTATCTCCAGTTAACCACCCAAAACTGAAAGTGGCACTGTGGATTAAGGGGTAGGGCAGTGGTAGCCTTGAGCTGAAGAGCCCAGGGACAGCACCTAGGCCCAGAGTTCAAGTCCCATGACTGACCAAAAAGAAACTGTTAGAAAAAAAATAACAATGTCTTCAAATTTCTGATGGATAAGGTATTTTCAATTTAGAATTCTGTCCCTGCCAAATCGTTAGTAAACAGTGAGGGAAAAATTAAAGGCATTTTGAAAACATGAAAGGATTTAGAACATTTATCCCACAGAAACCATCTTGCAAAACTAATTGAAGATATTCTCTAACAAAACAAGAGAATCAAGAGGGAACAAACTGGGCAGTAATCTGGAAAGCAGAGGCACAAACTCAGAGAACAGTTAAGAGGACACTGGACATGATGGCTTCACCCCATACCCAAGGAGCCATCATTCGCTTGTCACCAGAAGGAAGACCTCCAGATGTGAGTTTTCAGATAGGACACTTAAAACACTGCAAGATACTACAGGAGTGTAAGAGTAGATGACATAAGAAAAAAGGCAATTCACAACTCCAAGAAAACAAAAGCTGTAAAGTTATACTGACAGAATACTGAGAAATTCGGGTAAATTCACAGTGCCTTATAAGGTTCCAATGTATTACAGGAGCAAAAACAAATAGCTAAATACATATTTAAACCTACTTGTAGTTACAGTGAAAACTTAGAAACAGACTAAAATAGGGCAATTCATTATGAGCTGAGGGTAAAGAAAGTGGTCTAAGCCACACACCCTTCTCTGAGACACAGATGACATAGGTAAGGTGACATAGGTAAGATCCATAGCAGAGCAGCTGTTCCCTTTCATTTCAACTCCTTTCTGTCTCATTTTTCATTTGTGCATGCATTTTTCTTCAAATTACAATAAAATATAATCCAGATATTTATGGGAAGAATCTCTTATCTTTCTTCTACACTGGTTCTGTGTCACATCAAACCACACAGATTCAAGCAAAAAATCATGGCCTCCCCTATACTACCGCAAAACAATGGAGTAGTTGTAGTGTAATGATACTTAATCTCATAGTCTGTGAAAACTACCTACCTGCAGGGCAAGGATCATCAACAGTGGCATAGGACATGGACATGGTGGAACCTGGTAGATGGATCGTTGAGTCCAGCCTGCAGGTGTGGGCTTGCTGCCCAGTCTGCAAGCAAAGTTCCTTGGAGGATGGTAGTGCAAAGGACATCATCCACGACTCAGAGACAGCCACAGGAGGATCCTGCATGTTGCTGCCAGTGATCAGAGAACAGGATCTGGGACCGAGGCAGATGGGACTGAGGGTGGCAGGGTCATGGTCAGGCCCCTCCTGGTACCTTTCACCTTCTTGCAGATATCTGAGGAACACGGAAATTTAGTAGGCAGAACCCCTTCCTGATTCAGCCACCAAAGACTGCAGCACCCAGAATGTCACTACTCATGCTACCTGAACCCTTTCCTTGAGGGTGTGGCAGGGACTGGCCACTGACAGATGTGGCCCCTGGAGACTTATTAAAGCCATTTACTTGAAGCCTAAAACATCTTAGCACTTTATCCACAGTAACTGTCCAAGAAATGTTTAAAACTGAAAATGACTAGTAAGACACATTTATTTATAGTACTGCTTAAAGTACTATTAGGCAGAAGCTGATTAACAGTTTAAGGAATTCAAATTCCATGAATATTCATGATGGGTTTCAGATGTCACATGTCTCAATGTGCTTCTAGGATTTTGCAAGACCTTCCCAGCAACTTGTACAGCCAGCCCTATCATTTAACAGATTTCCCCCCCGACAGATTAGAGGTCATTTGACATATTAGAGGTCACAGGAACCTGCCTGGTGTCATACACTTGGATGGTGCCAGAAATGTGTTATGAGTCAGACATGCTGACATCACAAGAGAGGCTGTATCTTGACATTATGTAGGAACGGAAGGAAGTGAGGTTGCACAGTGTGATGAGAAGACAACTGTGAGCAAGAACAACCTAAATCCCAGACTTATACTTGACTGTTTTTGGGCCAGTCCAATTTCTTGTCCTCATATCAGGTTAATCCCTCCTCACGAGTGAACACAGAGAAACAGGGAGAGGCTCAGACAATGATGGCACACAAGGATTTGAGAGACACTGAATGCTGTAATTCCACAAAACACAAAACAGGCAAAACATTATCCAATGATGTTGAATTTGTCTTTAGATGATAGGTCTGGGCTGAGTACTTTTCTATTTTTTCTTTCTTTTTTTTTTTTTACTTTTTTGTTGTTGTTTTTGATCCGTTGTAGCACTTGAAACTTGGCCTGGGTGCTGTCCCTGAGCTCTTCAGCTCAAGGTTAACACTCTACCACTTGAACCACAGTGCCACTTCTGGTTTTCTGATGGTTAATTGGGGATAAGAGTCTTACGTACTATCCTGCCCAGGCTGGCTTTGCACCTCAATCCTCAGATCTCAGCCTTCTGAGTAGCTAGGATTACCGCCATGAGCCACTGGAATCCAGCCTTCTTCACTTTTTTTTTTAATACACATGGGGACAGGCCATATATTAGTCAGACTTCAAGAATAAAGCATGTGGCCAAATGAAACTTTCCTTTCTGGGACCCTGATGTGGGCTCTTTGTCAATGGCTTCCATGCCCTTGGGGCCTCATCTGTCACTGACAGATGTCCTAGTGTTAGGACCTAGTATACCCAGGCCCACACAACACGTCTATCTCCACTCAAGGAAGTAGAGTGCTAAATGGGTAAGAAGGTCCCATGGTCTGAATGTAAGGGCATACCTGGCAGCCAGTGGCCTTGAGATTGAGTTGACTCCAGAAAAGCCCAAGGCAAGGGCTAGTGGACCCTTTGAAGCTTGAGTGGGAGACCATCGAGTCCCACTTTTATCACATCCTGTTGAAAGGAGATCAGACAAGAAAAGGCTATGTAAAGCTGCATGTTCCAGTCTCCTGCCCAACAAGTAAATGCAGCTAGAAATAGAAATGGCCTTGTGTCATCCTAATATTTGTTCTTTGTCCCTTGATTAGACTTTGGTCTGCATCAACAGTCCATAATTACCATCCTGGACTTTGGTTCACTTCCCAGACCTATTCATTAACACCTTCACTCTGGCCACAAGGGGAGCTACTGGTCCATCATGGCCACTGCTATGCCAGATGGATGTTGTCCCAAATCATCCCCTACTACAAGCAAAATGTCCTAGCAGCTTGCCTGACCACTGAGGCTTGTCCACAAATCCTAAGTCACCACAGGGACTGCATGAGGGCTGCAGGAGGACAGGATCCCTCTCCTTTATGCTGTGAACTTCTGAAACGACCTGGTGGGCTGGCTCCACGTGCTGGAGAAGGTATCTTTGGCGCCGCCGGTAATTGGCAAACCAGTTGTATACTTGCTCAGTTGTCAAGCCCGTCTCCAAAGCCAGAGTGTCCTGTACCAAAGCAAGAAGACTTCTGACCCCAAGTTACAGGAGTAATAAGTACACAGGTGGCTGGGACAGCTCAGATGCACAAAAAAAGGTGAATATGACTCTAGCCTGTCCTGTGCAAGGAGAGCACACATGACAGTCAGTGCATTGGTACATTGAAGAAAGGGTTGTCTCCTGAACATGTGCTGGGGCAGCAAGAGGAGGGTCTTCATGAAATGGACAGGACACATAGGCCTTACCTCTCAAGATGATCCCAACCCTGAACTGCTGAAGCCTGAGAATTCCAGTCCTTAAGCCAGGAAAAGGGCTAGGCTAAAGACATTCTAGCCCCCCTGGAGGGGCTAGGCCTGCAATGCCTCTCCTCAGAGAGGAGGCATTTTTTTCCTTCAGTGCTCACTGGCTCAGAACTCCAGGTCAAAGAACTAAGTAAGAGCCAGTATAGATTGCAAAGTGAGAAGTAGACAGTTTCCACATCAGAAAAACCAAAGCCTGGACAGCAAAGTTCAAACACACCAGTAAGAACCCTGGGAGGCACAGCACTGAAGGGTATACATGTGAAAAAGGAGACAGAAATGTGGAGAAAGGTATAGGAGCCCTAGAAGAGCAGGACAGCCACCTAGAGGAAGAGGGAGCCACAGATGGAGAAGAGATGAGAAGAGCTAGTTGTTCTTACCCGTTCTGCCTTGCTGGGGTTGGTGCTCACACCTGAGGCAAAATCCTTCAGAGTCTGACGAACCTCTTGGGGAAAATTCCGGCTCTTGGGGATCTTGGGGCAGAGGGCAGGGGGTGGTGGGTTCCTGGGGGAGGGTGGTGGAGAAAGGTCTAAAAGCAGGGCCATCTGCTCTCTGATCAGAATTTGGCCTTTCTCCTAGTGGTTCCTCTCCCGGCATCCAGCTTATGAGACCTACAACCTCTCTCACAGGAACATGTAGTCCCCATGCAAGGTGACATAGGACAGTAGTAATATGCCTGCTGGTGATCCTGTCTCTGGGCCCACATGTGGCCCACATCTCAGCCACCTTGGTCCCTCATGGTTTGCAGCTCCTGCAGTGCTCGGCATATGCTTCCTCATGACCTAGTCTCTTCACCATGGCCCTCCTGGTCAGAGGCCTCTGTTCTGTATATCTTGCTGCCATTGACACTGCTAGCCAGCCCTTCCCTCTGCTCTCAGCTCCAACCCATGGTGATATTGTTCCTGTTTCCATGAGACATCTCCTGCTGGTCCACCACACTCCCCAAACACATTTCATTCATAAATCATCATAATGGGAATAATTATCACCACAATGTCTAATTACTGATGATCATGTTGGCAGTGTTCACCATTAAATTATTTAACACCTATCCCTTGCCAGACACGCTTCTGAACAAGGGACATGTGACTCTTCATCCCCAAGTCCTTAAAGGGTCCAGCAGCAACAAGGACTATCTGGAGCAGAGACAGGGGAAGTCGATGAGAGCCTCTGAGACATGTGTAGCAGCTCCAACTCAACTGACCATGTCCAGCTAATCCAGTGAGCAATGAGAAGCAGCAGAGACAGTCAGGATGCCCACTAATGGCTTCTGCCTCACTGTCGGCCTATGTGCCTCTGTTTCCAGCCATCACCTAACTGAAGTGGCAGGTGGACTGTGTATTAATGATAGAAGCACAGTATGTCCTATTGCTCATTACAGTGTGACACTCTGCTTACTCAAACTTCTTTCCACTTTCCCTTTTGCTGTTTGGATGGGAAATCTATCTCTTAGGGGCTCTATGGAACTAGCCAAGCAAGATTTTCTGTGAAATATAATGAAGAATACCTCTTTCTGCATCGGAACTTCTGCACAGGGCTAAGCGTAGCTACGCCTAGCCTCCTCATGGCCAAACAGTAGTGGATGTCATTCCAGAGCTGCACCAGCTCCTGACTGCCTCCTGACACCCGGCACTCCTGTGGGAAGAGCTTGCTGAGATCTACTTACCCTGACCCACTCAAGAGCATGCAAAGACCTATATCTGCCACCCACACCAGCCCACCTTAAGAAAAGCGGTGGAAAGACCAAGCACCTGGATTCGAACCCATTTATCCACAACGTGCCATTGCAACCAAGTAGCAAAGACACTTTGATCTCCACCAGACCTTAGACCAGCTAATCACCATATATGAAGTGGCAGACATTTCATGTCAGCCATGAATAGACCAATGTTCATACATACACATGTATAAACCCTTCAAAGAAACAGATAATCCAAATTCTCAACTGCACCTTGTAGGCAGTAAACTGAGGCACAGAAAAATCTCATGATTTACCTCGGGCCATACAGCAAGAAAAGGAGAAATGGTCAGAGCAATGGGGACCAGTGTGACTTGTCCATGCTTGACTAACATCACAGCTGGCTATTACATGAGCCATCCTAACTGAATTAGGGGTAGTGGAGGCTGTCAGTCTCTCTACCCCTTTCTGCATTCCCTTCCATCCCCAGTCCTACCTCCAGAAGCTGGCAGGCTGCCTGTAGCTGCTCCTGCTGAGCCAAGACACGGGCACAAACCAGGACCACATCCCCGTTGTCCAGAAGGTGCAGATGAAGTTGGTTGGCCAGAACAGCTGCCACCAAAGGCTGCACTTGAGTAGGGTCATCCCGAAGGTCCCAACACAGTTTTGCCGCCAGGGTTATCAGCTCTTCTGGGGGCGAACAGGAGGCCCCGTGCTTCCTCAGCAGCATCAGGAAGTTCTGCATCCTGTACCACACAGCCCACTCTGCCAACACAGAATAATCAAGACAATGCCAACATCCATGTCCTAGCACTCTGTCAGTCCTCATGGCAATTCCAGGAGACAAGTAACCCAACCATCAGCCCACAGACACTGTATGGTAGGGTAATAGGAGAGGGCCTGACAAAAGGCAGAGTGGCCTAATGTGCCCTCAGATTTCATTCTAACCCTCCTGCAAACAGCTGGATCCTTCACAAAAGTGGCTGCATAGAGGCCACCAACCTGGGTGTTATCTATAATCATATTTTTCATTTGTCTGATTCTTCTGTTCTCTGTCCTCTACCCTCACCCGTTCTTTTCATCAATCTTCACCCTTCCTCTCCTCTAGGCTCTGTGAATATACATGCTCATCACCGTACTTACGTAACTGTAACCCCCTCTGTTCATCACAGTATATGTATTTTTTTAAAATGGGAATACAATTCCTCTCAGTCCTTTTGTGGCCTCTGTGGGTTCATGAGAGGCCCTGGCATATGCCAGATAAGTGGCAAAATGTCCACCTACCTATATGCACAACGTTTTCACATTTCAGCAACTGTTCTGCACTCCCAACCTGACTCCTGTCACAGATTTCCTAGACAGAACGTAGTACCAGTGTAATATGTAATGTGGGAAATGGAAAATGTATTCTTGTTGTAATGTAGAGGATGTATTATTGTAACGAAATTGTAGAAGTTAGGGACTACAGTCTAGAGCCCTTCCCTCTCCCCTGCTCCCCTCCGCCACTGTTTACCCAGACTCCCCTGGCCTCCTTTCTTCCTGTTACTGTTTACCCAGACTTTAACATCCTGTCTCCTGCCATTTGACTGTAGATTTTAAAAGTATGGGAGTTATGGGATGAAGCCCCTGTGAGATCTGTGGGGTGACCCACCCCCCAGCATGTTTGCTGGCCTTCTTTAAAAACCTCCTGCTTTTGCAGACCGGGGCTGCACTCCGAGATTCCGACCTTGCGGTGTAGTCCTGGCGCATCTTTCCCTGCTCAATGCACCTTTACCATCTCAGTCGTGTTCTGTCTGAGTGGTCTCATAGTTTGTCCACCTCTGGACCTCACTACACCAGAGCACATCTTCCAGAGAGGCAGTGTCGCTGTCCGAGCAGGTTCCCAGCTGCGGGTATTCAGACACAGAGTCTTGTCTCCACTGATCTCATTTCTATAGGCTATGTTCTAGAAGTGAGACTGGACACACACTCTCGAGCAGCAGGAACCCGGCCTGCCGTGCGCTCAGGCCAGGTCTCTGCACGGGCGGGCCGAGTGGTGCACTCATGGCCTCTCACACGCCCGGGACGGACGGGGCCTCCGCAGGCCCCTGACGCGGAACTGGACCTCTTAGGACCCACATGTCCGGAGGGAGCCCCGAGGGTCTCGCAGCGCGCAGGCCGGGCCGCCCATCCCTCTCTCCATGCCTTCCGTACCTCTCCGAGCGCAGCTCCAGCTCCAGCTCCGCTGTTCGCAAGGCTCCCGACGCCAGCCCAGGGAAGCTCAGCTCTCAGCCGGCACCACGCGCCACGCCTCCAGGCCAGGACGGAACCCCGGCCCCGCGCTGGCCTTCCTCCCTTCCGGCGGGCGCCTCCGGGCTGCTCAGGGCCGTTACAAAGTATCCACCAGGGCAGGGTGGCCCGCCAGAGGCCCCGGCCCAAAGTGAGGTGGGGGAGGGACCAGGACCCGCCCCCCGACCCCACCCCAGCCCCAGGGAGGGAGGCGAGTCCCCGGGGATGGGCCACCCTGGCCAGCCGACCTGGCTGGCTGGGACCCGAGGACTGCAATTCGAAGCCAGCTTGGGCAGGAAAACCCAGGAGACTTTTACCTCCAATTAACTACCAAAAAGTCCGAAGAGGAGCTGTGGCTCGGGTGGTAGAGCGCCAGGCTCGAGTGACAAGGCTGGGGCCAGCACCCAGACCAGCACGCGCAGAAGACCTGGGCGTCCAGAGCTGGGGCCTCTGCCGGCAATCCCGGGCACTAGGTGGGAATTAGAGGATCGCAGAGGTTAGCGTTCAACACGGCAAGAATTAATGAAACTGACGGCAGGGAATGAGGTGCCACACGGCCTCATGGAGAAACGCCCTCCCCGCCCCCACCCCACACCCCTAACACCTAAATCCTCCCGCAAAACAGACAGTGAAAAGGAGCTGGGGTGTGTCTCAAGTGGTACATAGTACCTGACCAGCACAGTTCAAACTCCAGTGCTCCCCCCCAAAAAAAAAACAGAATTTGGGTAGAAGCCTTCATGGCAGTGTTGGAGTGAAAATCAACCCAATCCAAGCATGTGTTGGAAGATATGCTAAATACAACCCAGTTCCAAGAGGCTATAATTACAAAATAAAAGAATGCACCAAAAAAAGAGGTGGCTCGAACAGCAGCCCATACCTTTTTAATGTTGGAGGAGGAGGCGGCGCTCAGGACTGGGGTTGAAGTTCCTCAGCCGTCAACCCTCTCAGTTCTTTCGCTGTGCATTCTAGCAGATGGTTATATTAAAGGGGGACAGTGTTAAAAGGCACAAGGCACCTTTCTCCAGTTGTTCGCTTCTTTTACATTAATCCGAACTTGGTAGTACCATGGGTTACTGGTAAGGGTTGGTGAAGATACCTTTTGGAGTTACCAATCCTCTGTTCATTCCCTAAATTTCAATCACCAAAGAATTTCACTAGTTAATGCCTTTGAACCCAGGAGTCATTTTCTCAAGCATTTATTGTAGGATAAATGTTTCAAAGATCCTTGTGCAGTTCCCATGGCGGAATAATTAGTTGGCCAAGTGGTAAGGTCAGGAAGTAGCTGCTTTTTATTTTTTTCTTTTTGTAAATGTTGCAGGTTACTGAGGCAATGTAAAGCTTAATATAGAGCCCATATTTTGCTAAATCTATTCATTACTGCAATACTGTGTGTAAATTCCTGGCTGCTATTGCCCATGCCTATCTTCCCTATCTCTCCTGCCTCAATAGCAAATACATAGTTTCAAGGAATGAAATGTAGCATTAAGAACACACTTACACTTTGAATACAGTGATTCTGTGTGTAATGGAGTATTGAGGTATTAGTAGCCTAATGGTATCAGGCTTTTTGTTATCAGCTATACTTTAGGTCTATCATTTATTCTGCTGTATTCATTTTTCAATGCTGCGGATCAGTCCTAGGGTCTTGTACATGTTAAACAAATTGAGCTAGCCAGGCAAGGTGGCTCATTCTGTAATCCTAGCTACCCAGGAGGCTGAGATCTGAGGATCTTAGCTCAAAGCCAGCCAGAGCACTACACAAAGAACAAAGAACATGAGATCCTTCTCTCCAATTAACCACTAGAAAACAGGAAGTGGAGCTGAGGCTCCAGGGGTGCAGCACCCAGGCCCGGAGTTCAAACCCCATGACCCAAAACAAAACAACAACAAAAAAAAAGTACTGAGCTATAACACCCTCAACCATCCATTAAGAAGTGTATTTCATAAATATAATCTTTATAATCTTTTTCTTTTCTAGAGCTGGAAAAGGAGAGGGGGGCTAGAAATTCTTATAAGCCATAAGATATGAATGGAGGGAGGCCTTTTTTTTTTACTGGCACATATTGTAATACAATCTTTTAAACTTGAAAACTAGTTCATCCACTTACTGCTGAGAGACTGCAAATATAGTTGTGATGTAGTTCTAATAAGTTTCGTTACAAAAATCTATGACAGAACAGGAAAGAAAACAAAAATAACATACATACCACACAAATAATTCTGCATGGACAGCTATTTCCCTCCCCTCTCTTAGTGGCCTCAGAAATATATACTATATTTACAGAAAGTGGGATACACAAAAAGAAAAGTTTTGAACAGTTTGTGGACTTTCATGCTGACATGTTACCTTCTTCAACTGAGCTAAACAAAGAAAGTGTGAGCTGTTAAAATTCCATTAGAGCCTATCAATATGCCCTTATTAATACAAATCATTTCCTAAAATGCTATAAAGTAAGATATGCGCCAGGTGTGGTAGCTCATGCCTGTAATCCTAGCTACTCAGAAGGCTGAGATGTGAGGATCAAGGTTCAAAGCCAGCTAGGGCACAGAAGGACCTGAGACTCTCATCTCCAATTAACCTCTAGAAAACAGAAATGGGGCCTGGCTCAAGGGTAGGTCAGTAGCCTTGAGCTGAAGAGCTCAGGGACAGCACCCAGACCAAGTTCAAGCCCCATGACCCACCAAAAAAAAAAAAAAAGATATTCTTAGCACACAAGTGCCAATAAATAATGCCCAACTATTATTATCATCTAAATCTCAGGACAGTTATCACAAAACACAAACAAAATAATGACTATTTTTAATGCAAATATACGCTCTTATTCCAGCATGTTTTGGGGGCATTAATCTTTTTTTCTTTCTTTTTGTGGGTCATGGGGCTTGAACTCAGCCTGGGTGCTGTCCCTGAGCTCAGCAGCTCAAGGCTACTGGCCTACCCCTGGGCATGGGCATTGTCCCTGAGCTCTTCAGCTCAAGGCTACCACCCTACCCTTGAGCCAAGTCCCACTTCCCATTTTCTAGAGGTTAACTGGAGATAAGAGTCTCAGGTCCTTTCGTGCCAGGGCTGGCTTATTAATCTTTTTTTCTAATGAACGACCATTTCAATGTGATATTCAGCTAGTATATGACACAATACAATTAACAGTGGGAACTATGTCACTGTTTTTTGCCCTCAAGTAACCATACATCCACTAAGGCAATTACAATAAAATGATTACACTTCACTCTCAAACACTGAAGTGTCTCCCAGAAAATATGCAAATTTCTACCTTGTGGATTCTCTTTCAGAATATCCAAAGGGACACAATATCATCAAGGAGGTGTTCAACAGGAATACAACTTGGAGCAGACCAATGAACTATTTATAAAGCCTTTTTGTACTGAGAAATAGTTGGTTTCTAACACCATAAAGCCTTAGAGGCTTCTGACTGTACTCACCCTCTAGTATCCATTTCTGACACAGTTCAACTTATTCAACAGTAAGCACAAAATAATAAAACAGCAAACATAACCAAGGAATACACTGGTACTAAGTAGCTTATACTGAGACGCATGAATTAGGATATGAACATGACTATAGCTGTTAAAAACTACAAAGAAAGAGCAAGTCAAAAATCACATCAAGATGCTATCATCAACAAAACTTGCTTTGTTTGTTCAGTTCTTAAGAAATCTATTACAACCTTAACTTGAGTGCTTCTGCTAAACTCAGGGATCAGGACAAGTCCCTGGCAGGGCAACTTGTTTGATTGTCCTCTGGTGACTACATGGAATTTGACTGTTCTTCCTCTTAAATTGACACTTTTAGACAAGATCAGTAGAACAGATTCCCAAATACACAAAATAAAATATAAGTCATACTGACTTTTATGACTTCCAGGACTGCTTACAAAAAATGCAATCTGGGTGTTGCAGCTCACTGTAATCCTAGTTACTCCCAAGCCTGAAGACTTCAGTTAAAGACTAGTCAAAGAACAAAGTTCATGAGACCCCCACATCAACAGCTGGTAGAGTAGCCAAGTACAATACTCTAGTAAACACTTTATATTTGTTAAAAATCAAAAAAACAATGTTAATTCAGGGTAGAAAGCCCTAGATGATATTGTATCTACCCTCTAATTTCCATTTCATGTATGACTTTTAAGAGTGAAATGCCTAACTCTGCAAAAATTATATTATGTAGCACACACAGGACAATAGCTAAATTATTTCTAGTAGATATATTATATCTAGTATTTCTCTGGGGCTGGGAGTTTGGCCTAGTGTTAGAGTGCTTGCCTAGCATGCACGAAGACCTGGGTTCAATTCCACGGTATCACGTACATAGAAAAAGCCTGAAGTAGCTCAACTGGTGGAGCTCTAACCTTGAGAAAGCCCAAGGACAGTGCTCAGGCACTGAGTTCAAGCCCCGGGACTGGCAAAAAAAATACATAAAGTATTTCTGTTATCTCAATCATTACATTCACTTATTTATACAGCAGAAAGAATGTTTATGCTAATAGTTAAATCTTCTAATAAAATCTGGAATATCTGAAAGTATTAGTTTGTGGTGTTAGAATAAAATACTGGTCCTCATACTCTCACATGTCATGCTAGGAAACTTCTCTACCCCTGAGCCATATCCTCAATCCTCTTATATATAAAGGAAACTTTTCCCAAATTAATAGGTATTATAATATTCTTGATACACAAGATGACACTTCCTGTTGAAATTTTTACCTCACTTGATAGTTATGTCATTCCTTTCTTGTTTGCTACAAGTGTACCATTTGTAGAAGCACAGCCCTCCAAACTATAAACTCTTGATACTTAAAATGTATTCAATTTTGGTAATTGTGCCATTTGTGGATTATAAACTTACTCAATAGTCCAACTATTAAACAAAGTATGAATGGCAAATGAATGTAGTCTAAATTCACTCCCTTCAGTTTCTTCTGTATACATTTTGTAATATAACAAAACAATCTGCAAAAAGTTTCATTCATAGAAACCACTGTAAAGAAAGGTATGACCGCATCCAGATGCTCCCCAGGGATGTGGGTTTCCTTGCATAAGCCATGCATTCACAAGATTTATAGTCAGCATGGCTTTTCCAGTGTACAAGATAGCTCCACAAACATTTCTCTTTTGTGACCTTTTTTAAAATCTCTGGTGAATTGAGTTTTAACAGTTTCTTCTACATTTTTAATCAGTTATATGTAGGAATGGCAACTGTAGCATTCCTCATTTGCATGAATCTTCTGATGTATACTGAACTATTTCCAACAAAATACTGTGTCCTTTGATATGCACTGTCCTCTCAGAGGATTTTCTATACTTTTCTCTCCCGAATGAGCTCTTGGGTGCGTAGCAAGCTATGATCACTCCAATCTGGATGTATATGTTCCTGCATGAGATCACTGGTCTGAAATGAACTGGGCTTTCTCAAATTCCCTCCATTTGCAGGGATTTTCTCCTGTGCAAATTCTCTGATGCAGTACAAACTGTGAATTGAAACTGAAGGATGTTCCACATTCCTAAGTTGTGTAAGATTGGATTTTCTCTTAAAGGCTTTCCCACACTCACTTCTCTGATGTAATGAGTCACGACTTCAAACTAAAAGTTTTTCCAGACTCACAGTACCCATATGGCTTCGGATAGGACGTTAAGATGTGTCTTGAATGTAAAGGCATTTTGACACTCATTGCAACCATAGCCATTTCTCTCCTGTATGAGTTCTCTGATATAAAACACTACTGGACTTTTATTAAGGCTTTCTGACATTTACTGCATTCAAAGTTTGTGGCAATTGAAATAGTAGTGTTAAGCCACGTGCCAATGGCTCATGCTTATAATCCTAGCTACCCAGGAGACTGAGATCTGAGGATCACGGTTCAAAGTCAGCCCGGGCACTAGAGTCCCTGAGACGCTTATCTCCAATTAACCACCAGAAAACCAGAAGTGGTGCTGTGGGGAAAGTACCCAGGCCCAGAGTTCAAGCCCTATGACCACCACCAACAACAGCAATAACAAAAAACAAATACAGAGTTTAAATGTGTTTAATTTTTTTGCTAGTCCTGGGGCATCATACACAGACCGTCCCTGCCCCCCCCCCCCCGCCCTGTGCCCTCCTGTAGTGTCCAAATACCAAATGTCACACACTAGGTTTAAAAGACTCACATCCAATTACCTTCAAAAAAGCCAGAAGTGGGGCCGGGAGTCTGGCCTAGTGGTATGAGTGCTTGCCTAGCATACATAAAGACCTGAGTTTGTTCGTTAGTCCTAAGTACCACATGTATAGAAAAAGTCAGAAGTGGTGCCGTGGCTCAAGTGGTAGACCACTAGCCCTGAGAAAGCCCAAGGACAGTGCTCATGCCCTGAGTTCAAGCCCCCCAGGACTGACCAAAAAAAAAAAAGCCAGAAGTAGAGCTGTGGTTCAAGCCTTGAGCCTTTAGTGACACACCTAAAGGATAGCACCCACACAGAGTTCAAGTCCCATACTGGCACATACACACACATACCAAAGGGGGAAAGAAAAAAAAAGGGTATGTCTATGTTCTTAAATTAAATTTGTGGTTTTCCATCTCAGTATTGACAATATACAATAAATTAATAAGATTGAAATCATTTCCATGTATGTTCAATTTGCACAACACTTTTCCAGTTCTGCAATACATAATAAAGTTATTGTTTTTTGTGAGTGCTCTATATTCAATACATTAGTAAGTGCTTTCTCTGATACTATTTGTTTGTTATCTAACTAGTGAGCTACTAACCAGTGTTGTCCCACATTGGTGACAGGTGAATAACCGCACCCCAGTGTGAGCTATCTGGTGGACTATAAATGGAGAGTGCTGGCTGAATATCACACTGATTACACTTATAGCCCTCCTCTCCACTATGAATCCTCTGGTGTTTAATGAGGTCATTCTTCCGGATGAAGGCTTTCCCACACTGACAACATTTATAGGGTTTCTCTCCAGTATGAATTCTTTGATGCACAATAAGGGCAGAAGTCTGACTAAAAGATTTTCCACAATCATGGCATTCATATGGTTTCTCTCCAGTATGGGTTCTCTGATGTGAAAAAAGATGAGAACTTCTACTGAAGCATTTCCCACAATCTTTACATTTAAAGGGCTTCAGTCCAGTGTGAATTCTATGATGAACAACAAGGTGAGACCTCTGGCTGTATGACTTCCCACATTCATTACATTCATATGGCCTTACTCTGACATGAGTTCTTTGATGCAGAATGAGGTGTGTGCTCTGCCTGAATGACTTCCCACAATCAGGACACTCATAGGGTTTCTCTCCAGTATGAGTCCTCTGGTGCCTAATCAGCCGGGAGCTGTGAACAAAGGACTTCCCACACTGATGGCACGTGTACAGCTTGTCTCCTGTGTGTGTCCTCTGGTGGGCAACCAGATGGGAGAACCAGCTGAAGGACTTTGCACACTCTTTGCATTCATAGGGTTCCTCGCCAGTGTGTGTCTTCTGGTGTCCAATGAGGTGTGAACTCCGGCTGAAAGATTTTCCACATTCTTTACATTTGTAAGGCTTCTGTCCAGTGTGAATAAGCTGGTGCCTGGTGAGATTAGAGGGCCAGCTGAAGAATTTTCCACATTCCTTACATTCATAGGGTTCTTCCCTATGCTTATCTTTTGATATACCAAGGGATGTACCAAGATTAAAAGAGTTGTCATTATCAGGGCTCTTGTAGGATGTATCTCCTGTGTAAGTTCTTACAAACTGAATAGGTTGGATGTTTTCATAGGAAGTTTGACCACATTCATTAATGTTGCTTGAACAGCTTTCCTGATGCCCACTAAATTCTGAATCATATTTTAAACTTTTTGTTTGTGAGCCACGTTTACTCAAATACGCTCTCAGTAGGAGTTGAGCAGGAAGAAGAAAGCTTCCCTCATAGTTGCATTCACAAATCTTCTCTTGGTAACTTACTTTCTTTTGATGGAATGTCACTTGTCTCAAATGTCTCTTCTGATTTTCTTGATATTTGCCTATGTGATCTCCACATTTCCAGAGATCTTCCAATGACAAATACCACGGATCAGACCTTGCAGTTCCTTCAACTTTAATGCTACAGGTTTGTTTATCATCTGAAGTCTTCTTCCTGAAAACTGACTTAATTTCTGAATCTGAAAGAAATGAAAAACTTTGTGTAACTAAAGAAAGCACGGAGGTATGAACAATGAATTCTTTATGAGGCCAAAGGACATAAAACATATCTACAGTTGCTTCCAATTACAGTTTTATAATTTAACTAGAAAAGAAGAAAGGCAAGCACTGAGCTACAAAAACGTAAGGAACAAGATAAGAAAGAAGCACCCACAGGTCTAAGCAGGAACACACGCTGTCAGAAGATTCAATGGGGTAGCAGTAAGGGAATTCCTCAGGAAGAGCTGCCTTCCTATTTCCTAGTCTAAATGTTAATGTATACGATCCTAACATTATTGCAGAATGTCCCCTAACACTTCACACCACTACAAAGGTAATATCCTTAAACCATGAATCTAATCATTTGCAAGTGATCCCTTTTATTCACATCACCAAAACAGTAAACTGAGGCCTTGACACATAGCCATCTAAGAAGGGCCAGAGTATAATCTGAAAGAGAAATCACACTGAAATTATCACACAGAAGTCACACTAAAGCTTTAATATTGCTGTGGCTGAATTTAGACACTCTCTGAAACACATTTTGGGCATCATAGCCCAAAGATGATAGTATTTGTTAGTAAGGTAATCACAAGCATGTATATAAAATGAGTCTATCTATCATAGTCTCTGTCATATTTAATAAATTTCTATTTTCAACTATGATTCATTTGTCCTGAGATACTGCTATGGTTGGGATACAGAATATTCCCAAAGATCCTCATTTTGTTAAAGGCCTGGTTTCTACTATGGCACTACTGAGAGGTGGTAAGAACATTAACAAGGGGAATTACAAGGCAGTCATTAACTCATTTGGGGCATGCCCTTAAAGGGGAAAATGGGACCCCAGCCCCTTCCTCTTTCTCTTTGCTTTCTGTACATGACACAAGTTGCTCTGCTACATAGTCTCACCATGATGTACTATCTCATCAGTGGCCAAAAACATTGGCCCACTTGTTACAGACAATGTATTATAACCATTTTCTCTTCATAAGACAATTATCTCCTGTGTTTTACTGTGGTGTTGGAAAGCTGACTGGTACAGACATCAAGATTGAGAATGATAAGATAAACACTTTAGGAAACTAACTCAAAACCTGAAGTCTTACACATATTCTCCTAGACTGTCTACCAGTCTGCTCTTTTTGGATGATAATGCACATAATGTCCATGCTTAAGTGCTGAATTTGTTTTCTTTTTTTGTCAGTCCTGGGGATTGAACTCAAGGCCTGAGCACTACTCTTTAGCTTTCTCAAGGCTAGTGCTCTACCACTTGAGCCACAGCACTACTTCTGGCTTTATCTGTATATGTGGTACCAAGAAATTAAACACAGGATTTCAGGCATGCTAGGCAAGCACTCTACCACTAGGCCACACTCATGGCCCAACATATTATATTTTAAATACATTCCTAGAAAAAAATACAACTTACACAGTATCATGTCTTATTACATAACTGAGTCTGAATTTTGCCCCAGAAAGAAGATATAGTGAAGTTCCAATCCTAGTATCTCTCAGTCTGTACCCTTGTTTGGAAATAAGAATCACTGCAGATAAAATGAATTAAGACGAGGTAAGATCGCAGAGAAGGAACCTCTAATTCAATGTAAATGGTATCCTTATAAAAAAAAAAAAAAAAAAAAAAGGTGGGGGGGAGAAAAACTGCTGAGTGCCAATAGCTCATACCTGCAACTACTTAGGAGGCTAAGATCTGAGAATTGCCATTCAAAGCCAGCCCAGGCAGGAAAGGCTGTGAGACTCCTATCTATAATTAACCACCAGAAAACCAGAAGAGGTACTGTGGCTTAATGTGCTACAGTGCTAGCTTTGAGCTGAGGAGTTCAAAGACTGAGTCCAGTCTCAAGTTCAAGCCCCATGACCAACAATAAATAAATAAAGAAAGAAAGAAAGAAAGAAATATTTCTACAAATTGTACATCCATGTTCATTATTACACTGTTCACAACAGCCAAGTTATGGAAACAGCCCAGATACCCTACAGTAGATAAGTGGATCAAAAAGAAAAAAAAATGTGGTACCTATATACAATGGGATTTTATACAGCCATTACAAAAAATAATAATGTTATTTGCAGGGAACTGAGTGGAACTAGAACAAATCATGTTAAGTGAGGTAAGCCAAGCTCACAGAGACAAATACCACATAGTATCTGTCATATGCAGAAGAAAGATCTAAAATACACTGGGACATGATAAATTACACAGGATTTCAGGCATTCATAGACAGTGAAACCAAAGGAATATACTCTTAGGGGAGGAACACAAAGACACTTTCCTCTGTACCTCAAATCATATAAAATAGTATTTAACAAAATATCATTTCCAGGAGATAGAAAACATTTTTTTTTCGCTTCTCTCTCTCTCTCTCTCTTTTTTTTTTTTTTTGGTTAGACATTGAGCTTGGACTCTGGGCCTGGGTGCTGTCCCTGAGCTGATCTTCAGCTCAAGGCCACAGTCCCACTTCTTGTTTTCTAGTGGTTAATTCGAGATAAGCATCTCACCATCTTTAGTGCCAGGGCTGGCTTTGAACCACAATCCTCAGAGCTCAGCCTCCTGAGTAGCTAGGATTACAGGCATGAGCCACAGTGCCCAGCTTATCACTGAGCGTATTATAGGCTCAAGGACAAGTGAACTATGGTCCCCATTTGTCTTGTGAGTAAAAGCTTGTGAGCCATTGAGCCTGGCTTTTGTCTCATTTGCTTGTTTATCTGACTTTGGGAGGTTAAGGGGGTACAGAAATGGAGGAACAAAGAATGAACAAATGCATCCATGGTACTCACTAGATACTATGTGGAAATAACACAGACACTATGAAATGCATAATTCTATACAACTTGTTGGGGCAGTCAGGCAGGAAAACCTGTGCAAGAGCAAAGGAAGGGGTAACAACTGTTGAAAAAGAAATGTACTCAGTACCTAACTTATATAACTATAACCCCTCTGTACATCATCTTTACAATAATAATAATAATAATAATAAATTTATTTATTGCCAGTCCTGGGGCTTGAACTCAGTGCCTGAGCTCTGTCCCTGAGCTTCTTTAGCTCAAGGCTAGCACTCTAGCACTTGAGCTACAATGCCCCATGGGGCTTTTTCTGTTTATGTGGAACTGAGGAACCAAACCAGGGCTTCATGCATGCTAGGCAAGCACAGTACCACTAAGCCACATTTCCAGCCAAGTAATAAATATACTTTTTCAAAGAAAAAGTTAAATTAAATTAAAATTTTAAAGTGTGGTATTTTTATATCTTTAAACCAACCAATTGATTTAAACCAACCAATTGATTAAAAGATATCCTGGTCATAAGAGTCAACGAATAAAATTTACATACAAAAGCAAGGAATAAATGGTTTAAAAAAAAAAAGACAAATTTAATGAAGAAATAAGACACCTTGGGCCAGGAGTTTGGCCTAGTGGTAGAGTGCTTGCCTAGCAGGCACGAAGACAGGGGTTCAATTCCTCGGTACCACATACACAGAAAAAAAACCAGAAGTGGTGCTGTGGCTCAAATGGTAGAGTGCTAGCCTTGAGGAAAAAGCCCAAGGACAGTGCTCAAGCCAAGAGTTCATGCCCCAGGGCTGGCAAAAAAAAAAAAAAAAAAGAAAGATACCTTTGTCTCTAAATGCAAATCAAGTGCGATAAGAATGCAGAAAAAAGACTGGTGAAGGGAAACAGAAAGCACTTAGAAACAAGGATCTACAAAGAGTCTTGACTCTACCTCAAAGGCTCCGGCCACTCAAGGGCCACCTGGATCACTGTCTGATAGCTCCCATCTGGTCCTCACCTGATCGGGTCTCATGGCAAATCCTCCTCTCCACCAGCCAGGGCTCTTCCCCTTTTTCCAAACGAAGAATCACATCTGGCTTAGGAAGCTTAAACCCTGCTCATATGAGAGAGATAAAGGACTGTGTAAGAGTAGAAGAGCTCCAGAGTAGAAACAAACAAGAAGTATACGCTCAGCTCATCTTCACCACCTCATATTACCTGTGGCTACTCTAAAAACTGACCATGTGAAGATATGAAATACACAAAAGTGTTAAAATTCAGTGAAACTTTTATCCACAAAAGCAGAGTATAAAACCCTGCTTTTGCTGGGCACAGTGGCTCATGACTATAATCCTAGCTACTCAGGAGGCTGAGATTTGAGGATCTCAGTTCAAAGCCAACCTGGGCACTAACGTCCATGACACTCTTATCTCCAATTAATCACTAAAAACCAGGAAGTGGGGCTGTGGCTCCAGGGTTGGGGCAGTAGCTTTGAGCTAAAGAGCTCAGGGACAGCACACAGGCCCAGAGTTTAAGCCCCATGACTGAAAAAAAAAACAAAAAAAAAAAAACCACAAAACACACACACACACACACACAAAAAAAAAAAACACACACAAAAAGCAAACAAAAACCCCTCTCTATCCCCTAACAAAATCAGGCCACTGAACACAAAGTCCACCATTTGATACAGGTCTCAGGGTCTGTTCCTTCTCCTTCTGTTCAGCGAAGGTCAGCACACTGACTTCTTCAAAACAAAGGTCAGTCTTACCCAAGAAAACCAGGTTCTTATAGTTTTCTAACATCACATCTTTGTATATGAACTGCTGAGCAGGGTCCAGAAGCTTCCATTCTTCCTTGGTGAAGTCCACCAGCACATCCCTAAAGGTCACTAACATCTACAACATCAAACAAATCTGCACTTAGCCACATACATACCCAGCTCTGAATCATAATTTCAGTAATTTTTTGCAAATCTCTTCTGTCCTGCTCTTTTGCTTGAAAAGCACTAAGTTCCACTACTTATTTGTTCTTTGCATTTTTATCTCAGATAAACATAACCTATAACACAACCTATATACAACTTGATCAGTTTCTGCATTTAGTACTTATCAAGAAACATTTCAAATATTAGTCTCTAGTCCATTTTAGATTATATCATTTAGATTTTTCCAAATGGATATACCAAACTTTTTTCTACTTTTTTGTATCTTTGAAATTTTCTATAAACAATGAGGAAGTGATTTCTCATGCATCATAACTCATTTTTAAGCCAGGTCAGACTAACTTCTTCATTGCATGTCTCCTTTCCAAAAGACCCTCTTCTCCCAGCACACTGCTCTATGTGTTTTTAGCCTTACTGTATGGAAGACTCTGGTTCAGCCACCTCCTCAGGCCATTAGTTCTACCAATCAAATACTGATTGGTTTCAGTTCCACTTAGATTTCTCACTGTGACTTGTTCAGGCCTCTCATTGCTTCCCTCACTATTTAGGCAATACTCAGACCCAGAGTGCTCACATCTCCCTCAGTTCTATTTAGGTTACTCTGAAGTTTTCAAACAGCCCTTGTGCTCTCAAAACTCTGGGCCTTCAACAATCCAGTTTTCATACTAACATGGAAAAATCTCAAGTCATCCTTCTATGTGCTAATATAAATGTGGTTTCATCCAGCTTTCTCCTAAGTCTTAAAAAAATCTCTTGTTAATTGCCTACCCCAAACACTTGCTCAGTGCACCCGACTGTGGGGATGAGCTTCCCTGCACGGACCATGTAAATGTGCATCCCAAAGTGGGGCTGTGCTTCCACACACAGGCCATATAACATTAGCTCCTCTCTCAACTTGTTTCCCTACTTTCCTGTCCAAGCCTGCAGGAAGGACCTTCTCAAGAAGGAGGCAGGGACAATATGTTCTACCCTGGGTATTCCCAGGAGGTGTTGCAACCAGGATCTATCTTCCTCAGAACCTTGTGTCTTGGTTGTAGTGATTAGCTGCTTATTACCTAAGTTTTTCCCAAGCTCCTCCAAACAGAAACACACAATTCACACAGTCAGCATCACACAGGACCCTGATGGATATCCGAATTTCCAGTTTTCTCACCATCCAAGGGTGGGGTGAGCAGCAGTACTTAATGCCTTAGTGTGGATAAAACACATGTCCTCAGGTCGGGAGTTTGGCCTAGCAGTACAATGATTGCCTAGCATGTACAAAGACCCGGGTTCAATTCCTCAGTACCACATACATAGAAAAAAAAAAGCTGGAAAGGGTGCTGTGGCTCAAGTGGTAGAGTGCTAGCCCTGACAAAGCCCAAGGACAGTGCTCAGGCCCTGAGTTCAAGCCCCAGGACTGGCAAAAAATAAATAAACAAAACACATGTCCTCAAAACCCTTGAGAACACCCACTTGACCTGCCTATGTTTCTTTTGTAATTAATGGAAACTACAACTACAAATAAAGCAAACAAAACAGGAGAAGTATATGAGATACAACTGATGATGTTCTGGTACAGAGGAAGTAAAGTGAAAAGGAATACCTAGCTGGGTAACAAGAAAAGCAGTGCACTGTACCTGGGAATGGGCAGACAGTAACACAGGTTCCATGTCTTCCTTGTTCATAGAAATAATTTTCTTAAATGACAACAGAGTCCTGACAAGCAAAGAGAAAAGGGAATATGAGTGGCTCACCAAACTGTCAGCCTAAAGTCCCTCATACCAGAAAGCTACACCAAAAGATATCCATTGCAGAGAACAGAATAAGTCCGTAAGTAAATCTACAAACTTCTCAAATTTTGATACACAAGAGTTACATAAATTATGTATCTTCCAGAAATTTCCAGTAGAAAGTATACTAGTATCTTCTATTTACAATGAAATATAAAAAATGCAATATATTGGTGAAGAAGAAAACATAGGCTGCTCATAGTGGCACATGCCAGTTACTCAGGAGGTTGTGGTAGGCAGAAAATGATAATTCTAAGTCTGAAGCCAGCCTGGGTTAACACAGCAAGATCTTACCTAAAACTTTAAAAATAACATAGGAGAATATTAATGGCAGTGTCTAGATGAAGGGCTTTGTAAATATTTTTATCATGAAATTCATTTGGGACTTAGAATGTGGCTAGGTGGTAGACTACCTGTCTAGCATGCATGAAGTCCTGGGTTTGATTCCTCAGTACCACATAAACAGAAAAAGCCAGAAATGGTGCTGTAAGCTCAAGTGGTAGCTCAGGGAAGGAGCTACCTTGATCAAAAGGAGCTCAAGGAAGTGCCCAAGCCCTGAGTTCCAGTCCCAGGACTGGAAAAAATACAATAATCCTTTGATTTAGCTACATCAACTTTCATAAAATTCTGTACACAGAAGGTCAAGAAAAAGCATCAGATACTAAACACAAAAAAGTCAAGATGACCCCCTGGGAAATGGCTTCCAAGTCAGCAAAACATATAAAACAGAGACAAAGGGATTCTGGAACACATCCACAGGTAGAAGACTAAACAGCCAGAGCTAACAAGATACAGGCTAGAAAAATAATTCTGCAGAAGAACTTAACAGTTGTTGCCCCTAGAAGAGAAATGTTAACAATGTAAAAACTCTTTTCCCTTAAAAAATGCTTTTAGCTGGGCACCAGTGGCTCATGCCTCTAATCCTAGCTACTCAGAAGGCTAAGATATGAGGTCTGCAGTTCAAAATCAATCTGGGCAGAAAACTCCTGAGACTCTCTTTATCTTCAATAAACTACTGAAAAGCTAGAAGTGAAGCTGTGACTTGAGTGACAGAACACTAATCTTGAGCAAAAGGAGATCAGGGACAGCACACCCAGGCTCTGAGTTCAAGCCTCAAGACCATCACACACACACACACACACACACACACACACACACACACACACACACACACACACACACACACACACACACACACACACACACACACACAGCATGCTTTTAAAACTTAAAACGGATATAGATTCCTTTCTTGAATATTTGTCTGTTAAACATGTCATTTGAAATATAAGGTAAAAATCAATTCTTAAATTCTTTAATTTAAAAAAAAAACAAAACTTAAAATGGGGACCGGAGTTTGGCCTTGTGATACAGTGGTTGTTACCACATACACAGAAAAACCAGGAGTGGCGCTGTGGCTCAAAGTGATGGATGGCTAGCCTTGAGAAAGCTCAAGGGCAGTGCTCAGACCCACGAAGAAAACGGAAGCGACGCCGCCACCCGATCTTACACTGTGTGAAAACTGAGGACATTTTGGTGTAGTTGTCCCTCCCTACCAGGATTCTCGTCTACACAAACCGCGAGGCACACCACGATTCTTAAAGCTATGTTATCAGGCAGGTGAATTCTCAAAAAAAGAAAAGATTTCTGGTTGGATTTTTTTTTCCTCCAGTCCTGGCTTGAGCTCAGGGCCTGCGCACGGTCCTTGGGCCTTGTCAAGGCCAGAGCTCCCCCACGGGCGCCCCAGCGCCACCTCTGGCTTTCTCCTGTGTACGTGGTGTGGAGGAATCGAACCCGGGTCCTCGTGCGTGCTGGGCGAGCGCTCTACCACTAGGCCACACTCGCGGCCCCTTCTGGTTGGATTTTTGTCAAGCCAATTCAATCTAAAACAACTTTTTTCCCCCCACAGCGCCACTTCCAGCCTTGTCCGCTTTTGGGAGACTGAGGACCGAACCGGGGCCCGCGCGGCCAGGCGCGCGCCCTACACTACGCCCTCTTTTCCGTCACGGTTTCTCGTCCCGTGGGAAGGTCGAGACTGTCGAGTCGGCGCTGGCGTCACGACTTTCCGCGCGGGTCCGGCCCCGGGGCAGGAGGGGTCGGGGGCCCCGCCGTGACCGCACACAGCCGCTCCCCGGAAGGCGGCCGCGACTCCCAGCGCGCCCCCTCCTCCGCCAAGAGCCCGCCCTGCGGCGCAGACGGCCGAGGTGGAAGCCGAGGGGCCCGCAGACGACCTACCGTGAGCACACGGGACGCGAGAGGCGAGGCGGGACGCAGCACGTCAGGTGGCGCGCCGGGGAGGGCCCACCGGCCGGGAGGCCGCTCGGCAACGCTGAGGGGCCCGGCGGGGGCCCGGCGGAGGCGAGCCCGCCCCTGTGCACTGTGGGAAATGTAGTGCCGCCGCCTGCGCCGCCTCCGGCTCCGCCCCCGCCCCCGCCTCCGCCCCCGCCCCCGCCTCTGCCTCCGGTTGCACAGGCTCGTGCTTCCGTCCCCGGCAGGAGGAGCGCCGCGGGCTAGGCGAGAGGGCGAGCGCTGGTTCGGGAAGCGCCCGCGCCCGCGCCTCTGGCGTCCGTCCGTGGTGCCGGGGTCCCGGGCCTGTCGCCCCACGGCTAGAAGTTTTCTTTATTTCAGTACTTGCCGTTCTGTGTTTGCTCTTCTTCCGTCGGTCACGGTATTTGCACTCCGGGCCTCCTGGGAACAGCAGCCCCACCTCCGGTTTTGGAGCGGCGGGCGGGAGGCCCCGGCGGCCCCTGCTCCGGTTTCCTGCCGCCTTTGTCAAGGCCTGGTCAGCGGGATCCAATCCCCAGGTCTGAAAGAATAGGACAGCATAGATTATTTTTTCTTCGTTGTGATCCACAAGGCTTCCGAGCATGTTTTCTTTCGTATTCACACTGTATGTTACTTGTGACCCGGAAAAAAAAAAGTTATTCAGAGGGGCCGGGAGTGTGGCCCAGTGGTTAAAGTGCTTGCCTAGCACGCACGAAGACCCGGGTTCGATTCCTCGGTACCACGTACGTAGAAAAAAGCCAGGAGTGGTGCTGAGGCTCACGTGGTGGAGCTCTAGCCTTGAGAAAGTCCAAGGACAGCGCTCAGGCCCTGAGCCCAAGCCAGGACTGGGAGAGAGAGAGAGAGAGAGGAAACACAAGGTGAGGGGAGAGTCTAGTAAGTGCAGAGAAAAAGGCACCAGGTAGGCGGCCTCCTGTCCACTCAAAGTGTCTCCACCAGCCTGGTGCAGTGGCTCACACCTGTCATCCTACCTACTCAGGAGGCTGAGATCTGAGGATTGTGGTTCAAAGCCACCCCAGACACTAAAGACCATGAGCTGATCATCTCCAATTAATCACTAGAAACCAGCAAGTGGGGCTATGGCTCAAAGGGTAAGGGGGTAGCCTTGAGTTAAACGAGCTTGGGGATAGCACCCAGGCTCAGAGTTCAAGCCCCATGACCCACAATAAAAAAGTACCTCCACCAGAGAGTCTAATTCCCAATTCAGGTGTCCCCAAAAGAAATGAGGGCTGGAAACGGGCCTTAGTGGTAGAGTACTTGCCTAGCATGCATGGAGCCATGGATTCGATTCCTCAGTACCCCATAAACAGAAAAGGCCAGAAGTAGGGCTATGGCTCACGTGGTAGAGTGCTAGCCTTGAGCAAAAGAAACTCAGGAACAGTGCCCAGACCCTAGCCAAAAAAAAAAAGTGATAGAAGTTACTTGCCAAAAAAGGCAGGGGGTTGGTATCCCTCTAGTGTGGTCCACACCAAGAAGACAAATGAACACAGGGCCTGTAGACATAGAGAGAAGACAGTTGCGGATGTGTAGCAAGCGATAGTAAAGGCAAGGAGTCAAGCATAGGGCTACTCCAGCAGTTCAGGATCATGGAGGCAGGCCAGCAGGCAGACTGGGAAGGGGTCAAGCAACTCCCGACACTATCCCTACCCAGCCAATGCACCATATGTAAGATTTAAATAAAGGAGACCTCCATAGGTTGTTCAGGGAGAAAAATTTATTTGGGATAACTGAACTACTGAGCCACATGAAATGGAGGCTGAACCATGTGAAGGTGTTGGGAGAGAGAGAGAGAGAGAGAGAGAGAGAGAGAGAGAGAGAGAGAGAGAGAGAGAGAGAGAGAGAGAGAGAGGAAGAAGGAGGAGGAGAGGAGAGGGAGGGAGGGAGAGAGGGAGAGAGGGAGGGAGAGGATAGAAAGATTGAATTGTGCAGGAAGGAAAGGAAAGGGAGAGGGAAAGGAGAGACAAAGATTGAATTTACAGAGAGAAGGGAAGGAAAGGAGAAAGGGAGGAGAGGGGAGGAGACATAATTTATAGAGAGAATAGAAAAGAGAAAGGGAAAAGAGAAGTGGGAAGGAAGGGGAGAGAGGGAGAGAGAGAGAGGCACTGAACTGAGCAGAGAAAAGGGAAGGAGGGAAAGGACTCTATTTTGCTGCTTAATTGAAGGTAAGTCTCACAGACTTTTCTGCCTAGGTTGGCTTTGAAACTTGATCCTCACCAGCTTCTTAAGTAGCTAATATTATAGGCAAGAGTCTCCAGGGCCCAGCAAGATCTATAGTTATTAGTAGAAGGCTAAGGCACCAGTAGCTTGTGTGTGTGTGTGTGTGTGTGTGTGTGTGCATGTGTGTGTGTGTGTGCCCATGCACATACACGCACACATACTGCTCCTGAGACTTGAACTCAGGGCCTGAGTGCTGTCCTTGACCATTTTTTTTCATCTTCAAATTACAAAACTAACAATAGAGGCACAGTTCTACACTTGTGGATCTTTAGGTGGTTTATTGGAGATGAGTTTTACAGACGTTTTCCTGCCAGGCTGACTTTGATCTCCAATTCTCCAGAGTGGCAAGGATTATAGGTATGAGCCATTGCTGTCACTGGCACCTGGTTTACCCACACACCTCTAGGAACCCCGTGAGTATTTATCTGTTATCACAGACCTATGTGGCTAAAACTCTTTATTACCATATCATCCTTGTTAACTTGTGTTGTGCCCATCATCTGCCATGCCAAAAGCCTATCACAATTACTGAATCTGGGATTCTACTTTTTTATATAAAACTGCCCACCATCACTGGCTGACTTGAAGGCAAATACAAGTGTTATTTGAGGATGGTAGTATATCCATCACCTGTATGTCTCTCTTTATTTACTCTTCCACTTGAGCCACAACACCACTTCTAGCTTTCTCAGTATATAGTACTGAGGAATCAGACCGAGGACTTCATGCATGCTAGGCAAGCATTCTACCACTAGGCCAAACACCCAGCCCAGTGTCTTTTTTTTTTTTTTTTTTTTGCCAGTCTTGGGGCTTGAACTCAGGGCCTGGACAATTTTTGCTCAAGGCTAGCATTATATCACGTGAGGCAAACCACCACTTTGGGATTTTTTTTCTGAGTATGTGGTACCAAAGAATCAAACCCAGAGTTTTGTTGTGCATGCTAGGTGAGCATTCTACCACTAGGCTAGGCTCCCGGACCTACCTTTAATTCTTGTTGTGTTGGAGACTGCCTCTAGTTCTCTTAACTTGTTGCCTAGGACTTTTCATGTGATAGGCTTAGTAATAGCTTTAAGTTGGTCTGCTGTGTTAAGAAACATCTGGACTGTTATCTTGACAGTTGATTTATAGACTATTCTGATTTATGTTAAGAAATGTTTGAAGTGTTATCTCGACAGGTCGACTTGCCCCATGTCCTGTCTTCCCAAGCCCCGTTTCCTGCTTATGAGATTCCTGCAAACCCCCTTTTCCTGCTTATGAGATTCTTGCAAATTAAAAATTCTGCTGCGCTAGCCCTTGCTTTAGAGCCCTATATAAACCCCCTCTGACTTTCAATAAACAGACCTTGATCAGAACACTGTCTTGTCTCATTTCTTTGTGTTTGTCTGTCCCACTCATTTAGGTACGGTTCCCTCTCGGGTCTCAGTTGACTGAACCCCGCGGGCTGGGGCAATGTTTTTCTTTTGGTGGGTTTGGGGGCTTGAACTCTGAGTCTAGGGGATGTCACTGAGCTCTTCAGCTCAGTGATACCACCCTACCACTGAAAACCACATCCGGTTTTCTAGTGGTTAAAGTCTCAGGGACTTTAGTGCCCGGGCTGGCTTTGAATTGTGATCCTAAGATCTCAGCCTCTGGAGTAGCTAGAATTACAGGCATGAGCCACTGTGCCCAGCTCCCATCTGTTTATTTATTTTTGCCAGTCCTAGGCTTGAGCTCAGGGCCTGAGCACTGACCTTGGACTTTTTCAAGGCTAGAGCTCTACCACTTGAGCCTTAGCACCACTTCTGGCTTTTTTCTATATATGTGGTAGTGAGGAATTGAACCTGGGCCTTTGTGCATGCTAGGCAAGCACTCTACTACTATGCCAAACTCCCGACCAGCATCTCTTAATTCTTGAAGGAACCATCATATGGCTTCTCAAAATGGCTGAACACATAAAAGATCTATTCTAATATTTCCATCTTCCTCTTAGAAACAATTATCAATACAGGCTACATTTAACCAAAAGGTGCTCACTGGTTAAAATATTTTAGTCTTAATGGCAACTTATCAAGGTGTCAATATACTCAAATAAGCTTTATAGCAAGCAAGCAGCTATTGACAGTATATAAATGAATATCTAACCCACAGGCTGTAATTTAATAACCCCATTTATAAACTAGTTCCTCTTCTCTGCATTTTTGCTTTCCATAACTTGTTGCTATCAACTGTAGCCCAGAAATAGTAAATGGAAAACAGTAAGCAACCTTTTAAGTTGCACTGTTCTAACAATCTGCTGAAATCCTGTACTCCCCCAGTGTATACTATCCAGAACATGAAGTATCCATTTATCTAGCATACCAGTGTTGTATATTCTACCTACCTATTTGATGAGTTGCAATGGCATTACTGTGCTTTTATATAGGGTTCACTAGTGTATGCAATTTCAGGCATCCACCAGGAGTCTTGTAATGTATTACTTGTGAATAAGTGAAGACTAGTGTAATTCATATGGGCCAGATTCTCATCAATGCAGAGCTCAACAGAACCAGGATCTGGATCAGAAACTACAAAGTATTTGGTATGTCCTTCCTTAATATCAAGTTAAATAAGAATGTTCATGTTATTCATTGTTTGGTTTTGGTTATGGGGTTCAAGGTTACAAGGCAGGCCTTCTATCACTTGAGCTGTACTTCGAGCCACCTTTCTAATACTTCTGATACTTCAGAAGTACGGTTTTACTACTAACTTAGAAAGCAAGACTATAGGCCGGGAATTTGGCCTAGTGGTTAAAGTGCTTGCCTAGCATGCATAAAGACCGCGGTTCAATTCCTTGGGACCAGATATATACAAAAAAAAGCCGGAAGTGGTGCTGAGGCTCAACTGGTAGAGCTCTAGCCTTGAGAAAGTCCAAGGACAGTGCTCAGGCCCTGAGCCCAAGCCCAGGACTGGCAAAAAAAAAAAAAAAAAAAGAAAGCAAGGGCCGGGAATTTGGCCTAGTAGTTAAAGTGCTTGCCTAGCATGCATGAAGACCCGGGTTCGATTTCTTGGTACCACATACATAGAAAAAAGCGGGAAGTGGTGCTGAGGCTCAAGTGGTAGAGCTCTAGCCTTGAGAAAGTCCAAGGACAGTGCTCAGGCCCTGAGCTCAAGCCCAGGACTGGCAAAAAAAAAAAAGAAAGCAAGACTATATATATCAAGGAATGCTTCTCATCAATGTTTCTCAGACTATATACTATTTTTACAATTAATTTGCTTCTCCTAAATGGCACTAACAGAAGGTAAAGTGTCATGTGTAATGATGTTTTGAGGAACTGCAACTCTTTCAATAATGTACGTAGAACCCTAGAACACATAAAGCTCTTTGGAACAGATTATTGTAGTTTCTACCACCTATAAAATGACTTACAAAATATTTAATAATCCCTTCTTATGGACATGGCCTCAATGCAACTACTACAATATTAATGCCCAATAGCTATTCCTAAAGTCTATAATTATTGCTATAAAATTCACTTTCCTGATCAAAGCAGACTTCCCTAGTGTGAGTTATGCCATCTGAGCAGCTGATGGCATAGTTACAAATATATACTTGTTAAAAACAAAAAACAAAAACAGCTCTCATAAAACAGTAAACGGTATGGGTATTTTCTTGTTATATATTTTGCCTTCATTTCAGACTAAGATAATCTATAGTAAATTAAAAAACGAACTTGTTAGCCAAATTCAGTCTCAAAACCATAACAAAAAATATAGAACATTTCTTTTTCGGTCAGTCATGGAGTTTGAACTCAGGACCAGAGTGCTGTCACTGAGCTCTTTTGCTCAAGGCTAGCACTCCTACTTTGCACCACAGCACCAGTTTTGTTTTCTGGGTAGTTTATTGGAGATATGAACCTCACAGAGAATGTTCTGCCCCTTGGTAAAGCTCTTCCTTATCATGCAAACTGTTGTGGCTAAGCCAACAAATGCAAAATGAGGGCTGGTCTCTAACGAAAGCTTCTTCATATCTATTGCATACTGACTCTCCTGGAAGGAAGTTACAAATGTAGAGCAAGGAATTTTTTCACATGAACAATCTTCTCAATATTGATCTCTTCCCTTAGATTGTTGATAAAGAATGAACAGCTACTAATGGCTTTTCACATATTCCTGGAGGTTTTTTTTGATGATGTTAAAGATGGTCCAGACTCCACTCCTTCACATTCAACACATTGATATAAGGCTCCTTTCTAATAGTTCTCTGAAGTAAAGGTAAGACATTATTTTGGATATTTTATTTTTGTATTGACCTATACATTCTTAGGCTTTCCTTACAGAGATTCATTACTGTGTGTTAAACAATGGGTGATAATTAAAGGAATTTTCATATTTATAGGGGCTCTTTAGAGTGTGCGTTCGCTGGTGTTTAACAAGGTTTGAACTCCAGCTGAATGATTTATTACATATCTTACATATGTAGGGTTTCTCTCCAGTATGGGTTATCTGATGTAGAATGAGAGAAAAGCTTCTACTAAAGGCTTTATTACATTCTGCACATGCATAGGGTTTCTCTCCAGTATGAATTTTCCTATGTTGGATAAGGGATGCATGCCAACTGAAAACTTTACCACAGTCATCACATTCATAGAGCTTTTCTCCAGCATGAATTCTCTGGTGTTTAATGAGGAATGAGTGACAACGGAATGCTTTGCTACACTCATAACATTCATAGGGGGTCTTGGTTGTATGGATGCCTTGATGTCGAGTAAGATGTGAGGAACGGCGGAATGCTTTCCCACATTCACTACATTCAAAAGGTTTCTCTCCAGTATGAGTAATCTGATGGCGGATGAGTTCTGAGCCACTGCTAAAGGCTCTCCCACATTTCCTACACATATATTGTTTTTTCCCAAGGTGAATTCTCTGATGTCGAGTGAGATTTGAGGCACGACTAAAGGCCTTTCCACAGTGAGCACATTCATAAGGTTTCTCTCCAGTGTGTGTTCTCTGGTGCTCAATAAGGAATGAAAGGTAACTGAATGTCTTATTACAGTCCTTACACTCATGAGGCTTCTTTCCAGTATGTATCATCTGATGTTTCACAAGATTTGAGATCTGGCTAAAGGTCTTGCCACATTCCTTACACACATATGGTTTCTCTCCAGTATGAGTTCTCTGATGTAACACAAGGGAAAAGCGCCGATTGAAAGTTTTTCCACATTCATGGCATCCATAGGGCCTTTCTATAGCACTGCTATTCTTATGTTGACCTAGGACTTCTTGATGAGAGATTGTCACTTGCCTGATACACCCATGCTCTCCTTGAAGCATCTGGGTACCATTTCTGTGCTTCCAGCTTCCCTTAAAGTTGGAACATACAGAGCCTTGGCTTAACATTCTTTCCATTATCAAATACTTGGATGAATCACCTTCAAGAATGGCATTTTTTTGAGGAAACTCTTTGATCTTCCCATCTAACACTGAAAGATACAAAATAATAGTAACAATAATAAAATATTTTTTCAGGGACGGGGAACATAGCCTAGTGGCAGAGTGCTAGTTGCCTAGCATGTATGAAGCCCTGGGCATTTGATTCCTCAGTACCACATACACAGAAAAAGCCAGAAGTGAAGTGACGCTGTGGCTCAGGTGGCAGAGCACTAACCTTGAGCAAAAACGTGTCCAAGGACAGTGCTCAGGCCCTGAGTTCAAGCCCCAGGACTGGCCAAAAAAAAAAAAATTTTTTTTTTTTCCATATATTGTGTAAACTAAAAGCCATTTCTATTTTTATTTTTTTGGTGCCAATCCTGTTGCTTGAATTCAGGGCCAGGATGCTGGGACTGAGCTTTTTTTCTCAAGGATAGCACTCTACCGCTTGAGTAAGAGCCCCACTTCTGGCTCTATGATGATTGATTGGAGATAAGAGCCGAGTGGACTTTCGTGTCAGAGCTGGCTTTAAACTGTGATCCTTAGATTTCAGCCTCCTGAGTAAAATGGCTAACTGCATGAGCCATTAGCATCAAACCATTTCTCCATTTTTTTTCTTGGCCAGTCCTGAGGACTGAACTCAGGGACTGAGCATTGTCTGTGGGCTTTCCTCAAGGTTAGTGCTCTACCAATTAAGCTACAGCACTACTTCCGCCTTTTTTATATATATGTGGTACCAAGGATCTGAGGATTGCGGTTTGAAGCCAGCCTGAGAAGGAAAGTCAATGAAACTCTTATCTTCAATTAACCATTAGAAAACCAGAAGTGGAGCTGTAGCTCAAAGTGTTAGTTTTTGAGCAAAAGAGCTTAGGAGCAGTGCCTGGCACTGAGTTCAAGCACTACTACCACCCCCCCATACAAAAAAAAAAAAAAAAACTTCAACAAAATACAGTCAATATTCTGTATACATAGGTTCCAAATTTATACATTCACACTGAAAATATTCAGAAAGTTGTGTCTGTACCGATTATGTACAATTTTTTTTAGCCAAACCTTATTTTAATTATTAAAAGAGGAGTTGCCATTTCATAAGTCAGGTTAATGAGTACATTTCTTTTTTAGACAGTGTCACTCAACTCTTCCTTCTCTTTCTCTCAGATTCCCACTCCCATTCCTTTCTGCAAGTTACAAAGTTCATTTTCTATAGTGTATACTAAACAGCATGACTTCATTTGTTCACCCTTCCTCCTTCCTCTCTGCACCCTCCCTCGTCTCCTCTAAATAGAAAAAAAAAAAATCACAAAAGGAAAATAAAAATGCCACCATGAAAAATAAATAAAAATAAAAAACCCATGGTACAACCTTTTTGTGTATATGTACCAGAACTAGGGCTTAAACTCAAAGCCTTGGCCACAGTTCCACTTCCAACTTTTTTTCTGATTAAGGAGAAATAAGATTCTCATGGCCTCTCCTGACCAGGTTGGCTCTGATATTCAATCCTCAGACCTCAGCCTCCTAAATACCTAGGATTACAGGCTTCAGTGAAGCACTAGATCTGAGTTTTTTTTATTATTCCTTAAAAAAAATAGTCCAGGGACTGGAGTTTGGCCTAGTGGTAGAGTGCTTGCCTACCATACATGAAGACCCAGGTTTGATTCCTCATACCACATACATAGAACAAAAAAAAGCCGAAGTGATGCTGAGGCTCAAGTGGTAGAGCTCTAGCCTTGACGTAAGTCCAAGGACAGTGCTCAGGCCCTGAGCTTAAGCCCAGGACTGGCAAGAAAAAAAAAAAAAAAGTTCAAACTATGTTTTGATATTATTCATTGTTCAATATTTGCTCTAGAGATAATTTAAAGTATGAATATGCCCAAGAATAGTGAATACAAATAATGTGCTACTTTATATAAAAGACAAGTGTTTGATAAATTTTGGCTATCTGCTGTAAGTCACAGTTCTATAAAACAAAGGAACTGCCAAGCGAGGTAGCTCATGCCTGTAATCTACTCTGGAGCCTGAGATCTGAGGATCACAGTTGAAACCCAGCCCAGGCACTAAAAAGTCCATGAGACTCTTAGCTCCAATTAATCACCAGAAAACTATACTCAAGATCCAATAGAATTTATTACAAGTTCTTAAACATTAAAAAAATCAATAAACTGAGCTGGACGCAGTGGCTCACACATATAATCTTGCTACTCAAGCGGCTGAGATCTGAGGATCGAGGTTCAAAGCAAGCTCCCGCACTAAAAACCTAGACTCTTATCTCCAATTAACCACTGGAAAATGGGAAGTGGCACTGTGGCTCCAGTGGTAGAGCAGTAGCCTTAAGCTGAAGAGCTCAGAGACAACACCCAGACATAGACTTCAAGTTTCATAACAGACCAAAAAACAACAACAAAAAAACCCCCCAAACCCCTAAGTTTTAATGAAAAAAAAAAATCAATTAACTAGGGCTAGGAGTGGGGCCGAGTGATAGAGTGCAAAAAGCTCTTGGTTTGATTCTTCAGTACAACATTCACAGAAAAGCCAGAAGTGGTTCTGTGGCTCAAGTGGTACAGCGCTAGTTATGAAAAGGCTAAAGGACAGGGCTCAGGCCCTAAGTTCAAGCACCAGGACTGGCAAAAAAAAAAAAAAAAAGGTTTTAAAAATCAATTAACCTGTCGGGTGTGGTGGCTCACGCCTATAATCTAAGCTACTCTGGAGGCTGAGATCTGAGGATGTGGTTCAAAGCAAGCCTGGGCACTAAGGAATGTGAGACTCTTATCTCCAATTAACACTAGAAAACAGGAAGTGGTACTGTGGCTCCCTGGGTTCAATTCCTCAGTAACACATACACAGAAAAATCTGGAAGTGGTGCCATGGGTTAAGTGGTAGAGCATTAGCCATGAGAAAGCTCAAGGACATTACCCAGGCCCTGAGTACAAGACCCAGGACTG
Organism: Megascapheus bottae; assembly: GCF_031878675.1. NCBI lineage: Eukaryota > Metazoa > Chordata > Mammalia > Rodentia > Geomyidae > Megascapheus > Megascapheus bottae. The sequence continues at coordinate 81,179 of NC_143536.1, forward strand.
TCAAAAAAAAAAAAAAAAAGAAAGCGGCAGGGGAGGAGGAAGGAGAGGAAGGAGAGGAAGGAAGGAAAGGAAGGTAGGTAGGTTGGTCCATGAGACACCAATTAACTTTCAAAAACCGCTACAAGTGGAGCTGTAGCTCAAATGCTAAAAACACTATCATTAACAAAAAAAGCCTAGATCCTGAGTTCAAGCACCAGGATTGGTACACACACAAAAAAGGATTATAACTTAGGGACTACAATATGAACACAGCAAGCTATCAGCGGTGGACTGACAGAGCTATGTGTACTGATCTTGGGCACAAAGATATTTGTCTTAAAATGTTAGATTGCACATTTATGCTTATGCATTATTGATGTTTACTTCACAATTTTAAAAATAAAAAGGGATACTGGAAGGAACACAAAATTTATAAGTGCTACGTTAATGTAGTGATATTAGGAGTAATTTGATTTCTTTTTCCTCATTTCCCTTCTATGTGCATTTCTTGATCTTGTTTGAGAGAGGGTCTAATTATGCAGCCCAGTTTAACCTTGATCCTCTTGCCTCTGCCCACCCAAGTGCTAGAATTAAAGGCCTGCACTACCATACCCAGCATGTTTTGATATTTTTTAATTTAGAAAAAGACATTTTTCTTTTCTTTCTTGCTTCTTCTTTTTTTTTTTTTTCCTCCAGTCATGAGGCCTGAACTCTGGGCCTGGGCGCTATCCCTGAGCTCTTCAGCTCAAGGCTACCACCCTTCCCCTGGAGCTACAGCACCACTTCCTGTTTTCTGGTGGTTAATTAGAGATAAGACTCTCACAGTCTTTAGTGCCCAGGCTGGCTCTGAACTGCAATCTTCACATCTTAGCCTCCTGAATAGCTAGGATTACAGGCCCAAGCCACTGTGCCTGGCACCAGGACTGCTTTCTAAGGGCCCTATACTTCTAAAAGAATGGGGAACCTATTTTCTACCAAGGACCATTAAGATATATATAACATCATTAAGGGCCATACAAAATTATCAAGACAAGCAGATGGGCCAAGGGCAGGTAGTAAGTGTCTTTCTCATCATGTAAAACATAATTTCTGTAACTCAACCTTAGACAACAAACAACAAAATTGTAGAACTTTCATAAGAATATACACTTAGATATCATGTCTTTTTTTTTTTTTTTTGCTAGTCCTGGGCTTGAGCTCAGGGCCTGAGCACTGTCCTTGGACTTTCTCAAGGCTAGAGCTCTACCACTTGAGCCTCAGCACCACTTCTGACTTTTTTCTATGTATGTGGTACTGAGGAATCGAACCCGGGTCTTCATGCATGCTAGGCAAGCACTTTAACCACTAGGCCAAACTCCCGGCCCCGATATCATGTCTTTTACATAAGAATCTTCAAGGTTGGGGCACAACTAGACCTGAGACTCTTATCTCCAATTAGCCTCTATAAAATGGGAAGTGGAGCTTGGCTCAGGGTAGGGTGATACCGCCTTGAGCTGAAGAGCTCAGGGACAGCGCCCAGGCCAAGGGTGCTCATATTCATATTTAAAGGGCCAGCACTAATTCCATTGTCAACCAAAGGTGAAAAAAGTATACAAAGCAGGGCTGGGAGTTTGGCCTCGTGGTAGAGTCCTTGCCTAGCATGTATATAGACCAGGGTTCGATTCCTCAGCACCCCACATACATAGAAAAAGCTGGAAGTGGTGCTGTGGCTCAAGTAGTAGAGCCCAAGGACAGTGCTCAAGTCTTGAGCTCAAGCCCCAGCACTGTCAAAAAAAAAAAAAAAAAAAAGTGTAGAATTTTACTTTATGGCTTCAAATTTCCTTCCTTCCTTCCTTTTTTTTTTTTTTTTTTTTTTTTTGCTAGTCCTAGGGCTTGAATTCAGGGGCTGAAGCTGTCCCTGAGTTTCTTTTACTCAAAGCTAGTTCTCTACCACTTACAGCCAAGCTCCACTGCCAGTTTTCTGGTGGTTAATTAGATAAGCATCACTAGGACTTTCCTGTCCTAGATGGCTTTGAGCTGTGCGATTCTCAGATCTCAGACTCCTGAGTAGCTATGATTACAGGCATGAGCTACTGGTATCTGGCTCAAAATTTCTTTTTTTTTTTTTTCATTTTATTTCATTCTTTCTTTCTTTCTTTCTTTTTTTGTGGGTCATGGGGCTTGAACTCAGCCTGGACTCTGTCCCTGAGCTCTTCAGCTGTAGGCTACAGCACTATCCCTGGGCCTAGGTATTGTCCCTGAGCTCTACAGCCCAAGGGTACCACCCTACCCTAGAGCCAAGCCCCACTTTTGGTTTTCTAGAGGTTAATTGGAGATAACAGTCTCAGGTTCTTTTGTGCCTGGGCTGGCTTTGAACCTTGATCCTCAGATCTCAGCCTCCGGAGCAGCTAGGATGACAGGCGTGAACCACCATCTCACACTTTGTTTCTTAACGTAAGAATCCTCATTGATATCTCTAATTTTAGGCTGTGTTCTTTTTTCTCTAAGATCTATTCCAATCGTCTGCTGGAATAGATGTTATATATAGGACTGCCATACATAAGAATATATATAGATTAGCCGGCATGGTGGCTCATGCCACCTAGCTACTCGGGAGCCCGAGATCTGAGGATCACGGTTCACAGTCAGCCTGGGCATTAAAGTCCATGAGACTGTTATCTCCAATTAACCACAAGAAAATCGAGGTGGTGCTGTGGCTCAAGTGGTAGGATGGTGGCTTTCAGCTGAAGAGCTCAGGGACTCAGGCCCAGAGTCCAAGTTCCATGACCAAAAAAGAAAAAAAAATCAATTACAGCTGGATGCTGGTGGCTTATGCCTGTAATCTCAACTACTCAAGAAATTGAGATCTGAGGATCCCAGTTCAAAGTCAGCCCAGACAGGAAAATCCTCATGAGACTGTTATCTTTGACTAACCACTCAAAAACCAGAAGTGGCACTGGGGCTCAAAGTAGTAGAGACTAGCCTTGAGTAAAAGAGTCCAGGAATAGCACCCAGGCTCCAAGTTCAAGTGGTGAAACTGGAAGGGAAAAAAAAAAAAGAAACCCTAGTGGCTCACAGTCTGTAATCCTGGCTACTCAGTAGGTTGAGATCTGAGGATCACAGTTCAAAGCCAGCCTGGGCACTAAAGAATGTAAGACTCTTACCTTCAATTAATCAGTAGAAAAGGGGAAATGGGGCTGTGGCTCAAGGGGTAGAAAGAGCAGTAGCCTTGAGCTGAAGAGTTTAGAGACAGAGCTTAGGCCCAGAGTTCAAGCCCCATAAACCACAAAAAAATAAAAATAGGGCTGGGAGTTTGGCCTAGTGGTAGAGTGCTTGCCTAGCATGCACAAAGACCCGGATTCGATTCCTTCGTACCTCATACTTAGAAAAAGCCAGAAGTGGTGCTGAGGCTCAAGTGGTAGAGTTCTAGCCTTGAGAAAAATCCAAGGACAGTCCTCAGGCCCTGAGCTTAAGCCCAGGACTGGCAATAAATAAATAAATAAATAAATAAATTAATTAAAGAATAAAAATAAAAGCCTTCACAATATTAAATTTCCATTAAATAATTAAATATTGAGACTGCATGAATAAACAGATATCAGTTAACCAAATAATGCATTATGAATTAATCCTTCCAAGTTGATTAAACAAAATACAATATGTATTCTGATGTATATATGTAAATAAATACCTATAGACAGATGTAGATATATGCTTTTTAGATATATATTTTTATTTAAGCAAAAGAAATATGCCATATTTGAAGAAAAGGAGAACTCAAAAAGAAACTAAATCTATAGAACCAAACTAAGCTAACATTGAAGATGAGGGGTGAGGTGACATATCTCTTGGCAAAAAAAAAAAGTGGTCCCTTATGGAATAATGGGCTAAGTGCCCTATGGTATCTTTAAGAGGACTTTTTTTCAAGTAATATACTAAATAGTATTGCTTTCCCATTGACTAATTAGGTTGCTTTCTTTAAAACTTTACCTAACAGCCTGTAATTCACTTACCTGAAAAGAAATCTCTGCTCACACCTTTCTTCCCAAGCCAGGGCTCTTTCCCTTGCTCCAATAAGGAAACCACATCTGGCTTAGAAATGCAGAGACCTGCTTACAAGAAATGAAAAAAGTTCAAAATCAGTCTTTAAACCCTTAGAAAAGAAAAGCAACTAATGGGCTGGAAATGTGGCCTAGGGGTAGAATGCTAGCCTAACATGCATGAAGCCCTGGGTTCGATTCCTCAGTACTACATACACAGAAAAAGGCAGAAGTGGTGCTGTGTCTCAAGTGGCAGAGTGCTAGCCTTGAGGAAGCTCAAGAACAGTGCACACAGGCCTTGAGTTCAAGCCCCAGGACTGGCAAAAAAAAAAAGAAAGAAAGAAAAAAAGAAAAAGAAAAACATCTAAAATAAATGTCAAGTGGAGGTATGAAGACTGTCCAAAAGACTGGGTGTATGATCTAGTGGTAGAGTTCTTGCGTAGCATGCATGAAGCCCTGGATTTGATTCCTCTGTACTGCATACACAGAAAAGACAAGAATAGGGCTGTGGCTCAAGTGGTAGAGCACTAGCCTTGAGAAAGCTTAAGAACAGTGCCCAGACCCTGAGTGCAACAAAGCCCCAAGACTGGAAAAACGACAACAACAACAAAAGCTGTTCAAAGGTTCCAATCCCAAATCCTCATCTTAAAAAAAAAATTTAAGAAATTAAGTATCCCTTGTGAATGTTCAGCCAGATAATCAAGATTTTCACTGGTCACCAGTTTATGCATTTTGTCTATAATCCTAGCTACTGGGGAGGCTGAGATCTGAGGACCTGGGCTCAATCAGCAGAGTGCTAATTGCCGTGAGCAGAAAAAGCTCAGGATCAGCACATAGGTCCCAGGAATAGCTCCCCGCAACCTAAAATAAACCAAAACCACAAAGATTACAACAGCATTCTAAGGATCTAATTATGACTTGTAGGAGATGAGGAACACTTACCCAGTGAAACCAGATGACCATAATTTTCCAGCATCACACATTTATATAAATCTCTTTGAGCAGGCTGAAGCCATTTCCACTCCTCCTGGGAGAAATCTATGGCCACATCCCTGAATGTCACTGAACCCTGAAATAACATACAGTTATCTGTACCACCAGCACCCATGGTGCAAGGCCCTGATGATTAAGGGAATGACAAGAGTCTCACCAAGGAAAGTAGACAGTATATAAATGTAGTGGTAATGAGAGTTTCCAAAATTCTGAGTAACTCCAATACAATGACGATCCTAACTTTTTTGCTTTGTTTTGTTAAACAACAAGAGAGAAGAAGAAAAGGGTATAGACAAATTGTCAAGACCTGATTTGCAGTTGTTCACAATTTAGGGCTATCTAGATGAGAACAACATAGGTTTCTTATTCTGGTTGGAAAAATTTTTTCATTCTATATTATTTTGTTATTTATAGTCTATTTCAAATAAGTTAAGTAAATAGTAAATTATGCTAAAAAAAAAAAAAAAAAGCCAGTCCTGGCTTGAACTCAAGGCTCACTGCCCTTGGGCTTTCTCAAGGCTAGAGCTCTACCACTTGAGCCACAGCACCACTTCTGGCTTTTTCTATACATGTGGTACTGAGGAATCGAACCCTGGTCTCGGTGCATGCTAGGCAAGCACTCTACCACTAGGCCAAACTCCTGGCCCTAGTTAGAAAGTTTTTAAAAATACATGCTTAAACCAAGTAGAAAATTATGGCTATCTTATTAACTGCCTAACATACTTACATACCTCGGAAAATTATTAATACCCTATTATTTCATAAATAGTATAGACAACTCTTTTGTGTTTAATAAATCGTGCAGACTTATGGGCTATGGTTTAGCAAACATTTCTTCATGATAATAAGCAACTGTATTAGAGTATCAGCAATAACTGACAAGTGAGGTATGCAATTTCCAACATATCGTACTAAAAATTTTAGAAATATCACAGAATAAAAAAGAAAAACAACAAACAATATAGAAAGCGAACATACTTCTCAAGAAGAAAAAGTAATACCTCTCAGAATGGAACCTAAAGTTTTTTGCTTCGGAGTTACCAGAAATATACAAAAATCCTACTTTATATCTTGTCTTTGAATACTCGAATGAGCCACACAACTAGCTGGGCACACTAACTACTCAACTGTCCGAGATATCTGAGAATCAAGATTCCTGGCAGGGCTGCCAAAAATAAAAATAAAAATAAAATAAAATAAGGAAGGGGGTGGTGGAAGGCAGGGAGGCAGACAGGCAGGGAGGCAGGCAGGCAGGCAGGCAGGAGGCAGGCAGGCAGGAGGCAGGCAGGCAGGAGGCAGGCAGGCAGGCAGACAGGCAGGCAGGCAGGAGGCAGGCAGGCAGGCAGGCAGGGAGGCAGGCAGGAGGCAGGCAGGCAGGCAGGCAGGCAGGCAGGCAGGAGGCAGGAGGCAGGCAGGCAGGCAGGCAGGGAGGCAGGCAGGCAGGCAGGCAGGCAGGAGGCAGGCAGGAGGCAGGCAGGAGGCAGGCAGGAGGCAGGAAGGCAGGCAGGAGGCAGGCAGGGAGGAGGCAGGCAGGAGGCAGGCAGGAGGCAGGAGGCAGGCAGGAGGCAGGCAGGGAGGAGGCAGGCAGGCAGGCAGGCAGGCAGGCAGGAGGCAGGCAGGCAGGAGGCAGGAGGCAGGCAGGCAGGCAGGCAGGCAGGCAGGCAGGAGGCAGGCAGGAGGCAGGCAGGCAGGAGGCAGGCAGGCAGGCAGGCAGGAGGCAGGCAGGAGGCAGGCAGGAGGCAGGAGGCAGGAGGCAGGCAGGCAGGCAGGAGGCAGGCAGGCAGGCAGGCAGCAGGCAGGCAGGCAGGCAGGCAGGCAGGAGGCAGGAGGCAGGCAGGCAGGCAGGCGGACAGGCAGGAGGCAGGAGGCAGGAGGCAGGCAGGCAGGCAGGCGGACAGGCAGGAGGCAGGAGGCAGGAGGCAGGCAGGCAGGCAGGAGGCAGGCAGGCAGGCAGCAGGCAGGCAGGCAGGCAGGCAGGCAGGCAGGCAGGAGGCAGGAGGCAGGCAGGCAGGCAGGCAGGCAGGCAGGAGGCAGGCAGGAGGCAGGCAGGCAGGAGGCAGGCAGGCAGGAGGCAGGCAGGCAGGAGGCAGGCAGGCAGGCAGGCAGGAGGCAGGCAGGAGGCAGGCAGGAGGCAGGAGGCAGGAGGCAGGCAGGCAGGCAGGAGGCAGGCAGGCAGGCAGCAGGCAGGCAGGCAGGCAGGCAGGCAGGCAGGAGGCAGGAGGCAGGCAGGCAGGCAGGCGGACAGGCAGGAGGCAGGAGGCAGGAGGCAGGCAGGCAGGCAGGCAGGCGGACAGGCAGGAGGCAGGAGGCAGGAGGCAGGCAGGCAGGCAGGAGGCAGGCAGGAGGCAGGCAGGCAGGCAGCAGGCAGGCAGGCAGGCAGGCAGGCAGGAGGCAGGAGGCAGGCAGGCAGGCAGGCAGGCAGGCAGGAGGCAGGCAGGAGGCAGGCAGGCAGGAGGCAGGCAGGCAGGAGGCAGGCAGGCAGGCAGACAGGCAGGAGGCAGGCAGGAGGCAGGCAGGAGGCAGGAGGCAGGCAGGCAGGCAGGCAGGCAGGCAGGCAGGAGGCAGGAGGCAGGAGGCAGGAGGCAGGCAGGCAGGCAGGCAGGAGGCAGGAGGCAGGCAGGCAGGAGGCAGGCAGGCAGGAGGCAGGCAGGAGGCAGGAGGCAGGCAGGCAGGAGGCAGGAGGCAGGAGGCAGGCAGGAGGCAGGAGGCAGGCAGGCAGGAGGCAGGCAGGGAGGAGGCAGGCAGGCAGGAGGCAGGCAGGCAGGCAGGCAGGAGGCAGGAGGCAGGAGGCAGGCAGGAGGCAGGCAGGAGGCAGGAGGCAGGCAGGCAGGAGGCAGGCAGGCAGGAGGCAGGCAGGCAGGAGGCAGGAGGCAGGCAGGCAGGAGGCAGGCAGGCAGGCAGGCAGGAGGCAGGAGGCAGGAGGCAGGCAGGAGGCAGGCAGGAGGCAGGAGGCAGGCAGGCAGGAGGCAGGCAGGCAGGCAGGCAGAGAAAAAAGGCATCTTCGGTCCTTGTACGCTTTGAAGTGATGCTGATACTGGTGGTCCGGGGACACCAGGGGCCACACCCGCTGCCGAAGGACGCTTAGTGACAGCCTGGCTCACGTAGCAGGGCGCCCGTGTAGGAGCCCTGACGCCCAGAGTTCAACCCGCAGTACACGGGAGGGAAGAGGAGGGTAACAGCCGGCACCACGACCCTCAGGCTCAAGCGCCGGGGCTTCTCCAGGGCAGGTCCTTCAGGCAGGGCAAGCCGGTCCTGTCCCCCAAGTCCTGAAAACGGCTGCTTACCGGAGCCATGACTCAAACGGGCGGAGAAGAGCCGAAGACGACCGAGGGCGGCGCCGACGAAGGGAGACGGCGTGTCCGCGAGCGGGCCAAGGGGCCCACCACGCTGCGGGAGAGCGAGCCCAGGGCCGGAGCGTTCTAGGAAGCCGCGCGCCTCCTCCCCGCGGCCACCGACCCTGGGCCCGCGCGCCTCCTCCCGGAACCGCCCTGAGGGAACCCGGAAAACCGCTGCCAGGCCGCAGAGCCCCCGGCGATGGCAGCCCTCCACGCCACAGGGCCACGGCGGCGACGGGCAACACAGTCCGCAGCAAGCCGCGCGACCCGCCAGCCCGACCAGTTCCCCAGATTCGTGGCGCTGAAAGGAGACTAGGTGAGACTACATCTCCCGCCATGCTGTGCGGAGACAAAACCCGCGAGATTCAACTACGTTTCCCACAGGCCACTGCGGCTGGGGGGGGCAACAGAGATCGGTTCGGTTCTGGATTTCGGACAGCTCCGCAGCCACACCCACTGGACCAGGCCGGGGCCGAGTCCACCCAGCCGGGACCAACCCACCAGATCCCCTCTGCGGAACTACTGGAGGCTGGCGCTCTACCATGTGAGCCAAACCTCCAGTTCCTCAGGAAATGCTGGTTAAGCGGGGAGTCTCCTGGAGTCGTCTGACGTGCCACCGCGGGCTGGGCCGTCCAGATCTCAGCCTCCTGAAGAGCTAGGACCACAGACAGGACTGGGCGCCCTCGCCCCCAGCAGATCCCTTCTTTGCAGAAGTCAGCCTGGTATTTACAAGTGAAACTGCAATTACATCCCTCTGCCGAACATAATTTTCTGGCTTCTAGGAGATCCCGAGAAAAGGTAAAGGTTCTTAACATGATCCATGAAACTGTATAATCTTGTCTTTAAATTTCATTTACATTATTTTCCTACTCTTACTGTGCTAAACCTTGCATTTCCGAGTGTCATATATGCTCCTGGACACCCCTGAGCATGCTCATTTCTTCTGCCTGGGGAGGAGGGGGAAAGCTGTTCTTTCACACAACTTCATTAGTTCCTTTCAGTTTAGCCTTATGTATCAGTTTAGGCAATTGTTTAGCTCTTTAATTTTCCTAGACTATTCTATGAGGGTTTACTGTAAAATATTTGCATAATTTGCTAAATTCCATTTATAAAATTCATTACAAATCCTTTTATGACTAATTTAAACAGAAACAACACATTGACTATAGGGAACAGTTTGAGCTATAGTGGGTTTATCATGTAAAATCGAGGAGAGCTAGGAGCTGGTGGCTCTCACCTGTAATCCTAGCCCCTCAGGAGATGGCTAGGAGATCTGAGGATCACAGTTCAAAGCAAGCCGTGGCAGGAAAGTCGGTGAGACTCCTATCTCTGGTTAACCACCAAAAAACCCTGGTTAACCACCAGAAAACCCCAGAAGTGGCACTGCAGTTCAAAGTGGTAGAGCCCAAGCCCTGAGCAAAAAGAGCTCAGACACAGTGGCCAAGCTCAGAGTTCATTCCACCCCCCTCAAAATAAAAAGAAGAAAGCTGGAGAACAGAAATTGAGCTGACAATACAAGGGAAGCGCTGATTATGGTGACCTTTATAAACAGGCATGTAACTGCTAGACCTGCTCATGCAGACTATTTAGATACAACTGTATCCTTCCAATTCTAAACCATGTTTAAGTGATAGTGCTAAAAAACAAAACAAAACAGGATATTGCTATTATTTTAGTATTTGATATGGAGAATATTGGGGGTTGTGTGCATACTATCAAGTGTATACACACACAAGTACCAAAATCTGCAACCAGGAGTATGGCCTAGTGGTAGAGAGCTTGCCTAACATGCACAAAGCCCTGGGTTTGATTCCTCAGCACCATATACACAGAAAAAAACAAGTGGTGCTGTAGTTCAAGTGGCAGAGCACTAGCCTTGAGCAGAGAGTTCAAGGACAGTGTCCAGGCCCTGACTTCAGGCCCCAGGATTGGGTGGGAAAAAATCTAAAGATGTGTAATCCAGTTAACTACATACCTTAGCGTTCAGTATAAGTTTCTAGTGGTTCTACTTGTTTTCATATTGAAACAAAACTTCATACTCCATGAAAAAGTCTGTTTATAACTCAAGTTATCTTAATTTATGAAGCAGTTTCACATATATAACATGGTTTCTATGGGAAAGTGCTCACCTAATTTATTAAACTTACAAAGTCTGTGTGAATGACCCAAATCTTTATAATGACACTACCATAATTGTTATTGTTGTTCCCCATTCTTCAAGCATTCTTTTTTATTTTTATTTTTTGCTAGTCCTGGGCTGCACTGTCCTTGGGTTTTCCCAAGGCTAGAACCCTACCACTTGAGCCACAGCACCACTTCTGTTTTTTTCTATGTGTGTGGTACTGAGGAATCAAAACCCAACCTTTGTGCATGCACTCTACCACTAGGCCATACTCCCAGCCCCTTGTCTATATATATTTTTGTGAAAGTTTTTTCAAACTCACTCAAGTATCACTGGTTTCTCCCATACAACTTACATGATAGGAATCTACTTTTGGGGCCTGTTTTTAATTACATCTGAATAATTTTCTGAGTCTCTAGGGCATCAATGGCTGCGAAAAATTCATTAACATTTATTTCAATACTTTATGTGTTTTCTGATGGATCTGAAGTCCCGAGTTCCAACAGAAAGATTTCCCACATTCAGAGCACTTCCATGGCTTCTCTCCTGTGTGAACTCTCTGATGTTCATAGAGAGAGGACTTCTGAGTAAAAGCTTTCCCACATTCACTGCACTTAAAAGGTTTCTCTCCTGAGTGTGTTTTCTGGTATATCTGAAGAGATGCCTTCCTAGGATAGGCCTTTTCACACTCACTGCATTCATAGGGTTTCTCTGCTGAATGAGTTCTCTGGTGTATAATCAGCTGTGATTTCCCACCGAAGGCTCTCTCACGTAAGTTACATCCATATGGCCTCTCTCCTGTGTGTGTTCTCCTGTGTATAACAAGGTACGACTTGCTGCTGAAAACCTTCCCACACTCACTGCACCCATAAGGCTTCTCCCCATACATAGAAAAAAGCTGGAAGTGGTGCTGAGGTAGAGCTCTAACCTTGAGAAATCCCAAGGACATTGCTTAGGCTCTGAGCTCAAGCCCAGGATTGGCAAAAAAAAAGAAAAAGAAAATTGGGGGGGGGGGGGGGGAAAGGAGCTCAAGCCCAGGACTGGCAAAAAAGAAAAAAAAAAGAAAATATGGGGGGGAAGGGGGAAGAACAGACTATTTCCTGAAAGTAGGAGAAATAACATGCTAAATAGTAATTTTATGAAGTTATTTAATATATTAGTAACTGTTAAAATAATTAATACTCTAATTTTTTTTGTGTGTGTGCTGATCCTGGGGCTTGAACTCAGGGCCTGTGAGCTATCCATGAGCTCTTGTGTTCAAGGCTAACATTGCACCATTTGAGCAACAGCTAATGAATGGCTTTTGATAGTTTACCGAAGAGTCTGTGCTGGGATCCTCAACCCTGAGCCTCCTGAGTAACTAAGATTTTAGGTATGAACCACTGCAGCTGGCCAGAATGAAAAATATTTACTTTAAGAACTAGAGGCATGGCTTGCCGGGCACATTGGTTTACGCCTGTAATCCCAGCTACTCAGGAGGCTTAGATCTGAGGATCTCAGTTCAAAGCCAACCAGGGCACTAAAGTCCATGAGACTCTTTATCTCCAGCTCACCTCCAGAAAACTGGAAGTGGTGCTGTGGTTCAAAGGGCATGGCAGTAGCCTTGAGCTAAAGAGTTCAGGGACAATGCCCAGGCCCAGAGTTCAAGTTCCACAACCCACCAAAAAAACAAAAAAACAAGAACTAGAGGTATGGCTTAATAGTAGAATACTTGCTTAGCAAGTTCAAACCTTAGCGCCATCAAAATAATAATTATTATTAAAATGTAATTATTAATATGAAATAATAACTATAAGCCTGGTACCTGGAGCTGGAAGATCAATGTTCAAAGTCAGAAAAGAACATGAAAAGAATTCATAGGGAGCCTGGTATGGTGGCTCGCCCCTGTAATCCTAGCTACTCAGAAGGCTGAGATCTGAGTATCCAGGTTCAAAGCCGGTCGGGGCACTAAAGTCTGAGAGATTCTTATCTCTAGTTAACCACTAGAAAATCAGAAGTAGAAAGGTGACTCAAGGGGTAGCGTGGTAGCCTTGAGCTGAAGAGCTCAGGGACAGAGCCCAGGCCCAGAGTTCAAGCCCCACGATGAACCAAAAAAAAAATAATAATAAATAATAATAATAATTCATAGGGGCCGGGAGTTGGGCCTAAGGGTACAGTGCTTGCCTTGCATGCAGAAAGACCCAAGTTGGATTCCTTGATACCATATACATACAAAAGCCAGAAGTGGTACTGTGGCACAAGTGGTAGAGCTCTAGCCTTGAGAAAGCCCAAGAACAGTGCTCAGGCCCTGAATAATTATGGCTACTGTGAAGCCAAAAAATTAAGAGATGCATTGGATTAAGAGGCCTAATTAAAAGTTTTATTAAAATATTGTTTAAGGGCCGGGAGTTTGGCCTGGTGGTAGAGTGCCTGCCTAGCATGCACGAAGACCCAGGTTCGATTCCTCGGTACCACATACACAGAAAAAAGCTAGAAGTGGTGTGGTGGCTCAGGATAGAACACTAGCCTTGAGGAAAGCCCAAGGACAGTGCTCAGGCCCTGAGCGCAAGCCTATGACTGGCAAAAAAAAAAAAAAAAATACTGTTTAAAAGAGATACACTCAAAGTACTGAAATGTGAGCTAAACCAAAAAAAAGGATATTTAAAAAGATCAGATTAGTAGTAGTGAAAGCTGATTATCACAGAAACTATACAGGGTGGAAGTGGCGCTGTGGCTCAAGGGGTAGGGTGGTGGCCTTGAGCTGAAGAGCTCAGGGACAGCGCCCAGGCCCAGGGTTCAAGGGCCACAACGAATAAAAAACAGAAACTACAGGATAATTGCAATTTATATCTGTGTAAGCCAAAGCAATTAAACTGAAGTCATTCCATTTTTGTTTGAAGGTCTCACTAAGCCACAGGAATTCATACACCCTAGCTGCCTCCCCATCAGGCTTTTCAACATTCTTTAACTCTGAAGTACTAGCTAATACCCTTCTCCACATTAGCTGTCTTTTCCATGAAACATAAATCAAATGCCTATGAAACTGTAAGATTTACATTAACTGGGTAACTGGGTATATGCACCTGTTCCTTCCTTTCCAGCTGGTTCTTGATAAAGTGACACAGTTCAGGTAAGAGCAATAAAGGCAGTAAGATTATATCACAGATCATATGGATAATATGTTAAAGCAGAGCCACTGGGACTCAGTATGACTATAATTCACATACACACACACCCAAATCATTTACTCTGGTGCCTATCAGAGAAGTAGTGATCTATCCTAATTCTTCAGAGATAAGTGGCTATTCAAATGTTGACACGTTACACCCGAACCACAAGGTACAAACATAAATTCTACCCTCAAGTTCTCTCACCTCTCTTGTCATCCAGCCTTTCATGGTATGTCCTTTTGCCACTATTCTGAATCCTCAACTCTGTCCATTGGAGGATTCTAGTTAGTCATATTCTTAGCTTTGAGTATATATGCCTTTAATCTGTGTATTTCCTATTCAGATGGCCCGCCAGAGGCACTGCATACTCAATATCTGTGGTCTTTCACAGGATTTCTAATACTATTTCTTGTCTCTCTAACTGTGCTCTACGGTTCATTTGATTACCTTGCAGAACATAATTCCTCTGAAATAAGGAACTCTACTTATCTTCTTACAGCCAGCACCAGTCTCACGACAGCAGCACACCAAAAGACACTAGACATTTGCATACAGGAAAGAGTTAATTTTCCTCAAAGAGATCCTAAACGACTGCCTTAAAGTGGAGGACCTTCTATTTAACAAGTGCTCTTGGAACTGCGGCTGGAATAAATCTAACCGCGGAAGACATCGGACAAACATAGTCCAGAAGGAACGTTTCTGGAGGTCCAAAGTCAGACATCCAAAGACGGAGAGGAGGGTGCGTCAAGTCCTGATGGTGTTCAAAGGGTACCCTCGGGGTCGAGGTGGCTATTTTGTTGCCCTTTTTCTTTCTTGCTGATCATGGGGCTTCAATTCAGGGCCTGAACGCTGTCGCTGAGCTTTTATGCCCAAGGTGAGCGCTCTGTTACTTTGATCCACAGCTCCAAATCCCGCTTTTTGGTGGTTCACTGCAGATAAAAGTCTCAAGGACTCAAGCAGGCTTTGAACCCAATCCTCAGATCTCAGCCTCCAGAGTAGGTAAGGGTGAGCCAGATGCCCGGCTGAGGCAGTTATTTAAGGCGAGAGAAAGCCTCTGCGTACCCAGCACGCAGCTGTCCGGGAGCCGGCGGCCATCGCACCGGCCGAGAACAGGGGGAGGGCTGAAGCTGCGTCGCTCGAAGGGACGCGGGGAGCGTCCGGGAGCGGGCGGTGGCGCGCAGGGCAGAGGAGGGTTGGTACGCTTGCCTGGCCCCGAAGCAAAGACACCAGGACCCGCGGGCTCCGAGCCCGGACGACGGTTGGGCAGAGTGGCACGGCTCAGGTAACTGGCTGGGGTTGGACACCGCGCCGCCCTCGCAGAGATCCAGCGACCCAGCGCTGCGCAGGTCGCCGTGTTCTGACGCAACCCGGAAACAGCTCATCCGGCGTGCCCTTCTGCTCGGGCGGCGCAGGCGGAAGTGCGTCATGCGCCGGCGCAAAAGAGTCTTGCAGCGTGCCCTCCCCTCATCCCCAGGCACAAACTGGAACCAGAGGCTGGGGCGAGGGAATCGCTGAGCAGCTAGTGGAGTGACTCGCTCGAGTGTGGAGCGGGCCTGGGAGGCGAACGGCGCCTAGATCAAGCCTCAGTGTTCAAAAAGAAAACATTAAAACTGTAGCGTAGTTTACCAGGCTTTTCTGTCTCTGCCGGACGCAGAGACTTATACCTGTCATCCTAACTCCTCAGGAGGCTGAGATCTAAGGACCGCGGTTCAAAGCCAGCCCGGGCACAAAAGACGGAGAGTCATCTCCAATTAATGACTAGAAAGGGGGAAGTCGGACTGTCTCAAGGGGTAGGGCGGTAGCCTTGAGCTGAAGAGCTCAGGGGCGGCGCCCAGGCCCAGAGTTCAAATACCCGACCAAAAAAGTAAGTAAGGGCCTTTCGAAATCAATCTAGAAATTGCTCTCTCCCTTCAGTACCACATAATATGGCGCTGACCACAGGCACTTCCGCCATCCCCACCAGAATCAAAGACGGCGGCCTTGCCCTCAGGCTTTCGCCTTCAGGTTTTCGTCTGCGCACGCTCCATTCGCCCGCCGACCCTCCCGCTGGACGGAAGTTCCCGGCGCCTCTCTAGCCGCCGCGCTCGCTGGCGTCTCCGCCAGCCAATTGTCGGACGCGCCGCTCGGCCCCGCCTGCGGATCAGCTGGGGACCCGCGATGTCTGATGACAGCGGCGGTGGCGCTGGCGCGGCCGGTTCCGGGGTCGGCGCGTGGCGGGGGGTGCGCGGGCGGGCGGCGGCCGAGGGGCGGCGGCGCCGATCTCTGCGGCTCCCCGGGTCGGACCGTCGTCCCCCGGCCGTCGTTTCCGGGTCTCGGCGACGCGCCTCCTATGGAGCGGCCCGGGGACGGCGAGCGGCCGCCGCGGACGCGGCCCTGGGGGCGGCTGCTGCGCCTCGGCGCCGAGGAGGGCGAGCCGCACGTCCTCCTGTGTAAGCGCGAGTGGACGCTCGGGCGGAGGAGAGGTACGGGGCCGGGGCCGGGGCCAGGCGCGGGGGCGAAGACCGGCCGGCGGCCGGCGCCGTGGGCTGGGGCGCAGCGGGCTGGTTGGGACCCAGGACTCCGTCGAAAGACGAACCAGGAGCCGAGACCTAGGAATTGGGTAGGAGACTGAGGGCGCCAGACAGAGGTGGGGACAGGACCAGAGCCGCCGGGCGTGCGGGCCTCCGGCAGGGATGCAGTGTGCCTTCCAGGTAGGACCTGCCCTTCACTTTGTTGTTGGCCGGGACCCTTGTCTGAGCTCTTCATTCAGATCACTTAGTCCGAATCACAACTTTGTAAAGTAGTGTTATTAACTGTCCGTTAGAATGTGAGCTCATATTCATTGCTATGCCGGGTTTTTTGTTTCCTCTAACGAAAGCAGAAAGAAATTAGAAATCAATTGGTTAAAGAAAACCTGGAAAAATCCATTTATTTAGGAATTATGCATCCCTCTTAAACAGCTTGCTGAGTCAAAGAACAAACAAAAGGGAGCATTTAGAAAATGCCTTGAGACAGACTGGAGGCATGTGTGAAGTTTCAGTGGAGCAAGTGTGACGATATGATTTCAAACTCTGGATATCAGCAGATAGTTAGATGGATAGATATACCTTAAGACAAATAAAAACAGAATATACCAAACTTAAGACTGAAGCTAACACAATGGTAATTTGTACCCGTAGTTGTTTACGTTTCAAAGGATCTCTTAAGTTCCAGCTTGTAGCATACTTACTTAATGAATCTGAGAAGCTAAGGACTAGAAAAAATTCACACAACCAATGAGAGAAAGTGCCTTCACCCTCCATACTTAGCGTTTAGCAAAATCTAGAGTATGGTAATTTAACTTCCTTTTTGCTTTTCTACAGAGACATGCTGTAGTTAGGTCACCAAAGGCATTTCATTTGTCTGAAAATTAATGTTATCAATATGGCTCTGTACTTTAAAAAAAGGGGGGGATAAGAAAGACTGCTATGTAGAAGCAAAAATCTTGTCATTAGTTTTTCTCTTTACAGCACATCTGTTTCAGGGAAAGCAGAAAACTGAATAAATCTTGCTACCAAGTTTGTTGGTTGTTTCTTTTTTCAACTAAATATAAACAATGGTAAAAGATCAAGCTGGGTGCTGTTGGCTCACTCCTGTAATCCTAGCTATTCAGGCTGAGATCTGAGGATCCCAGTTTGAAGCCAACCCCGGGCAGGGAATTCCCTGTGAGACTCTTATCTCCAGTTAACTACTCAAAAACCAGAAATGGTAATGGGGCCCAAGTATTAGAGTGCTGCCTTAAGAAATGTCAAGGAAATTATCCAGGACTGGCAAAAAAAAAAAAGTCAATGTACTATAAGCATTAATGTTTTCAGATCTTTATTGTAGACACATTTATTTATCTTACCTAAATACCTAGAAGTGGAATTCTTAGGGTATTTGTCAAGTGTATATTTAACTTGATAAGATGATGAACTGTTTTTGAAAGTAGTTGTACTGATGTGCCATTCTCACCAGCAGTGTTTAAGAATTCAGTTTTTCTTCTTTCTCCTTGGGGGCCTAGAAAGGTTGAAGCATGTCTGTGTCCTCTGGGTCTTCATATTCTCATCCTCTCAGAATTGTTGGTGGTAGTAGTTATTTGGGTATTTGTATCCAACAGGCTATTGACAGGCAAGCACAGTGTCACCATGCAGATTCTCACTAACTGGCATTCTACTCTACAAGATTCATGCCCAGAAGCAGACTAGTTCTAACTGAAGGTGAACATCTATGGCCAGAATCTTCTGTTACTACAGTCACTACTCTAACACCATTGAGGATCAGTGGGACAAGATTTTTGGAGCTACCAATGTGAAGCTTATGCTGAATATGGACAGTACCTGTCTAGCTGCAGGTGGCTTTTGATTACATTTTGAGATAGAATATACCAGGGCCAGCTTCTGAGCATGGAGGCTAATATCAGTAGCCAGGCCATGACCAACCCGGAGAAGCAGCCTACTGTAGGAGCTGGCCTACTTCAAATAGAACAAAACAGCTGTGTACTAGTGGCTCACACTTGTAATCCTAGCTACTCAGGAGACTGAGATCTGAGGATTGCAGTATGAGACTTATCTCCAATAAACTACAAAAAAGCCATAAATAGAGCCATGGCTCAAGTGGTAGAGTACTAGCCTGAGCAAAAGAAGTTCAGGTATAGTGCCAGGATCTGAGTTCATGCCCTAGGACCAGCAGAAAAAAAATGAGGACTGAGAATGTGTTTCAGTGGTAAAGTGACATGCGTGAAGCCCTGGGTTTGATTCCTCAGTACCACATAAACAGAAAAAGCTGGAAGTGGCACAGTGGCTCATGTGGTAGAGTGCTAAACTTGAGTAAAAGACGCTCAGAGACAGTGCCCAGGCCCTGACAATCCCAGTACTGCCCCCCCCCTAAAAAAAAGAGGAGGAAGAAAAGGAAAAGTAGGAAATCAGTGGCCTATAGGCATCAGTTTAGCCAAATAAGCCAGAATGAGGTCATGAGAGAATAACGGGAAAGATGTCATTTGGCTCCTCAGCTAGACCAAGTGAGTGAACTGGGCAGCAATTCCAGATGAGCATGTTTCAATGTACCCTTTAGGGCCTTGAGATGGAGTTTCAGTTGAACTCAGTATAAAAGCTTCCCTAGAAACACAGGCAAGATGGAGATCCACTGTGGAACTGAATTGGTACTGATCACACATTGATGAGTATCATGTAAGCCCAGCTTGGCAATGACAACAGCAAGTGTGCTGACATTCTGGCAGAGAAGGAGTTTCAGAGGTCATAAGCATCAAGTAGCAACTGGAGCAAGTCTGCCACCTACCTAAGCCAGCTTGAGAGCCAGGATACCAATTAGAATAAACTATACATACCCAAGGGCCTCTGAGTTAGCACGTTTCTGGACTTTGCTGTCTTACAGAGTGATTCTCCTGGGTAGAAGAAAAAGAGGGGATGGCCCCTGACCTGCCAACAAATGCCTTGGCTGAATGGGGGATAAAAACAATATTGAGTCTTCTGACTCAATGATACAAGGCAGTCTGGAATCAAGGTTCAGGCCAAAGCAAGATAAAGTAGTGGTTTCATGTGAGACATTTTCCCTTATGTGTGGACATGCATGCGCATATGTGCACGCTTTGTGACGGTTTACCATATGAGTGCTGCTTACTAGTGGAGTATTTCCTCCTTTTTTTGCGGGGGGGGGGGGAGGGGGGGAGAAGGGGTTGATTGTGGGGCTTGAACTCAGCCTGGGCACTGTCCCTGAGCTTTGGTTCAAGCACCACTCCCAGTTTTCTGGTGGTTCACTGGAGGTAACAGTCTCATACACTTTCCTGCCTAGGCTGGCTTTGAATGGTGATCTTCAGATCTCAGCCTCCTGAGTAGCTAGGGTTACAGATGTAAGCCACTGGGACCCAACGTAAAATTTTCATTTTTCATTTGCTTGTTATTCTTCCAGTATTTGTGTTATCATAAACTACTATAAGTCTATTGTATATTTAAAAGTATCTAAAAGCTTTTGTGCTTTTGATTTAAAGAGAAAGTATTAAGTATTTGGAGATTATATCCTTTTCGTTTAATCAAGTTAATGAGTTAGTTATGAGTTCCTTTTCCTATTTTATATTTTCTTGTACATGTACCTTTGATATCTTGCCCATTTCATATAGTTGATGACATATTTCCTTAGTTTTGCAATGAATTATGGAACCTAAGGTTATATTGAAAAGGAATGAGGATAGTAAGTTATTTAAGCCTCTTAGGTTTCTTTCTTTCTTTTTTTTTGCCAGTCCTGGGCTTGAGCTCAGGGCCTGAGCACTGTCCTTGGACTTTCTCAAGGCTAGAGCTCTACCACTTGAGCCTCCGCACCACTTCTGGCTTTTTTCTATGTATGTGGTACCGAGGAATTGAACCCGGTCTTTGTGCATGCTAGGCAAGCATTCTACCACTAGGCCAAACTCCCTGCCCTGTCCTTGGGCTTTCTCAAGGCTAGAGCTCTACCACTGGAGCCACAGCACCACTTCCAGCTTTTTCCAAGGAATTGAACCTGGGTCTTTGTGCATGGTAGGCAAGCACTCTTACCACTAGGTCAAACTCCCTGCCTTTTTTTTTAAAGTACATGGTATGTTTATCAGGCAAAGCTATAGGTGTATGGATGTCATAAATGAAGAAGTGTTAATATGATGGAATATGTTCCAGGTGACCAGGTTTAAGAGGGTTGTGGACATGACCCTTGCCCCTAACTTTGGGTTAATACAAAAGTATTTAAGTGCTGTTTTAGTTACGTGTGTGTAGTGGGTCCCACATGTTGATAAAGCAGAGATAGTCATGGCCACAGAACCCAAAGTCATGTCTAGTACACTCTGTCTTTTGTGTTATAGGCTGTGACCTCTCATTCCCCAGCAATAAACTTGTGTCTGGAGATCACTGTAAAATTTTAGTAGATGAAAAGTCTGGTCAGGTGATGCTGGAAGACACCAGGTGAGTACTTTCTGATCTTTTCTGTTTCCTCTGTAGCTTAGTATTCTGACAGTATTGCTTCATTACAGTAGCATCAGCTAGCTCTCTCATGTGGAGCTTAGGTTCTCAAGGCGTCAAGATGAATCTTCTGGTTTCCATTATGGAATCTTATGTGATGCTTTGGTACATATGGCTCTAGTGTTCAAATTAAATCAAACATGACTCAACAAATGAGACCTAAAAGGTATTGAAACTCAGATTCCTGAAAATATAATCAACATTGATTTCTTTCTACTAAATAAAAAACAAAACAAGCAAAACTAATTTTTTGAGACAGTCTCATTATATAGCCCAGACTGGCCCTGAACTTGCGCTCCTCTGGCCTCAATTCCCTGAATGCCAGAATTATTCACATTCCACCAAACCTGGCAAAAAACAAAAAAACAAAAAAAACAGAACAAAACAACCTTTGTGTGTACTGGTAGTGGGGGTGGAATTCAGGGCTTAGGCACTGTCCCTTAGCTTTTATTGCTCAAAGATGGTGCTCTTACTACTTGACTGTCACTCTATTTACAGCTGTTTGGTGGATAAGTACAGATAAGAAGCTCACAGACTCCTTGGCTTCAAACCAGGATCCCCAGATCTCAGCCTCATTAGTAGCTCAGATTACAGGTGTGAGCCACTAGTATCTGGCTTAAAATTATTATTGATAAATTTTCTGAATTACCAAGGTAATACAGAAAAGGTGGAAAGCCAAAGCTAGGAATACAGCTTAATGGTAGATGGCTGGTGTAGCATATGTAAAAACCTGGTCTTGATCCTAAAACCAGATTTTATGTGTTCAGTGTACTGTGCTCTCTGCCCATCATGTAACTTAGATATCTGTACTTAAATATCCTTCTGAAGAAAGCACTTGCTGTTTTTCTTCCCACATTCCAAAAACCCAGGTCTAGTCCATGTGCCATGACCTCCCCATCCATCAGTGTGGTCACTGTCAAAACCAGACTACACCTTTAGAGCACAGAGCACAGGTGTCCTGGCGTCTTCCAGTTGTTAGCCCAGCATTTATTTTGCTATTCCTTAAGGGGAGCAGGATTTATTTGAGGTATGCACTGGCTGCAGTCATGATTGTTGGAGGGAGCAGAGCTATGGACAGCTCTAAGTACAGCTCTGCAGAGGCTGGGAATTAAAGTGTACTGCTGCTGCTAAGGCAGCACCCAGGATTCACAGAAGGCACATTTGGAAGAGAATCTGCATTAGAGAAGTAAAAATAATAAAACACTTGGTGTGGGTAGTTAGGGTGTTAGTAAGGGAATGGCCAGCAAGATTTTTCTCATGAGCATTGTCAGATGGTATATGACTATTTGCTTGCTTGCTTTCCAGTCCCAGGGCTTTAACTTAGGGCCTGAGCACTGTCCTTGGGTTTTTCTCAAGGCTAGAGCTTTACCACTTGAGCCAAAGTACCACTTCCAGCTTTTTTTTTATGTATGTGTTACCAAGGAATCGAACCTGGGTTTGCATACTAGGCAAACACTCTACCATTAAGCCAAACTCCTGGCTCCTCTATAACTATTTTCACCATGATAATACTGAGCAAATTTCCTCACGGTGGTAGAAAAATTTAATAATCCTAGTTATTTTGAGTAATGTAATTTGTCTTTTTCTTTTTTTACAGTACCAATGGAACAGTAATCAATAAGCTGAAGGTTGTTAAAAAACAAACTTGTCCTCTACAGTCTGGGGATGTCATCTATTTAGTATACAGGAAGAATGAGCCGGAACACAGTAAGAGGAAAACTCACTGGGGTTAGACACATGCCCAGATGCTAAAGATCAGATCAAACTGACAAACATCTTCAGAATGAAAATCTGTTTCAACAGATATTTCCTATAGGGAAGTTAGGGTTGGTTGCATTCCTGACCTTAATACACTTTTTTTCCCCCCTTTGGTCATGGGGCTTGAACTCTGGGCCTGGGCGCTGTCCCTGAGCTTTTCAGCTCAAGGCTACCACCCTATGCCTTGAGTCACTGTGCCACTTCTCTTTTTCTGGTGGTTAATTGGAGATAAGTCCGTAGAGTCTCATGAACTTTTGTGCCAGGGCTGGCTTTGAACTGTGATCCTCAGATTCTAGCCTCCTGAGTAGCTAGGATTATAGGCACCTGGCAATATAATTGTTTGTGTAAATTTTTGGTGTAAACAATTGAAAACTGAGTGTTGAGTGTATTTAGAGCCTTTCTTAAAGAATACTACACTTTGGTTGTGGGTATTATATCTCAAAATGGGTGGTAAGAAAGTAGGAATATGGTTTAGTGGTAGAATGCCTGCCTAGCATGCATGAAGGCCTGGGTTCCATTTCTCAGTACCACATAAACATTGTGGCTCAAGTGGTAGAGTGCTAGCCTTGAGCAAAAGAAGCTCAGGGACTGTGCCCAAACCCTAAGTTCAAGCCCTAGGACTGCCCCCCCCCCCAAAAAAAAGGAGGGGCCTGGGAGCGTGGCCTAATGGTAGTGTGCTTGCCTAGCACACACGAATCCTTGGGTTCAATTCCCCAGAGCCACATACACAGAAAAAGCCAGAAGTAGTGCTGTGGCTCAAATGGCAGAGTGCTAGCCTTGAGCAAAAAAGTGTCCAAGGACAGTGCTGAGGCCCTGCCTTCAAGCGCCTAGTATTGGCAAAAAAAAAAAAAAAAAAAAAATGGGGTGGAGGGGTGGAGGAGGTTGCAAAAGTAGAATTGTAGCTGTAGGAATAAAGCACAGGAATATAGGCCTACAACTAATGGTGGTTCTGCTTTTGAAGACTTGACAAGAGTCAGCCAAGGTTAGAGTAGACAAGAAGCTGTGTTTGTGTTTGTGGGAGCCAAGGACACGAGTCACGGAAATCCTTTGAAAAGTCACTTTGAAATATTTAAAGACTACCACAAGTGTCTTCTTGGTAAGGAAAAGGAAGGGGTGGACAAATATTACTTAGGTCATATTCAACATAAAACCAGGCAATTAACATACAGAGGATTTTTTTTTTTTTGCCAGTCCTGGGGCTTGAACCCAACCTGAGCACTGCCCCTGAGCTTCTTTTGCTGAAGCCTAGCACTCTACCCTCTACAATTTGAGCCACAGGACCACTTTCAGCTTTTCTGTGTGTTTTTTTTTTTTGTCTGTTGTGGGGCTTGAACTCTGGGCCTGGGTGTTGTCCCTGAGCTCCTCAGCTCCAGGCTACCACCCTACCCTGGGAGCCACAGCTCCACTTCTGGTTTTCAAGTGGTTTAATTGGAGGTAAGAGTCTCATGGACTTCAGTGCCCAGGCTGGCTTTGAACCACCATCCTCAGATCTCAACCTCCTGAGTAGCTAGTATTACAGGTGTGAGCCATCATATCCGGCTTAGCTTTTCTGTTTGTATCATACTGAGGAATCAAACCCAGGGCTTCATGTACGTTAGAGAAGTACTTTACCACTAAGCCATATTTCCTGCCCCCATGGGAATCTTGTATCTGTTCCTCTTTTCAGTGGCTAGTAATTATAAGCAAGGCGTGAGATTCTTTACCTTAGTCTGCCCTCGGGGCCTTTTTTTCCTCTGAAATATGCATAGTTTTAAGTTTATAAGAAAGGGTCATTGCTGGGTGCCAATGGCTCATGGCCTATGATCTTAGCTATGTAAGAGGATGAGAGTTGAAGGTTATAGTTCAAAGCCATGCTAGGCAAGAAGGTCCATGAGAAATGGAGCTATGGCTCAGAGTGGTAGTACGTTAGCATTGAGCACAAAAGCTCAGGGACAGTGCTCAGACCCTGATATCAAACCCCAGGACCAGCAAAAAAAAAAAAGGAATGGGCCAATTTTGTTAGAATCTCTTAAATCAGTAGATGTTGTTAGTAGATGCTAAGTGAAGAGAAACAGATTTGGTATGATGTGACTAGAAAGAAGAGAACAGAAATGAGTATTGCTCGTGTGTGTGTGTGTGTGTGTGTGTGTGTGTGTGTGTGTGTAATGCACAGATGCGTTCCAGTCCTGGAGCTTGAGCTCAGGGTTTAGGTATTGTCCTTGAGCTTTTTCCACTCAAGGCTACTGCCCTACCACTTAATCCACAGCCCTGTTTCTGGCTTTTTTGGTACTTAATTGGGTATGAGTCTCACTGAGCCCATGCTGGTGGCTCACACCTGTATCCCAACTACTCAGGAGGCTATGATCAGAGGATCACAGTTCAAAACCAGTCCAGGGAGGAAAGTCTGTGAGACTCTTATCTCCAGTAAACTCAGTGGTAGAGTGCTAGCCTTGAATGAAAAACTCAGGGACAGAGTTAAAGCACTAGGACCAGACACCCCCTTCCCCCCCAAAAAAAAGAAAGAAAAAGAAAGTCTCAGATTTTCCTGCTCAGGCTAGCTTTGAACCATGATCCACAGATCTCAGCTTCCTGAATAGGATTACAGGTATGAGCCACCAGCACGTCTTAGATACTGCTTTTTTATATGGCTACCATTATTTATTTGATTAATTTCCTTTCAGATGTGGCATACCTCTATGAATCTTTAAGTGAAAAGCAAGGCATTGCTCAAGAATCTTTTGGTGAGTGAATTTGTAGCAAAGATAATGTGAAGGGTTGTTGAATACTAGAAACAACTTTCAGATCCATGCAGTATTTTCCTGAGCTCCTTTTGTGTTCCTTTTGTGCTTGCAGAAGCCAATAAAGAAAATGTATACCATGTGACCAAAGATACCTCAGCTCCAGGGTTGGGTGATGACTCCCCGGTTACGCCATTGTTGCCTGCCGTTCAGGTGTGCATGGAGGAACCACAGCCATCAACGTCAACATCAGACCTCTTCGCCATGGCCTCTACCTCTTCCACAGAGCTGATTTCCATAGGTAAAGACCATTCTTCTAGCTCTAGTGTGACGGAAATGACAATTGCAGTTATATTTTTACTCCTTAATCATTACCTGTATTGTCACAGAGACAGAAGACCACTATAGGTTATCATTAATAAGAGTTCTGTACTAGTAAATAATAATGTATTCCATCCCGAAAATGGTAAAGATTAAGGGCCTTAGTTTATTTATTTCTTTTTTTTATTTTATTTTTTTGTCGTCTTGGGGCTTGAACTCAGGCTTGGGTACCGTTCCTGAGCTCTTCAGCTCAAGGCTATCCCCCTACATTTGGGCCTGGGTGTTGTCCCTGATTTCTTCAGCTCAAGGCTACTGTCCTACCTCTGGAACCACAGCCCCACTTCCCATTTTCTTGAGGTTAATTGGAGATAAAAGTCTCATGGTCTAGAGTGCATAGGCTGGCTTTGAACTGTGATCCTCAGATCTCAGCCTCCTGAGTAGCTCAGATTACAGGCATGAGCCACACTAGTATCTATCCCATATGTGATGATGATGATGATGATTCTTCTTTTTCTTCATAATTAAAAATACCTTCTACAAATTGAGGTGATTTTTTTTATTAGACCAAGAAAGGCCACATTTTAATACACCATCACCAGAAATGACAATACATACCAAGGACATACGCAATAGTCATATAAAGAGAAAAAAGCAGGATGACAGCAGACATAATATACTACACCTCTAAGGAACTTAGAACCAGACAAACAAGAAATAAATATATCCCATACACCTCCCACACATATGCACAGCTTATATAAGCAATGCTATGTGCAGTTCTTAAGTTATGATATTTGGGATTTCAAACTCATTTGATTTAAATTAGTGATACTTTCTTGGTATATTCTCTCCCTTCTTGTTTATCACCTCTCACAGGGTCTGGGGATGTAGGTATCTCCACAAAAGGACATGGGCCAGCTTTGGCGAGTGACCACCTCTACAACCTTGTTCCAGCCGTCCCAAATAGAGAAGGAGTACTCTTTCCCTTGTTGGAATCCCAGGACCAGGAGAATTTGGAGCCTGCTAAAAAGAAGATAAAAGGAGGTTAGAGTCTTGCCAGTTTGCATTTTTTGGCATCTTGAGTATACATTCTGAGTATGAGCCAGGAGTGTAGCTTACTGGTAGAGTACTCGCTTAGCATGCATGAAGACGTAGGTTTGATTCCTCGGTACCATATATACAGAAAAAGCCGGAAGTGGTGCTGTGGCTCAAGTGACAAAGTGCTAGCCTTATGTAAAAAAGTGTCCAAGGACGGTGCCCTGGTTCTGAGTAAGCCCTAGGACTGTCAAAAAAAAAAAAAAAAGAAAAAAAGGTGGGGGGCCAGGAGTTTGGCCTAGTGGTAGAGTGCCTGTCTAGCATGCATGAAGACCCGGGTTAGATTCCTTGGTATCACATACATAGAAAAAGCTGGAAGTGGTGCTGTGACTCAAGTGACAGATCACTAAGATCACTACCCTTGAGAAAACCCAAAGACAGTGTTCAGGCCCTGAGTTCAAGCAAAAACAAAACAAAAACAAAACCTTGTTAGATGTGAAATAGTATGAAAAATCTAAGTTATGAGTTACAAGTTAATTTCCCCATGGTGGGGCCTGTGCTGTACTGTGCTGTGCTGTGCCATGCTATACTGCGTCATGCCATTTTATGGTGGTTGTTGCTTGTGTGCCTGTGTGTGTGCATGCGCATGTGCGTGATTATACTGAGAGTTGAAAGCAGAATCTTGCACTTTGATTTAGGTTTTTTTTTTTTTTTTTTTTTTTTTTGCTTAAGGCTGGTGTTCTCCACCTAAGCTATATTTCTTCTTCCAGCTTTTTTGTTGCTTAATCGGAGGTAAGAGTGACAGAGGGGCTTGGAATATGGTTTAATGCTAGGGTACTTGCCTGGTATGCATGAAGCCCTGGGTTCCACTCTGCATAAACAGAAAAAGCCAGAAGTGGTGCTGTGGCTCAAGTGGTAGAGCACTAGCCTTGAGCCTCAAAGAAGCTCAGGAACAGTATCTAGATCCTGAATTCAAGCCCCAAAACTGAGATGGAGGGGAAGAGAGGGGGGAAGCCAGACAGACTTTTCTGCTGATAGATTTTGATCATATCTCAGCCTCCTGAGTAGGTAGAATTACAGGCATTACCCACCCACCAGTGCCTGGCATTTATTAGCAGACTAATTCGTGGACTGGAAATTGCATTCTGAACTACAGACTTGATGTCAAAAGTTTTCTGTGTTAAAGTGACAGTAATTTTTTAAATGTTATTTTTAAGTGATAGTTTGAACCTTCACATTGAAGATGAGTTAAAGAGTGAAAAATCCATACATGTTTCTTTGTTGTGCTGGGGCTTGAACTTAGAACCTGAGACTCTCATTTGGCTTTTTTTTTGTTCATGGCTGCGGTTCTACCACTTAAGCCACACCTCCAGTCTGACATCAGGCTGGTTAATGTAGAATAGTGATTTTCAGACTTTTCTCCCAGGGCTGGCTTTATACCTTGATCCTCCAGGGATCAACATTCTAATTAGCAAGGATTACAAGGATGAACCATTGGCATCTGTCTAAAAATCTACACTTTAAAAGCCAAAGTTTAGTGGTTGGGGATATTCTGGAATTTATAACCAGCACCAAAACAAGAATCAGTAATAACAACAAAAACAGAAAAGGCAAAAACCATGAAAATGACACAAACTTGAAGCAGCAGAGCTCTAACCTTGAGCAAAAGAGCTTAGGAATACCGAGGGCCTAGGCCCTGAGTTGAAGCCCTATGACTGACAAAAAAAATAAAGTTTAAGAGGCAGAAAAAATGTGTGGTGGTGTGGTAAGGTGGTATAGTATGGTAATGTGTGGTTGTGAGATGGTGTTGTAGTGTCTGTGTATGATGTAGTGGTATGGTAATGTGATTTGTGGTAATATGTTGTGCTGTGGTGGTGGGATACTGTGATCAAAGATATTCAGGAAGGATTGTCAGGGAAGTGAGGACCTGGACTATCTGAACATTGCTAGAAAACTGGATTGGCTTGAGGAGGACATAGAAGGAATTCACAACAATTACATTAAAAAAATAAAACACTTAAAAAAAAATGTGTGTGATGACCCTGAGGCTTCAACTGAGGGCCTGGGTGTGACCCCTGTGCATTACTGCAGAAGGCCAGCAATCTAGCACTTGAGCTACATCTCCACTTCTAGCTTCCTTGGTGGCTAATTGGAGATCAGAGTCTCACAGACTTTCTTGCTTGCACTGGAATTGAACTGCTATCCCTTAGATCTCAGCCTCTTGAGTAGCTAGGATTACAGGCATGACATTGGCTAAGCTCTCTTTTTTGAGATGAGGTCTCACTGTGTTTCCCAGGCTTGCCTTGAATTCCTGAGCTCAAGTAATCCTTCTGCTTCAACCTCCCAAACAGTTTGTGTTGTGACTACAGGCTCACACTACCAGGCCAGGTGTGTCCATTCTCTCTCTCTTCCTCTCTCTCTCTTCCTCTCTCTCTCTCTTTCTCTCTCTCTCTCTCTCTCTCTCTTTTCCCCCCCTCCTCCCCCTCCCCTCCCTCTCTCTCTCTCTCATGAAGTCTAAACTCAGGCCCAGCATGCTAGTCATGATCTCTTGCTCAAGGTTGGCACTTTACCACGTACAGCCACAGCTCCTCTTCTGGTTTTCTCGTGGTTAATTGGAGACAAGAGTCTCATGGACTTCCCTGCCTGGGCTGGCTTGAAAACACAATTCTTACCTCTCAGCCTCATGAGTAACTATGATTACACTTGTGAACCACTAGTGCCCAATGTGGCCATTATCTTTTTATCCATTTATGCATGAACACTTTTTTTTTTTTAAAAGATTAGTGACTGTTCCTCTAAAACAACTTAAGCATAATGAAGTATAAAACATACATTTTTGGGGTTCCCCCCACCGCCGCCCTCCAGTCTTGGGGCTTGAATTCAGGGCCTGGGCACTGTGCTTGAGTTTCTTTTATTCAAGGCTAGTGCTCTACCACTTGAGTCACAGTGCCACTTAGGCTTTTTCTGTTTATGTGGTACTGAGGGATTGAACCCAGGGCTTCATGCATGCTAGGCAAGCACTTTACCACAAACCCTTAGTCCCAGCCCCTTGGGGGCATTTAAAAAAAAGACTTTATAGAAAGACTTTGTAAGCTCACCATTGGTGGCTCATACCGGTAATCCTAGCTACTCTGGAGGCTGAGATCTAGGAGCATGGCTTGAAGACAAACCCGAGCAGGAAAGTCTCTGAGATAAGTCTCTTATATCCAATTAACCAGCACAAAGCCAGAAACTGAGCTATGGCTCAAGTGCTAGCAGGGTAGCCTTGCTTAAAAAAGCTCAAGGACAGCACACAGGCTCTGAGTCTAAGCCTCCAATACCTGTTTACACATACACAAAATATAATAGAACTTGTAAAGGACCAGAGGTGGTGGCTCACACTGATAACCTCACCTATTCCGTAGTCAGATTAAGAGAATTGCAGTTTGTGGCCAATCTGGGCAAAAAGTTAAAGAGACCTCATCTCAACAAATAAGGTGGCCATAGGCTAAAGGCAGAGCTCAAATGGGTGAGCTCATGCCTAGCAAACATGAAGCTCTAGATATGTAGGAGGCATAGGTAAAGAATCTTTTTTCTTTTTTTTTTTTTTTGCCAGTCCTGGGCTTGAGCTCAGGGCCTGAGCACTCTCCTTGGACTTTCTCAAGGCTAGAGCTCTACCACTTGAGCCTCAGCACCACTTCTGGCTTTTTTCTATGTATGTGGTACCGAGGAATTGAACCTGGGTCTTCGTGCATGCTAGGCAAGTATTCTACCACTAGGCCAAACTCCTGGCCCCATAGGTGAAGAATCTTAATCCAAGGCCAGCTTAGATAAAAGTCATGAGGATCTGTCTAAAAAGATAAAAGCAAAAGGGGCTATGGCTCAAGTGACACAGGCCCTAAGTATACACCACAGTATTTCCAAAATAAAAATTTGAAAGTATTTATAAACAGAAACAAATGGGCTGGGAGTTTTGCCTAGTGGTTAAAGTGCTTGCCTAGCATGCATGAAGACCCGGGTTCGATTCCTCGGTACCACATACATAGAAAAAAGCCGGAAGTGGTGCTGAGGCTCAAGTAGTGCTGAGGCTCAAGTGGTAGAACTCTAGCCTTGAGAAAGTCCAAAGAGAGTGCTCAGGCCCTGAGCTCAAGCCTAGGACTGGCAAAAAAAAAAAAAAAAAAAAAAAGATAAATAGAAACAAATGACAGTGGCTATGTATTTTCTGCTTCTGCTGGAGAGTAGAAGGCTGAGTATTTTCTGTGTCTACTAAAGTATTTCTGGAGGGTGAAAGTAGCTTAGTGATAGAGTGCATGCATATCATGCATGAAGCCCTTGGTTCAATTCCTCAGAGGCCCATAAACAGAAGTTCAGGGACAGTGCCTAGGCCCTGAGTTCAAGCCCTAGGACTCATTAGCTGGAGAAAAAAAAGAAAAAAGAAAAAGAAAAATCCCTATATTGGTCAGCTAGAACTTATCTTTCTCTTGCAGATGGGGAGCTGGAATTGAACCTTCAATTATTGGTGGATGATCAGTGTAGGAACACCCAAACCATCCATGAAGATGTCAGAATTGCCTCTGTAAAGCCTGACAAGATGGAGGAGACACTCACCTGCATCATCTGCCAAGACCTCCTGCATGACTGTGTGAGGTACGCTTCCTCACACTCCAGGCTGGCTCGGCTCCTGGTAGTCCTAGGTATCTGTGACCTTTGATTACTGAGCACCACCTGTGTCAAGCTGTCTCTGAGGGAAGACTATAGTAGATTGAGGAAAACACATACACCTTAGAGAAAGCTGGGACCAGGTGGACTGTCAGTACTAGAAATCTGAGGGGCTGAAGACAGCCCAGGTTCTGGTTCAGCATATTTATTATTTATTTAGCCAGTCCTAGGGCTTGAACTCAGGAACTGGGCATTATCCCTGAGCTTCTTTTGCTCAAGGCTATCAGTCTACCACTGGAGCCACAGCAGGACTTCCTGTTTTTTTGTATTTATGTGGTACTAAGAAATGGAACCCAGGCCTTCATGCATGCTAGGCAAGCACTCTACCACTAAGCCACATTTCCAGCCCTAGCATATTTATTTATACATAGTTTTTCATAAGGAAGGGAAGGGACAGATCAAGATATTAATAACAAGGTGTATTCAGCAGGTGCTGGCAGCTTTGGCAATACAGGAAACAAGAAGTCTGTGGTTAAGAGAGAACTAAGCTCAATGTTTAGGTTAAAGGAGAAACATCATCTTTCTATGCCTTATGGCCAATTAGCTATGGCCACTTCAGGCCACAGGCATGGGTGATAGGCTCAAGACTGTTGCCCCAAAGAGCTCATTTCTCTGCTCATGCACAAGTGTGACAAGGCTTTATGTCTCTTGTTCCTAACACTTGATGAATAAGAGGAGGAGGCTAAGCATAAACAGCTTTGGGGTTAGCCTTGGTTTTGACTAACATAGATATAATAGGTATCCTAGCAAATCCATTCACTTTGAAAACAGCAGATGAACTATACCAAGCTCTATATACTTCTTAGCTAAAGAAATTTAGTATTTATCATAGATTGAATATACCAAGGGTAGCATTCTCTTTGCTTTTGGATAGGAATCTAGAAGGGAGAACCAACCTACAATTCATTTCTAAACCACTTGGTGCTCTTGCTTATGATCCAGAGATCATGATCTACTCTCCTTTGGCCCTCCTATAAACAGGCACTATGTGACTTTTTATCAGCCCAGACTGACCTGTAGTATTTTTAGGTTGGATGACAGATGGCCTTAAAGTGGGTACAATGGCTTGAATGCAGCCTGCCCTTCTCCCTGGGTGTGCCTACTATAAACCTTTCTCCAAGGGGTCACAGAGGCAAATCTTTGGAGGATTCTGTCTGGAGATGTATTCTTCCTTTCTACTAGTTTGCAGCCCTGCATGCACACATTCTGTGCAGCTTGCTACTCTGGCTGGATGGAACGCTCATCTCTGTGCCCCACCTGCCGCTGTCCAGTGGAACGAATCTGTAAAAACCACATCCTGAACAACCTTGTAGAAGCTTACCTTATCCAGCACCCAGGCAAGTGATCAGATACTCTAGACCTTCTTTTCTTCTGGGGCTGGGGCCTTGTGTTGTTCTGCTTTTAACATTTTTTCCCCCCAGTCCTGGGGCTGGAACTTGGCCTGAGCACTGTCCTTGGGCTTTTTTCCTCAAGGCTAGTGCCCTACCACAGCACCACTTCTGGTTTTTTTCTATGTATGTGGTGCCAAGGAATGGAACCCAGGTCTTTGTGCATGCTAGCCAAGCACTCTTACCACTAGGCCAAACTCCTGGCCCTGAACAGTCTTAAGTGTTTGTTTCTTTCATTTGAATATTCTCTAGGTGCTGCCTTTGAATGACCCTTTGTCCTCTGCATTTAGATAAAAGTCGCAGTGAAGAAGATATGAGAAGTATGGATGCCAGGAATAAAATCACTCAAGATATGCTTCAGCCCAAAGTCAGGAGGTCTTTGTCTGATGAAGAAGGAAGTTCAGAGGACCTGCTAGAGCTGTCAGATGTTGACAGTGAATCCTCAGACATTAGGTAAGTCCTGTGGCTGGCTCAGAGTGGGACATTAACACTGTGCTTAAGTTTTCTCTGGGTTACAGTGTGAAGCCTTAGCAGTGAAGTGTTCCTTTCCTTTTCCCTTTCTTCCTTCTTTACCCTTCCCCTCCTCTCCTCATCATTTGTCTCCCTTCTCGCTTATCTTTTGTACTTTCCTTTCCTCTATCTCCTACTCCTTACTCTCATTCTTCGATTAAACCTAAGGTCTTATGCACATGAGACAAATACACTACTACTGAGCTACACTTCAGTATATCCATCTTATCATTTATATGTATATTCATATATACATTCTTTCACAGAACAGAATGTAGTCTGACATGATGATATTTCCCTATAGTCTCAGTACTCAGGAGGCTAAGGCAGAAGAATCATGACTTTAAGGTCAGCTTGTGCTATGTAGTGAGACACTGTCTCAAAAACCGCCAAAACTAACAAAGGCAAAATAAAATTGTATATTGAAAAATATCTATCATATTGTACATGGGATTCTGAAATATGCCCAACATTTTGGCTGTTTGTTATGCATCAGCTGTGTGTATGCATAGAAATAGTCACATAAAAGAGTGTGTCTGGAGATTAAACCTCTCTGGACTTTTTCTAGACTTTTCTGAGGGGGAAGGACGGGGAGTACTAGAACTTGAACTCAGGGCCTTACCCTTGGGCATGGCTAGTGGCTTCCATGTCTCCAGTCTAGCTTTTTTGCTAGTTACCTGGAATCTCACAGACTTTTTTGCCCAACCTGTCTTTGAAGCACATTCCTCATATCTCAGCCTACAAAGTAGTTAGGATTATAGCTGTGAGCAATTGTCAACATAACCTTATTGGACTTTACATATGTGTTACCCAGTTGGCCATCAGAAAGGTCACCCTGATGTGACGCTGTGGAGGTACACTTGGGGGATTCTCATTGTAGGAGAAGTAGGAATGTTTTTTCTTTACAGATGAGATTGTACATCTCTTCACTGTGCTTTGTCCTTCTCTGATCAAGTCTTACCTTTCTCTGGTTCCTGTCATTGATGTCAGATTTAGAGATTCTCTAACTGAGATGAAAATCTCATGTACTTTTTCTGTCAATTTTGTCCCAAGACCAGGACGCAGACTTGGTCCCTGATGCTTTTGCTCATTGGCTGGTGTTCTAACAATCATACCTCCAACCCCAGATTCTTTCTTTTCTTTCTTTTTTTGCCAGTCCTGGGCTTTGAACTCAGGGCCTGAACACTGTCCTTGGGTTTTCTCAAGACTGGAGCTCTGCCACTTGAGCCTCACCACCACTTCTGGCTTTTTTCTGTGTATGTGGTATTGAGGAATCGAACCAGTGTCTTCGTGAATGCTAGGCAGGCACTGTACCGCTAGGCCAAACTCCTGGCCCTTTTCTAGTAGTTTCTTAAAAAATACAGGTCTGTGTGTGTGTGTACACATACATACACAGGTCAGTTATTTTTTAGGGAAGTGATAGGCAGTGGAGATGAGTAATAGAGAGTTCCTACTGGTTACTTGGGAAATTACCTGGGTAGAGAGCATCTCTCAACTGTTGCATATTATGCTTTGGTTTTGACAAGGAGAGGACCAGTATGTAGTAGGTGGTCCAGCAGTGTCTTTGATGTAGTTTTCTTGTTTGATCCTAGTTTCCTCTCAGCTTTGGAGACTGTGAGCCCATGTCTTGCCAAGTAGGGACTGAGTGGCCTCAAGTGAGTTTCCTGAAACATGTGGAGGGGGAGGAGTGGATCAGGGAAATGGCTGAGCATGCAGCTGCCAGTTGGTGCCAAGCATGTGTGGCAAGTGTGGTCCTCTCCTTCAGACTCTGTTCTGGATGGTGCCCTTTCCAACAGTGGGAACAAGGGAGGTAAGAAAGGCCTGCTCTTTCCCTTCACACACACATGCTAGTGTGGCAGAGAAGCTAGGCAGCAGCAGGTCTGCAGTATGAAAGCTCAGTGACCAGAAACAGGAGATAGTGGTTGGATAGCTTTGACTCAGACAAGCCAAACTGCTAGGACTGGATATTCCATGGCTTCAGTTTCGTTGTGTGCTCTTCTTGCAGTCAGCCATATATCGTGTGCAGACAGTGTCCTGAGTATAGAAGACAAGCTGTGCAGCCCCTTCCCTGCCCAGCACTGGACAGTGAGCTGAGGTCCCCTCAGGCCCTTGGGGGTGACACACCATCAACTTCTACAAGCTTCACAACTGGTGAGACAGTCATTCCATTGTGTTGATTTCTTACTGGATTGTTCTGGTTTGCCGTTTCTCTGATTCCTCTATGACACCTTTCTTATCCTCCAGTCCCCCTGCGTCTGTGGCCTCTTGTTTGCCATAATCAGGATCAGGCGAGTTACTGTTGCTTCGCTGTAGTCTCATCCCTCAGCAGGCAGAGGCAGGAGGATCAAGACTCTAAGACCAGTTTGGGCTAGTTAGGGAGATATTACCTCAAAAATAAAATTAAATAAATAAATGAGAATTAGGATTGGTAAGAAATCAGGCAAATATCTATTTGTTGAGTCTCCCCTACTGGGCATAATTGTTAATTAGTAGTCCTAATTTTAACACTGGGTTCTTCCCTAACCCACTCTTTCACAGATTGTGTCACCCAGGGAAGTTTAAAAAAAAATCAGCATGGTGATCATATAGATCTGTTCCTTAAATAAGAGACTGTCTTTTTTCCAGCACACTGTTCTGAGTTCCCAAAAGCTGCCTCAGGATTCCACAGAGTTGCCCTAAATATTATCCTATCAGTTACCCTTTTCCAGGAGGTGGGCCCCCAGCTGCCATCAAGAAAACTATGGAAGGAGCTGTGGATATGGCTCAGTGGTTGAGTGCATGCTTGGCATGTACACAGCTCTAGTTTCCATCCCAGCATCAAAAAGAGAAAAAAAGAAAAAGCTGGCCAAAGGTACATGTCATTCCAGTTCTCAACCCTATCCACTCTAGTTATTGACAAATGAAAGATGACTTGAGACCCTGGCCTTCTAGCCACTAGTAGACTTGGACATGTCATAATATCATTGACCCAGAATTGTCACTCAGGACAGACACAGGACATTGGCACAGATCTCATGGACAGAACCTCAGGGCTGGGTATTAGATAGATATTGGCCACTGTCAAGGGTTTGACATAACTATTTACCTTGCACCGTGGAAACCACCAGCACTTCCCTTTGAGGCCATGAGACTACTGACTGAAATTGCACATGTAGAATATGTGTTATCCACAGAAAGAACCCTAGACCCCCTAGGTGTTTAGTAGCTGTATTGTGATTTGTTGGCATGTGATGGTTCGTATAGTTCCTAGGTGGACATTGAGTGTTCAGGGGATGTGCCACATGGTCAGAGTTCTGGTGCTAGATCAGTTATTCTTGCCTGCCATAACTGTTATTTGTTAATTGGGAGGATAAAATTGGGTTGTTCTTTTGCCTCCACAGAAATGAAACACACAATTGGTTTGTTTTTATGTTCTTTCTTTGTAGGAAATAGAATGCATTTGTTTGCTGGGCATGGTGGCTTATGCCTGTAATCCTAGCTACTCAGGAGGCTGAGATCTAAGGATCGTGGTTCAAAGCCAGCCTGGGCACTAAAGACTGTAGACTCTGATCTCCAATTAACCACTAGAAAACTGGAAGTAGCGCTGTGGCTCAGGGGGTAGGGTGAAGAGCTCAGGGACAAAGCCCAGGCCCAGGAGTAGGGCAGTAGCCTTGAGCTGAAGAACTCAGGGATAGCGCCAAGGCTCAGAGTTCAAGTCCCATGACTGACAAAAAAAAAAAAGCATTTGATTGATACTTGAAGTCCTGCTACAACCACTGAACCAAAAGACAATGTTTTGAGTCATACTGAGACTTAAACTTAGTACCATGCACCTCCTAGAAAGGTGCTGCATCACCAGCTATACCTCAAGCCCTTTTTGCACAATGGTGGCTGTGGTGGTGACTTGTGTATATACATGTATACTGGGGAATTGTACTCCCTCTCTTGGTTGCTCATGGCTGTTGCTATATTACCTAAGCCATACCTCCACTTCTGGCTTTTTGCTGGTTATTTGGAGATAAAGAATCTGTTGGGTTTATCTGCTGAGGCTGGCTCTAAACTATCCTCAGGCTTCTTAGTAGCTGGGATTCCAGGTGTGAGTCACCAGCACCCAGTTTACATAGATTATTTATTTATTTATTTATTGCAAGTCCTGACTTGAACTCAGAGCCTGAACACTGTCCTTGGGCTTTCTCAAAGCTAGAGCTTTACAACTTGAGCCACAGCACCACTTCCAGTTTTTTCTATGTATGTGGTATGGAGGAATTGAACCCAGGTCTTTGTGCATGCTGGGCAAGCACTCTAAACTACCACTAGGCCAATCTCCCGGCCCCAACATAGATTATTTTTGAAATAAGGTTTCATAGATATGCTTTTCTTTTTTTTGGGGGGGGGGCCCATACATATGCTTGGGTCACAATTTAACTGGACTGGCAGGTGCATGCCACCATGTCTGGTTATTGGTTAAGAAGGGTTCTCATATGTATTCCTCAGACTGACCTCAAACTGAAACCCTCATCACTGTCATAAATAACTAGGTTTTCAGACATACACCCTGGCAGCCAGCCCAAAACACAATTTCTGGTTTTATTTTATTTCATGGGATGGAATAGAGTCCAAATCCTTGTATATTCTGACCAGTAGGTGTACTAATGAGCCAGGCTCCTAATCCCCAATTTTGGCTACTTGTTAGTCTACTTGAACTCTATTACTTGGCATTTTAAGTGGGTCTAGATGCCTTCTTGTCCTCTCCTAAGATCTACCTCTTCCTGTGTACTTCCCACCATCTTCTAAAATGTAAGTCTCTTGTTTGCTGTCCTTCGACTTGTTGTCCTGACATGCTTTGCCATGTATTCTTCAGCAGCCCAGGATTATGTGTGCCCTCTGCAAGGAAGCCATGCCATATGCACCTGCTGCTTCCAGCCCATGCCTGACAGGAGAGTTGAACGTGAGCAGGACCCCCGTGTTGCCCCTCAGCAGTGTGAGTAAGCCAGTGCATCTGATGTGTCCTCCTAGAGGGCTTTCCTGTAGTTCCCCCATGACTCATAAATCAAATGATATTGACTTTGTGTGGAATGTGAAATAAGGATGTACTGCCTTTTTTTTCCCCCACCTGCATAATCAGTTGATCCCATATGACCATGTTAAACAGTCTGTCTTTTCTCACCAGTTAAAAGTACTGCTCCATATAGACCAAGTTTCCATATGTAGGTAGATAGTTGTCTTTCTGGGTTCTGTATCTATGTCCATCCCCAAATCTATACCATAGTTGCTGTACAAAGTCTAGCAGATGAAATATGTTTTTTATAGCGCTTCTCATTAAAACAAAGCTGTTCAAACCCAGGACTGGCTATTAAGTGAAAAGAAGTATAAACTGGTGAGGGTATGAATGGGCCCTTGCTGTACACAAGCTTCTATTCTAGATGTCAGGGTCCCAGCACAAAAGACCACAGCATAAACTTTTCACTGCGATGACAAAGTGCTGTGAACACTTTCCAGGTTGTTCCTGGAAAGGAACCCTCCTGAGACTGGACTTTGTGCAGTTGTCAAGGGCTAGGGTTGGTAAGGCAGGCAGCAACAGCAACAACACCAAACATACACTTGTGGGACTTCAAGGCAACCACTGCCCACTGCTGAGTATCACGTTGACTACTAATTAGTCAACATGTAGCAATCCGGGAAGGGCTTCCAGAATTTGTTGAGGCTAGTTTCCCTGCAGTAAGTAATCTGAATTTTTGACTAATTTCATATAGAATGCTTCCAGACATAGAGACACTACAGACTTAAAAAGACTTAAATGTCTAACCCTATGAGGATTTTAGCTAGGCTTAATATAACATTTCCAGGGTAGTAAACTGTACAGGATATTGGTCATTAAAAAACTGTTCAGGCTGGGAATGTGGCTCAGTGGTAGGGTGCTTGCCTAGCAAGCATGAAGCCCTGGGTTCTATTCCTCATTGCCACATATAAACAGAAAAGCTTGAAGTAGAGTTGTGGCTCACGTGGTAGAGTACTAGCCTTGAGCAAAATAAGTTCAAGGTCAGTGCCTGGGTCATGAGTTCAAGCCCCAGAGATGGTGAACAAAAAAAACTTGGAGCCAGGCGCAGTGGCTCAAGCCTGTAATCCTAGATACTTGGGAGGCTGAGATCTGAGGATGGCAGTTCAAAGCCAGCCCAGGCACTAAAGTCCGTGAGACTCTTATCTCCAATTAACCATCAGAAAACCAGAGGTGGCACTGTGGCTCAAGGGTAGGGTGGTAGTTTTGAGCTGAAGAGCTCAGGAACAGTGCCCAGGCACAGAGTTCCAGCCCCATAACTGACAAACAAAAAATAACAACAAAATAAACAAAAACTAGAAAAAACTATGTTAAGAGCCAAGCATCAGAAGGCCTACCCAGAAGGCCGAGATCTGAGGATCACGGTTCAAAGCCAGCTTGGGTAGGAATGTTTCTGAGACTCTTATTCCCAGTTAACCATCAAATAGCTGGAAGTGAAGCTGTAGCTCAAGAGGTAAAGCACTAGTGTTGAGCAAAAAAATCAGGGATTGTGGCCAGGCTCTGAGTTCAAGCCCAGGACTGTTACAAAAAAAAAAAAAAAATCACGTTTACTAAGGCAAAGTAAGAAGACATTTGTGTCAAGTAGAAAAGGGATATGACTCTAGTTGCTAGTGTGTCACATGGCACATTTTTGAACCTAGAATGAAGCCTGTCAGGCTGTTTGGGTGCTGGGGCAGATGTGACCTGTGAGTCCAGCTCCTTTCTAAAGTCACAGCTTATAATCATCGTAATTCAGTTATCTTTACTGTTGCATATGCACTAAGATGTTGCCTCTGTGCCTTAGTTCTGAGTGAACTCCTTGTACAGAATGTTTTTGAACAATTGAGCTCTGGAATATGGAGCTGAATATTAGATGAGTTCAGGTGTCGCTCTGGGGCCCAACTGACCCAGTGCCCTCTGTCCACAGGTACTGTGTGCCTACAGCCCTTCTGCCACCTGTACTGGGGTTGCAGCCGGAGTGGATGTTTCGGCTGCCTCGCTCCATTCTGCGGTAAGGTCATTTCTTTAGCATTCACTGGTTTTGATGGTTGTGTATGTCTTTGGTGAACTTAAGGACAGGTGGTGGTAGTGTTGAATATGTACTGCTATATGTGTTGAGGGAGAAGTCATTGGTAGTTACTAAGCAATATACCTGGCTTTTCCTGAACTGCAGAGGTTTGCTACTTTGGAAATCTCAAATTCATTTTGACTCCTCAAATTCTTAAGAATAAACTCAATTTCCAATTTCCAATACAGGAAGGAATGATCACCTATATAACCTCAGTGCTTGGGAAGTAGAAGCAGGAAGATCTAGAGTTCCAGACCAGCCTGGGTTACATATTGAATTCAAGGCTAGCCTGGAGTATATAGTGAGATTCTACTGAAGAGAGAGAAAGAGAAGGGGGGAATGTAGGAGGAGGAGAAAGGAGGTGGATCTCTGTGTAACTTTTCCTTTCTATAATCAATAAGGAAAATAAGATTGGTTGTCCTGTTAGGTAAATAATACTTGGACGTGTAACAGACTTATCTTTTCCCTTTCCTCTGGCAGAGCTCAACCTTGGGGACAAGTGTCTAGATGGAGTGTTGAACAACAACAACTACGAGTCAGACATTCTGAAGGTACTACAGGTGCCATCTTCCAGCACCTGTGGGATCAGGGTTGATGCAGTGAAAATCATTACCAGAGTTTTAGGACAAAAACTCCAGCTTCAGTATTCCCAACACACTAGGCTTGGCTACTCCTTCCAAGACACCAATTACAGATACAAATAGTGGTGAAGGGGCAGAAGAAGGAGATTTAATTGGCATGGCTGCATCAGGAAGAATCAAGGGGTTCAATAACCCCAAGTTTGTTTGTTTGTTTGTTTTTCCCCTATAGGATATTGAAAAGAGCTTCCAGATCATTAGGGGAAGAGACAGGAAGCAAATATAGTTAATCAGTCTTGGTCGGACTGTGATGTGGTTGATCATTATCTCAGGATTGGTTATGTAGGCATTATTACCTATGGGGTACATTTGACTCTTGTCACATGTTTATAGATCAATCTTTTTATTCCTAGAATCAAAGATGATCGCAGGTGAGAGATTCGGGAAGAAAGGGTTAAAGGAAAAAATACAGCCAGAGAGGGTCAGAATGAAATCATTTAGGACCTGTGATTAGGCACCCTCATTGAGATTCCCACTATTAAATAATCATTCCATTTCTATGGGAGGTAAAAGGCTGAAGGTCATTTTATTTAGTAACTACTTTCTGCTAATAAAGGGAGCAGTAGAAATCTTGAGATGGAAGACCTTGACAGGGTCAAAATACTTTAAATTTCCTGTGCATTCAGCCATGAGGCAGGATAAGATAGGTTAGGTATCAGCAGTTGCAGAGAGACACTCCTTACATGATTAAGACGTCTAGGTGGAATTAAGAGATACATGACTCAGATTGAAAGACACAGGAGATAGATGAAAATGAAGACAGGGAACTGGGTGCTGGTGGCTCACACCTATACACCTAGGTAATTGGGAGGTTAATAATAAAAAAAATTGCAACCTGAGACTAGTTGTGGCAGAAAAGTTTGGGAGACACCCCTCCCTTCTTAAGCCATAGCTAAGTGTACAGTGATACCTGCTTACTGTCCTGCATGTATAGGAAGCTGATATCAGAGAATCAGTTTGAAGACCAATCCCAAGCAGGAAAGGCCATGAGATGCCATGTCAATGGAAAGAGGCTGGACATTGTGGGATGTGCCTGTCATCTCAGCTATAATGAAAAGCCTAAAAGAGATAGATTACTGGTCCTGGGCAGGCCCAGGCAAAAATCAAGACCACTTCAATAACTAGCTAACAAATTGCTGACGTTGTAGCTCCGTGGTAGAGTACCTGCCTAGCAAATGCAAGGCCCTAAGTTCAAACTTTAGTACTGAAAAAAGAGTTGGCTATATGGCCTGTTTTTCATTTGTGGGCTTGAATGAAAAATCGGTGCTTTTTAGGGAAAAAAATGTTTCTAGGTTCTTATTACAAAGTTAATTTAGAAAGTACTATCTGGGCTGGGAATGGGGCTTTGTGATAGTGTGCCTGCCTAGCGTTCATGAAGCCCTAAGTTTGATTCCTCAGTACCAAAAATAGCAAAGGTCCAAAGTGGCCCTGTGGCTTAAGTGGTAGAGTGCCACTGGAACAATACCCAGGCCCTCAGTTCAAGTCCCAGGATTGGCAAACAAACAAAACATGGTACTGCCTTCCCTCCCATCTTGGGGCTGAGTTACTGTCAGAATTCTGAGCATTTTCTGACCATTAAAGTAGTAGTTCATTCTCTGTATTCCATTTTTACATAGCTGTTTTTCTCCATATTCCAAAAATAAGTATTTGCTTTTGGCTTGTCATACCATGAATTCAAATCCATAGGAATTGTTTCCTGAAAACATGAGTTTTCCTGTACATGTTGGTCCTTTCTTTGGTACCTTTCTTCTCTGAACATATTTCTTCTCATGCTTGAGGAAGCTACTGGCTCAGCTGTTAGAACTACAGCATCAATATTGTACTTTTCTTCTTGACTGCTGAGAGCTTGTCTCCTTCCTTTTTATGTCCAACATACAATGTGGGGCCTTCAGTTTACCTAGACGTACCACTAGGCATGCTTGACTCAATAGTACCATAACTGACTTTTATGTCCATGGTGATACTTTTTTCGTAGGTTTGCACAAAAGGAGCTAACAGCCCCCTATTTCTGAAGGACAGAGATGTCAGTTCCTCAGCATTCCTTGTTATAGGGCTGTGGGGGTTCTAGCAAGGTTTGGTGCCTCATCTGTGTCTGAGTTATGGTTGACTTCACAGTAATTTTGAGAGAATGATAACACACAGAGGATAGCCGTCTTTGTGAAGCCTCAGAGACAGACTTTTAATAAAGCTTGTGAGAGAGAGGTTAACTGGGTGCTTATCTGCTGGCTCTGTGCATATGTTGATGGGGGCTAGGGCCTAATGGCTCATGCCTGTAATTCTAATTACTTAGGAGGCTGAGATCTGAGACTCACAGTCCAAAGCCAGCTCGGGTAGTAAAGTTCAAGAGACTTTATCGCCTATTAACTAGAAGTGGAGCTGTGGCTCAAAGTGATAGAGTGATAACCTTGAGCAGAAAAAGATCAGGGATAGAGCCCAGTCCTTGTGTTCAAGACCTAAAATGGACAAGGCAGGGGGAAAGTTAATGAGGTGGCTCTGCTCTGGTTTTAAACACCTTCATGGGCCTTTTGTGAATTAATTTCCTCTCTTGTCATTTTAGTTTTTCTCACTTTCATTGCCCTTTTTATTTCCCATGACAGAACTACCTTATAACCAAGGGTCTGACATGGAAAAACATGCTGACAGAGTGTCTCATGGCTCTTCAGCGAGGAGTGTTTCTGCTGTCTGGTAAGTTGCATTTCAGGGACTTTGTTTTTTCTAAAACAAACGAGTTTCTAAGGCTATATTTTACCTCCTACAAAGCAGAGAAAATCTGAGAAGCCACAACCAGGCAGTATTACTTGTTTGCTTTTCTACATTTACAGCTTTGACCTTTATCTTCTTTCCAGAGGTGTGTGTGTGTGTGTATGTGTGTGTTTTAAATGAATCTGAACATGCATGACATATTAAAGCACTTCTCTCCCTTTGAGGAGAAGCGGGGGACATGGCTTGGGTAGACCTCATCACCTGTTAGCATGAAGTCGAGGGATGATGGTCTCCAGATTCTAGATTTTCAGATACTTGGTACATCATTACTTGGGAGAGTTGTGCCTTCTCCTCGTGGAGCACATATTACCTGTGCAGTGAGATTATTGCCACTAAGGGAAACTACAGAAATATTAACAAGCAGTTTTTACCTTAGACATAAATTATAATGAGAGGATTGCACTCTTAAGTCAAAATCCCTTTTAGCTGTATCTGTCCTGAGGACATGCTCTGGTAAGTACTCTGCCTGTCAGTGTTCATGCTCAGCATGACCATGTCTACCAGTTGCTTGGAATGCCTTTTGCTTTACAATAGATTTATAATGTTAAAGGCCCACAAAGAAAAGGAGTGGTCTCAGGATATGCAAAAGATAGAAACCCCCTCAGATAAAAACTTGGGCAGTTGGTAATGTAAGTCAGTGACAGAAGCCTTTTCTTCATAGTTGATACTCCAGGTTCTATCTCCAGCACGGGTTCTATCTCTAGCACTGCAACAACATAAATGAATAAAAATAAAAACTAAGCTAGGCACTGACTGGTGGCTCACACTTGTAATCCTAGATACTCAGGAGACTGATATCTGAGGATTGGGGTTCAATCCTGAACAGGAAAGTCCATGAGACTCATATTCAGTTAACCACCACATAGCTGGAAGCCAGGCTGTAGCTCAAAGTGATAGAATACTAGC
Source organism: Megascapheus bottae (assembly GCF_031878675.1). Taxonomy (NCBI): domain Eukaryota; kingdom Metazoa; phylum Chordata; class Mammalia; order Rodentia; family Geomyidae; genus Megascapheus; species Megascapheus bottae. The sequence goes on from NC_143536.1 coordinate 125,593, forward strand.
CTTGATCAGGGATAGTGCCCAGGCCTTGAGTTCAAGGCCCAGGACTGGTGTACACACACACAGTGCAAGAGGGCCAAGTGTGGTGACAGCCAAGGTAGTTATAGGATTGTTGTTTGAGTCCAATCAGGCAAAAGTGAGTGAGACATTTCATCTCATAAACAAGCTGGAGCTGGTAGCTGCTCTCTATAATCCTAGCTGAAATCCAAGGATCATGGTTCAAAGTTAGCCACGCAGGAAAATCTGTGAGACACGTATCTCCAATTAACCAACACAAAGCTGGAGGTAGAAGTGTGGCTCAAGTGGCATAGCTCCAGTCTTGAATGAAAAAGCTAAGGAATAGACCCAGGCCTTGAATTTTGGCCTCAGTTCTGGCGCGCGCGCGCGCGCACACACACACACACACACACACACACACACACACACACACACACACACACACACACACACACACACACACACACACACACACACACACACACACACACACACACACACACACACACACACACACACACACACACACACACACCCCCCCCCCCCCCCCCCCCCCCCCCCCCCCCCCCCCCTCCAATTGTGGTAGTATACCTCGTTAGAAGGCAGAGGGAGAAAAACACACAAACACACACACACACTCCTCCTGCCCCTCTCTCTCTCCAATTGTGGTAGTATACCTCATTAGAAGGCAAAGGGAGAAAAAGATCGTGATATAGGTAAAAGTGCTAGGGGGAAAACAAAACTAAAGCAAAAACATCTGGCTTTGTGGTGTTAAGTGGAGATAAGAGTCTCATGGACTTACCTTCCCAGGCTGGCTTTTTTGTTTTTTTGGCGAGTTCTGGGCTTGAGCTCAGGGTCTGAACACTGTCCTTGGACTTTCTCAAGGCTAGAGCTCTACCACTTGAACCTCAGCACTACTTCCAGCTTTTTTCTATGTATGTGGTGCTGAGGAATCGAACCCTGGTCCTCGTGCAGGCTAGGCAAGCACTCTACCACTAGGCTAAACTCCCAGCCCCAAGGCTGGCTTTGAACCACACAATCATCAGATGTTAGCTAGAGCTTCTAGGTTGAGTCACCATTGCCCAGCTCTTAATATTTTTATGCATTTTTTTTTGCTAGTCCTGGGACTTGAACTCAGGGCCTAGGCACTGTTCTTGACCTTGCTCAAGGCTAGCACTCTACCACTTGAGCCACAGCACCACTTCTAGCTTTTTTGTGTATGTGGTAACCAAGGAATTGAACCCATGGCTTCATGCATGTTAGGCAAGCATTCTACCAGTAGGCCAAACTCCCAACCCTGGACTTCTTAAAATTTTTTTAGTGCACGTGGGATTACTTTTAAAAGGAAAATAAATTGGTTTGGCTGCTGTTTTCCAAATGTATAGCCCATCATTTCTATCTCATTTATGGATCAGTGTTTTAATTTCCCATATTTTAAAGTCCTGTGTCTATTCTGCTATGACATCCAGTATGTTATTTGAGCCCGTGTGCTCTATCCACATGAGGCTGTGTTCTCTTCAGATTACAGAATTACTGGAAACACTGTGTTATGTTACTGCTGTGGCTTACGCAGTTTCCGAGAACTGACCTATCAGTATCGACAGAACATTCCTGCTTCTGAATTGCCAGGTAAGGTGTCCACAGACTGAATTTGGCTTCTTAACCTGTTAATACAGATGTTCAGTTTGGGCCTTGGTGCAGTGCTTGTCATACAATAAAAGTCCTAAGCTTATGCCTATAGACCTAGCTACTTAGGAGACTGAGATCTGGGGATTATGGTTCAAAGCCAACCTGGGCAGGAAAATCCATTAGACTATTGCCACTTAACTACCAGAAAACTGGAAGTGGCATTGTGATTCAAAATGGTTGAATGCTAGCCTTGGTGGAAAAAACTCAAGGACAATGCCCAGGCCCTGAGTTCAAGCTCCATGACCAACAACAACAAAAAGAGTAAGAGTCCCACAAGCCAAGGAAATGGGCAGTTTCAAGATGTTGTTTACTGTAGGACTTTTTGTCGCTGCTAGTCAACGCAGATTTCTAAAGCAAAGATGTCATATTGATCACTGGAGTTATTTTGTTTCCTAGATTTGGTTTTCAGTTAAATTTGTTTTTTCCTTTTCTTAATTCCTAGCAATGTCCAAGGAAACTGGTCATAGAGTGACAAGATACTTTGAATTGAGAGTTTCATCATGTTTCTACTTACACATTCAGTTAGCTGGGTGAATATGTGTGATGTCTAATGTGGATGTATATCTTCTCTTTTCCAGTGGCTGTAACATCCCGTCCTGACTGCTATTGGGGCCGTAACTGCCGCACTCAGGTGAAAGCTCACCATGCAATGTGAGTCAGCCTGAGGGGGTTTATGAGGGGTATAGTTGGCTATAGGTCTTTGAGATTGAGGAAGGCAATAACAGCAGTTAGTCAACTATATTTAAATATATACTAATTTGGAATCTGGGGTATATCAAGAGACCTTGATATTAGTTTGAGACTTGAAAGTATATACTTCTATACGCATACAAAAAAAAATCTTCATGTAGCAATTCTCATTTTCTGAGGTGTTTGTCTATAAATGTCCACCTTCCACCTCTGGAGTTATTTTATCCTAGGTTTAATAGCTTGTGGAAAACATCTGACATACATTTGAGGGTTAGCTCTCTAAGTTAGTGGCTGTGGTTGCTGAGATTGTCCATCCTATGCTACAAGTCCCATTCACACATTCACGTAATGCCATGACAACTGGGCATCATAGTATGAATGATTTAAAAAGTACTATAACTTAGCCACTCTGTACTACCACCACCACCATAGTGTGTCTTTGATGCAGTCTTTTATTATTATTATTTTTAATTATGCAGTACTAAGGCATCAAACCCAGGGCCTCAGGCATGCCAGGCAAGTACTCTACCACTAAGCCCCATTCTCAGTCCTTTGGTGTAGTGTTTTTGTTTTTGTTTTGGTCGGACATAGGGCTTGAACTCTGGGCTTGTGCACTGTTCCTGAGCTCTTCAGTTCAAGGCTACCCCTACCCCTTGAGCCACAGCACCACTTCCCCTTTACTAACTGTATTTTTTGTGTGTGTGTCTTTTCTTTTTTGGTACTGGGGATTGAACCCAGGATGTTGCACTTGCTAGGCAAGTGCTTTGCCACTGAGCTACATCCCAGCTCCACTTCCCCCTTTCTAGTGATAATTGGAGGTAAGAGTCTCATGGTCTTTAGTGCCCGGGCTGGCTTTGAACTGCAATCCTCAGGTCTCAGCTTCCTGAGTAGCTAGGATTACAGGCATGAGTTACTTCGCCCCGGCGGCCCAGCCTTGCCCTGCCCTTAAATAGCTAAGTGACATGATCACTATATAATCCCTGACCAAAACAATGCATTGGCTCAAATTAAGATAATTATGTTAGTACACCCCCATCCACCCTTTCTCACATGGTTCTTCCATTATGGGGTTTTACAGTCCTTTGTATGATTTGGACATTGTCTCCCGGCAGGAAATTCAATCACATCTGTGAACAGACGAGGTTCAAGAACTGATCGTCATCTGAACTGAGCATCAGGGGAGACATGCAGACAGCTGTGGTACATTGGAGACAGAGACTTTTAAGGGCATTTCTGTAGCTTTCCCTAAGTAGTGCTGGGGTGTCTGACTAAGGCACTATGTTGTGACTTTCTTTTGTGGATTTTACCCCTAGGTGAGACTCCCTTGGGTGGCCTGGGAGCCCTAGAGGCAACAGGCCTTTTGATGAGTGCAGGAGGCAGAATGGCCAACTGAAAACTTCCTGCCTGCTAGCTGTCCCCTCCTACAGGGACAATGACAGTGCAGATTTGTGCTTTTGTACCTTTTCCACAACTACAGTTGAATTTGGCATCTCCTTTCAAAAAAGCTTCATGGAAGAAAGAGGGAGGTTTATCAGAAGCATACTATTTAAGCAAAGGGAGCTTAAGTTTACAGCCTATATGATGTACAGATTATTCTGCTGTTGGGAAATCATAGCCTTTTATATATTTTTTATTTTAACAGGTTTGGGGCTTCTAATAAGATTTAAATATCACAAACCGTAGCACAAATAATATAATTTAAATTTTACAAATTGACTGCATTTGTTGATAGTATAATATTTGAAAGGATAAGCATATGTTTTTATTTAAAAAAAAAAATCAGTTGTCCAAAACTGCTACGCCTGGATGTGGATGTCAAGTTAGCAGCTTCTTCTTGAGTGTATGAGTGGAGTTTTCAGCTCCCTAGCACAGGGCTGGCCATGGTCCCTGCTCCCTCTGGAGTTGCCCTCTGGTTGTACCCCCAAAAGCTCTTGATGGGGGTTGCAGGAGGCTTTGCCCCTGTGCCCTTTCTTGCTACATTAGGTTTGCCATGTCATCTGGAATACTTGAAAAAAAATTTTTTTGTTAAAAATCAAAAGGGTTCTTTTTATCTTTCCTTGAAATCACCTGTTATGTTTGTAAACTGGTAACTTTTTGCTTCTTCTCAGGAATACAATTTTCAACTATTGTCTTGCTCTTGATAGTTTTACTGAGAGGCAGTACTCTGTATTTGTGGGAGAAAGTTCTTTTTTGATTCAAATAAACAAGCTGTGTTTGTTTTTCACCTGTGTTGGATTTATGTGTGGAACTTCCACATACTCTCATTGTAATGGAGTCAGGTTCTATGGAGGTTTACTAGTTCTTTACTACTTGTCTTCTAATCTCACAGCAACTTGAGTAACATAGGATGAGGTTGGGTCCCAAACCTGGTAAAAATGCCTCAGAGGGGGCCCTGAGTTTGGCCTAGTGGTAGAGTGCTTACCTAGCATGCACGAAGACCAGGGTTCGATTCCTCAGTACCACATACATAGAAAAAAAGCCGGAAGTGGTGCTGAGGCTCAAGTGGTAGAGTTCTAGCCTTGAGAAAATCCAAGGACAGTGCTCAGGCTCTGAGCTCAAGGCCCAGGACTGGCAAAAAAAAAAAAAAAAAAAAGTCACAGTTCTCTTCATTCCAATGAACCCTGGAAGTCAACAAAGCTGTTTGTCCAGTGTAGATGTGTTTGTTGTCTGTAGCTACGAAAGGAGGGCTGCTATGTGTCTGAGCCTTGAAGAATGGGCTGAGCAATAATTCTCCTACTTCATCTTCAAAAGGTAAAAATGAAAGTAAGACCCAGAGGAATCAGTAGCCTTTTATGCCTAGGGTTAAGTCTCAATATTCTTCCTCTCTCTCTCTCTCTCTCTCTCTCTCTCTCTCTCTCTCTCTCTCTCTCTCTCTCTCTCTCTTCTTTCTTGCCCAGGGTTAAGTCTCAATACTCCTTCCTTCCTTCCTTCCTTCCTTCCTTCCTTCCTTCCTTCCTTCCTTCCTTCCTTCCTTTTGTGTCATAAGACTTGAACTCTGGGCCTGGGCACTGTCCCTGAGCTCTTCAGCTCAAGGCTACCACCCTACCCCTGAGCCACAGCACCACTTCCCCTTTTCTAGTTATTAATTGGAAATAAGATTCTCCCGATCCTTACTGCCCAAGCTGGCTTTGAACCATGATCCTCAGATCTCAGTCTCCTGAGTTGATAGGATTACAGGTGTGAGCCACTGTGCCCGGCATAATAACTCCAGTGCCATTGAGGAGTCTGCTGTAGCTTCTCTGTCCCTCAAAGCAGTGAGTGCATCCCTGGCCCAAGTGAAGAGGCCAAGGAGACCCTGCAGTAATTTTGAGTGTATGGTGGTCAGAAGCCCGGATCTAGCTCTAATCCAAGGGGGCCTTGGGCCTGGGCAGTCATTTCTGGGTGTGGGGTCAAATGCCTGAATAAAGGATTTAAGGGCTTTAGTTTCTCTTCCATCCAATCCCCATAAATCACCAACAGTGTGCAGGCTCCTGCACAGGACTGCCCCTAATGGGGTACTGCAGCTACATATTCAATGGGCTTTTCTGTGGCTCTTGAGCCCATCCTTGGAACAGAACCAACAGATGGGCCCGCAACTGATGCTCACTGAGTTTTTTGTGTTCCCCAGTATAGTAAAAGGGAAAGGCATGCTTCAGGTAATCCCAACTGAAGCTGAGGTCTGGCCTGTCCACCTCTCCATTCTGTCCTTTCTTAGCCTGAAGGGTTCCAAGTGCTAAGCTAGAGGGAAAGTTCCTCAGCTGCTCCAGGAAGTCCTTTGCTGGATTAGCCTGTCAGGACTCTTGACTAGAACTGAGAAAATTCCCTTAAAGCCTAAGCCTACTACAAAGGCTATTTCAAACAGGGTTAATCATCTTTATTACCTGAGGCCAGCATATAGTAGTCTAGAAATTTACCACCAGCCTGAGCTACCTTTTGCCCCAAAGACATGGCGCCTCCATGAGAGAACAGTTCCAGATGGTCCGAGAAGCCAGTAGTTTTAAAACAAAACAAAACAATCATTGGGCCAGGAGTGTGCCCTAGTGGTAGAGTGCTTGCCTAGCAAAGTACGATCCGTGGGTTTAATTCCTCAGTATCACATACACAGCTTCTCTGTGCACAAAGCTAGCACTATACCAACTTGAGCGACAACACCACTTCATGCTTTTCTGTTTATGTGGTACTGAGGAATGGAACCTAAGGCTCCATACATGCATACATGCTAGGCAACCTCTCTACCATTAAACCTCATTTCCAGCCCAAGGACTTACCACTTCTAAATTACTGTATAGTACACTATATATCCGGTGTTATCTGAGCCCCCTAACGGGTGCATACCCATGTCCCTTTGCATGGATGAGGTGCTACTTGTCTTTTCAGCATCATATATTTCTACTGGCGAACAGAGCTGTTAGCAGCCCAAACACCATGCATACCACACACACAGAGGCCATGCACACCTGCCTTCTGGGTCTTCACCATCTCAGGAAATAGCATAACCTCTGTTAGTCTTGACCTTTCTTTCCCACAGAGTGGTTACCATCCCTATGTGGGCAACTTGTGAGTAATAAAACCCAAGGCAACCACAGCATCTTTAGAAGCTGAATCTGCCACCTTTCTGTAACTATTCCTCCACCCCTTGGACCCTCCCTCAGATTTGCTGGTTCTGCTCCAAATCCCTCCTCAGACTTCCGTGTGACTGGCTCCCTATCGTCACGCAGACATAGCTCAAATACTACTTTCTTAAAGGAGACGAGGAAGCCAGCATACTATAAAATGCAGCATGCCTTCCCACTCATCTCTATCCACCTCAGTTTCAGCTCATCAGTAGGCCACAGTAGGTACTGAACACATGTCTAGCAGCCTAGTATTAATGGTAGTCTCTCCCACTCTTAACATCTTGACTTTCCAAGCATCACTCCCATGGTCTGGTCTCCTGCACATAAGGCTGAAATGAGCAGAGTTTGTCCATTGTTACCCCTTGGAGTTCTCTGCATGTTGTTCAGTGCTGAGCTCATAAAGTACCAGTAGATGAGAAACAAAAAGGGGCATATCCAGAGACAATGGAATAATAGTATACGGCAATAAAAAAAAAAATTGAAAAGCCAGGTACCGATAGGCGTGGTGGCTCGTGCTTGTCATCCTAGCTACTCAGGAGGCTAAGATCTGAGGACTGCGGTCCACAGCCTACCTGGGCACTAAAGAACTTGAAACTTTTACCTCCAATTAATCACTAGAAAAGGGGAAGTGGGGCTGTGGCTCAAGGTAGACTTGAGCTGAAGAACTAAGGGATGGCACCCAGGCCCAGAATTCAAGCCCTAGGACTCACAAAAAAATAACAAAAAGCCAGGTGCTGATGGCTTATGCCTTATAATTCTAGCTCAGGATATGTGCCAGTCCAGGCATGAAAGTCTGTAAGACACTTATCTCCAATCAAGTACTCAAGAAAGCAAGGAGTGGCACTAGGGCTTAAGTGACAGGCTGGTAGACCTCTCACCTTGAGCAAAAGAAGCTCAGGGACAGTGCCCAGGCCCAGAGTTCAAACCACAGGATGGAGAAAAAAAATGAACCAAAAATAAAAAAAAAAAAGAGACGTCTAAGAGAAGTAGACATAAAACTCTTGTGTTGTGTATGAGCCTACTTATATAACATTCCCCCCCCCCTGCCAAAAAAGGTGGGCGGGGGGAGAAAAGAAGCCATGTGCTGGTGCTCACACCTATAATCCTAGCTGCTCAGGAGGTTGAGATCTGAGGATTTCAGTTCAAAGTCAGGAAGTCCATGAGATTATTACCTCCAATTAACCACCAGAAAACTGGAAGTGGGGCCATGGCTCAATGTGGTAGAGTGCTAGCCTTGAAGTAAAGAGGTCAGAGACAGGACCTGGGCCCAGAGTTTAAGCCCCACAACCAACAAAAAGAAAAAGTGGTGGAGGGAGAGGAAAATACAGAAACAACATGTATGTGAGGCTACTGAGGGCTGGAAGTCAGGTTAAGCAGTGACTGAAGCTTAAGAGGCAAAAGAAAGTTCTTTAAAACTAGACTGTAGGGCCAGGAGTGTGGCCGAGTAGTACAGTGCTTACCTAGCATGCATGAAGCCCGGGTTCAAGTCCTTAGTACCACATATACAGAAAAAGTGAGAAGTAGTGCTGTGGCTCAAGTGGTAGTGTGCTGCTAGCCCTGAGAAATTTCAAGGACAGTGCTCACAAGTCCAAGAACTGGCCAAAAAAAAAGTATTGTAGTGATGGGTGCACTAAAACAATGCCAAATTGTATGCAGGGTCCGTTTTATTGGGTGGTCTTTCTCCCTCTCCCCCACCCTCCCCAGTCCTGGGGCTTAAACTCAGGGCCTGGGCACTGTCCTTGGACAGGTCTTGCTCAAGGCTAGTGCTCTGCCATTTAAGCCACAGTACCACTTCCGTCTTTTTCTGCTATGTAGTATCGAGGAATAGAACCCAGGTTCTCATGCATGCTAGGCAAGCACTCTACCACTAGGCCAAATGCTGGGCCCCAGTACTGTAGTCTCAATGCGCATTTCTATAGTGGCTAGCCTCTTTTTACAATAATATTTGCCACCCATAAGTCCTTTTTGGTAAAAGTTCTCAATTCTTTCACCTGTTTTCTAATTGTATGTGTATGTGTGTTTGTGCACGCGTGTGTACTGAACTTGGGGACTGAACTCAGGGCACTGCGCTTGCTAGATAAGCACTCTACCTTTGAGTTGCACCTCCAGCCCAAGAGTTCTATTTTGATATCCTGCTTACCAATTCTTTCTTTAGTGGGTTATTTATGCCCTTTGAGTCATGTCCAGGAACACTTCACAAAGCCTGAGCGCAGGGCCTTCTCGAGGCTAGAGCTCGACCACTGGAGCCACAGCTCCACTGCCGGCTTTATGTGTGTGGTCCCCAGGAATCGAACCCGGGTCCTCGCTCAGGGCAGGCGAGCACTCTACCGCTAGGCCAAGCCCCCCACGCCCGAACGCTTCCGGTCGCTGATCTCCTGTGTCCTTTGGTATGTCACGGCCTAAGGGTCCAGATAGAAAAGTCGAGGACATTACCAAACCCAACCCAAACGAACAGGACCACGGGGGAACTACCTTGCCAGTTACTTCTGCGAGGTCGTGGGCCCACCACGAACACGAACGTCTCCGGGGAAGGCCGCCTACACTTACTGCGGAGAAAACGACCTACCGGCCGCGGGGCCGCGTCCCGAGCAGGCGGGGCGGGGGCGGGGCCGCGGGTCCGCGAGGCGGGGCGGGGGCGGGGCCTCGGGTCGGCAGGGCGGGGCCGCGGGGCCGCGAGGCGGGGCGGGGGCGGGGCCTCGGGCACGCGAGGCGGGGAGGGGGCGCGGGGGCGGGGCCACACTGGCGATGACGGCCGCCCGAAGGCGGGCACCCGCCGAGGACGCCGAGAGCCTGGCCACGCCACTTCCGCCGGAAGTCGCGCTGACCGGTGTTGGCTGCTGCAGGCGGCCGTGCTTGTCTGGAAGGTGTTTATTCGCGGAGTGAGGCTACCAGATCTGCAAGTCACCTTCTGGATTTCGCCTCGGACAGGTGCTGGGAGAGCTCGACCCCGGGACTGGCTCGAGGGCTCCCTCTGACGGGCCGGAACGGACGACGCACAGCGAGGCTGTTTCCGGGGAGCGGGCGGCCGGCGCCCCGCCGCGCCCCGCCCCTCGCGCGGCCACGTCTACCCGGAGCCGAGGAAGGGTCGAGGGACCGGGCGAGGAGCGTCGTCTGCCTCGGACACGGGGAGGGCCGAGGGCCTGTGTCACTGCGGCCGCAGGGCCGGGAGCCGCCGGGCGAGGTGCGCTGGGCGAAGGCCAGGAGAGGGGCGGGGGTCTGTGGGGACCGCGGGGCCCGGCTGAGGAGGCCCGAGCCCGAGCCGCCGCCCGGGGGAGCCTTCCTCCGAGGACCGGCCGGGAAGGCTCGCGTGGCAGGTGTCAGCAGCCGCTGCCCCGCCGAGCGGCTCCGGTCGGCCGGCGCGGTGCGGCCGCTGGGCTCGCCGGCGTACTCTGCCGGCGGGTACTTCCCTGTTTCCCTCCGAACTGAAGCGGTCTCGGTTCTGGTGCTTCGCGAGTCTCTCCGGTCGCTGTCTCCAGCGTCAGCCAGGTGAACAGATCCCCCTCTTTCCACAAGGTGCTTGGGCCAGAGGAGATCGGGTGATGGGTGGGTGGGTGCAACGTCTGCGTGTTTACTAGGACGTGAGTTTTGAGCCAGGACCTCCATGACGAGAAGCGGCCCTACAGAACTTTACGGAAGAGTGTTTCTGGCAGAATGAACAGAAAATGTGGAGACACTATTGAGATCCAGAGTGTTTCTAGATACAGAATGTAGCTGAGAAACGAGGAAGCTGTAATGGTGCTGTGCAAATGTAGGCAGGAGAAACACGAATATGGCTTTAATGTTCAGGTTAAGAGTTTGTACTAAATTGTCGGTTGGACATTGTAAACCACCGCCTTCGCCTTTATAACTCTTTACTTATAGTTAAAGAACAACTTGAATGGCAAGAAAAGGAAATGTAAATCATCTGACAGCATTGAGATGCAAAAGTCTTAATAAATATTGTGCTTTCTCAAGAAAAAGTATCTTCAGTTGGCTTTTGTTATCAATTTGACAAGCAGCAATTGAAGGGAAACTAACACAAATATTTGCACTAGTTTATTCAAGGTATGAGACCCTTTTTTTTTTTTTTTGGCCAGTCCTGGGCTTGAGCTCAGAGCCTGAGCACTGTCATTGGATTTTCTCAAGGCTAGAAGGCTAGAACCCTATTACTTGAGCCACAGCAACACTTCTGGCTTTTTTTTTTTCCTATGTATGTGATACAGAGGAATCGAACCAGGGTCTTCATGCATACTAGGCAAGCACTCTACCACTAGGCCAAACTCCTGGTCTCAATTCTAGCAAATATTTTCTGGTAATTTTTTCATTGATGAGATAAACAGGCTAAAAGTGGTTCAAAAATCTTCCTAAGCTTTTATGACCAATTTGATAGTCAGGACTTAAGGCAGACATGTTTAGGACCCTAAACCTAGTCTTTATGTCCTGCTATTCAGTGACCTATGGTTGGCCTGTGTGTGTGTGTGTCTGTGTGTATGTTCTGATTCTAAGGCTTAAACTCAGAGCCTGAGCTCTGTCCCTGAGTTTTTTTGTTTGCTTGTTTGTTTGTTTTTTCCAGTCTTTTCAAGGCTAGAGCTATACCACTTGAGCCACAGCATCACTTCTGACTTTTTCTATGTATGTGGTACTGAGGAATTGAACCTGAGTCTTTGTGCCTGCTAGGCAAGCACTCTACCACTCTAGGCCCAAACTCCTAGTTCTTTGTTGTTTTTTGTTTTGTTTTCTTTTGTTTTTGCCAGTCCTGTGACTTGAACTCAGGGCCTTGGCACTGTCCTTGAGCACTTTCTAGTCAAGACTAACAGTCTATCACTTGAGCCATAGGTTTACTTCCATCTTTTTGGTGATTAATAAAAATCTTGCAGAGTTTCCTGTCTAAGCTGCTTCATACCACCGTCTTCAGATCTCAATCTCCTGAGTAGCTAGGATTACAAGTGTGAACCACCAATTCCTGGCCAAGGATGGCCTTTGTTTTTTGATTATGTACAGTTCTAGTAGAGACTCAACTAAATACCTTTCTCAGGAACCCACATTTTGTGTACAGGTTCTAATTGCCCATAGGACCAGCCTAAATGGTTGTTAGAGATACTGGAGTGTGTGCATGTCAATCTTCCACCCTTTGACCAGTGGTCACACCCTTTGACCATTGCTTCTATAGTTTTCATCCCTCTAGTTCTGAGCTGTGCTTCTTAAAATGGTGAGACTGCTGGTAAGGGCCTTTAGCAGTTATTTCAGATGTGCTCTAATCACCTGGACTGTCTAGTTCAAAGCTACCACTTAGAAGTATTTAAGTCCCTATTTCCAAGTAGAGGATTATAGTACAGGTTGCAAACTTCTTTATCATCTTGAGAAATTATTGGTGGCAGAAATTTTTCTTTTTCCGGAACAAGAGAGACACTGAATGCTTTAAGTCTAGGATATTGTAGGTCCTCAAGGACTGTTTCCTATGTAAATGCAAGGAACCAGATATTAATTTTGCAATTGTTACTTGAAATCTAAACAATGAAATTTGATATTTTTATTTATTTTTCTCTTTTCTTCCTACTAGGTATCATAATTTTGGTTGGTTTCTCTCCAAGCCATTTATGACGCTTTAAATCTCACTCTGAAAATGGAAAACAGAATAAGTTCTTTCCTAGGAACTCTGGTCTACTGCTGATGGCAGAAATTGAACTTGCTCCAGGGTTGCTTATAGCCCCTCTGTGTCAGTTCAGCCTGGACCATTCTGATCATGGACAGTGGATCTAAGCAAGATGGCCTCTGGGAGGACAGATCCAGCAGTGTTTCTGTTGCCTCTCAGGCCCCATTGAAGCCTCTGAGCTCAGTGTCACCTGACCAACTAGACTCAACTCAGTGTAAGTCATATTCTGAATCCTTCCTGTATTTCACCTCTGAGCACAATGATGTGATCAACTGTTGTTTTGGAGGAGGACATAAACTTTCACTAGATTTATTAATAATCTTGTACATTTAAAGAATTTTTGTAATTTGGTACTTTCAATTAAGTATCATTCATATTCAACATATAAAAGCAGCTGTTTGGTTGTGCACCATATACCATTCCTGGCTTTTTGGTGGTTTATTAGAGATAAGAGTTTCACAGACTTTCCATCTTAGGCTGGCTTTAACCCTCAATCCTCAGACCTCTACCTCCCAAATAGCCAGGATTACAGTTGTAAGCCATTGGTACCCAACTAGCTTAAGTTTAAAAGCTGGAGTCCATAAATAATTCAATAGATACCTAAGGACCCCTAAATTATATTTTTTCTGTTGGTTACTGTGTTATTTGTGCATCCAAAGTATAGGCTGGTAATTCTTTCATTTTCCATGTTGTGCCCAGTCAGGAACTAGCACTGCAAAATATGCTTTAAAATTACGTTCTGCCTTACTTGCACAAACCACATTCTAATTCTTGTAAAATCATGTTCAAGCATTTAACATAACCATTGAGGTAGGTCACTGCAATTTATCCTGAGATAAATTCTTGAACAGACAATGAACCAAGTCAAAAATCTGCCACTGGGGGCCGGGAGTTTAGCCTGAGCACTGTCCTTCTCAAAGCTAGAGTTCTACCACTTGAGCCACCACTTCCGGCTATTTTTTTTTCCCCGTTATGTGGTACTGAGGAATCAAACCTGGGTCTTTGTGCATGCTAAGCAAGCACTCTACCGCTAGGCCAAACTCCTTCACCACTTTCAAAGATTTCTTTTTTTTTTTTTTTTTTTTTTTTGCCAGTCCTGGGCTTGAGCTCAGGGCCTGAGCACTGTCCTTGGACTTTCTCAAGGCTAGAGCTCTACCACTTGAGCCTCAGCACCACTTCCAGCTTTTTTCTATGTATGTGGTATCGAGGAATCGAACCCGGGTCTTCGTGCATGCTAGGCAAGCACTTTAACCACTAGGCCAAACTCCCGGCCCTTTCAAAGATTTCTTATTCTTGTTCTTTGTTTATTTTGATTTTGGTTATTTCTTTGTTGTGGGGCTTGAATTCAGGGACTGGGCAGTGTCCTCGAGTTCTTTTACTCAGGACTAGTGCTCTACCACTTTGAGCCACTGTGCCACTTATAGTTTTCTGGTGACTAATTGGACTAAGAATCTCGTAGACCTTTTCTGTTCTACCTGGCTTTGAACCATGATTCTCAGATCTCAGCCTCCTGAATTGCTAGTGATTATAGTTGCGAGCCACTAGTTCCAGGCCAAAGATTTCTTTTGCTTACTGAAATAAAAAGGTAATAATACTTAAATTCTACAGCTCTGGAATGGAGAGTAAAGCCAATACCAATTTATCAGTGAGGATATGGAGTGTCAGTAAAATGTTGGACAGGCCCAGGATCTAGGCCTGAGGACTGATAACTCTGTAAGAAAAAACAGGCTTGTAAGATATGGATATGTTTCTATGACTATATTACTGGGTCCTATATAACTGCATGTCTGAAATGATTACATCTTGTTAAACCATAGTGACCAACATTGTCTCTTTTTCTTTATAGGTGCCAGTGTTGAAGTAAACAGAGATTCTAGGGAAGTGGGAAACCTCAATAGACCTGGCCAAGGGGCTCTCTGCCAAAATGGGGCATCACTGCAGTTCTCAGATTCTTCATTGTCTCTTGATCCCACCACAAATCCAGTGGGTCCTGAAGCCTCTCCAGGTGTGGCTGGTTTCCATGACAACCTAAGGAAGTCTCAGGGAACTAGTGCTGAGGGCAATGTTAGAAAAGAAGCTTTGGAGTCTCTCAGGCTCAGTCTTCCCATGCAAGAAACGCAACTGTGTAAGCATCTGTTCCTGCCCAGTTCTTCCTAACCCCTCCTATAAGAATCCAGCCTTTAGTCAGTACCTCACTATTCCCTTCTAAGCAGAATTGCTTCCTGGGGTGGGAAGGGGAAGATGGGGTATTACGTCTAATAAGGTAGCTTTATTTTGAAGACTACAAGTACATGTAGGTGTTAGAACTCTTCCCATCTAGCATGGGCACTTGGTGCCAGAGTTCCTGATTAAAGTCCAGTTTTCCTCACTCATGTGTCCAAAAAAGCAGTCAGGTAGTCCAGTCTTCTTTTTTTTTTTTTTTGGCCAGTTCTGGAGCTTGAACTCAGGGCCTCAGCACTGTCCTTGGGCTTTCTCAAGGCTAGAACTCTACCACTTGAGCCTCAGAACCACTTCCAGCCTTTTTTTTTTTTTCTATGTGTGGTACCAAGGAATTGAACCTGGGTCTTCATGCATGCCAGGCAATCACCTTACCACTAGGCCAAATTCCTACCGTGATCCAGTCTTAATATGGTGACAATTTTACTTGAAAGTGTTCTTTATGTGTGTTCTATTTTATTTTTTAACATAATTTTATTGTTATTATTAAGGTGTATAAGAGGGTACAATATATCCCTTCTTTACTTTCCTCCACTTTAACTCCCTCAAAAGAGCAAAAGAAGACAAAATGAAACTTAAATAACCACAACCACCCACAACTCATGTTTCCATTTCCTGGTTTACACATTATTTTAATCAGCGTTTATTTTATGTGGATCATAAAAAGTTGGAAGATAAGCAAGTTTCAGACTGTCATTCACTGAGCTCAGAAAACCTCAGACCTATTTCCTGAGCCTTAATGTTTTGAAGGGTGGGGTCAGTTTTGGGGCTTGGATTCAGGGCCTTACTCACTATCCCTGAACTTCTTTTGCTCAAGGCTAACATTATAATTTTTTTTTTTTTGCCAGCCCTGGGCCTTGAACTCAGGGCCTAATACTGTCCTTGGGCTTTCTCTAGGCTAGAGCTCTACCACTTGAGCCACAGCACCACTCCTAGCTTTTTTTCTTTGTATATGGTACCGGGGAATCGAACCCCCATCTTTGTGCATGCTAGGCAAGCACCCTACCACTAGGCCACACTCCTGGCCAAGGCTAACATTATTGAGCCACAGCACCACTTCTGTCTTTTTATGTTTATGTGGTACTGAAGAATCAAAGCCAGGGCTTTATGTATGCTAGGAAAGCTCTCTACCATTAAGTCACATTCCCAGCCCCTTGAGCCTTATTTTTTTATAGTACACATACATATATTACACAATGAGATTATATACCCTTGTCTACCTCTGTAGTCTCATTCTTGCCCTCCAGATAAGTGATCCTTTTTTTTTTTGGCCAGTCCTGGGCTTGATCTAAGGGCCTGGGGACTGTCCTTGGACTTTCTCAAGGCTAGAGATCTACCACTTAAGCCTCAGCACCACTTCTGGCTTTTTTTTTTTTTTTTTTTTTTTTTTTTAAATGCATGTGGTGCCGGGGAATCAAAACTTAGGTCGTCATGCATGCTAGGCAAGCACGCTACCACTAGGCCAAACTCCTGGCTCCCAGATAAGTGATTCTTTCCAAGCTCTTATAGACTTACCCAGATGTTTGGTCATTGTTTTTAAAAGTGAAGTTATGTGTTCTGCCCCTTGAGCCACAGTACCACTTCCAGCTTTTTCTGTATATGTGGTACTGAGAAATTGAACCCAGGACTTCTTTGTATATGCTAGGCAAGCACTCTACCACTAGCTATGCTCCCGGCCCAATTTTTTTTTTTAAATCTTAAGTAACTAAAGAGTGAACAGTAAAGTACAAAAGTATTATAGTTGTGGACCCAAGTGTCCAGGACTTTCCAGAACTAGGTTTGTAGTTATGCATTTACTATTGCAGTGACCCTAAAGTGAAATTATTTAATAGTTTAAATCTTTAAATAATGTCTAAGTACTCGTAGCTTAAACATTATTGATTGTATAGAAGTTTGTAACATGGCATGTTACTGTAGGAATCAGTAGCTGTATAAAATCACATAGCTTCTGTCACATGACAACCCTTTCTTCTTAGCCATGGTTGAATGGCACATGAGCAACGTTGTATCAAGTTCTCATACTCTGCTCAGAAATTTAGAGTAACTTATGTAGAGCCAGAGAAGAATCAGAGCTTGTGAGATTTGAGGATCCTAACCTTTAAGTGCTCAGCTCTGGTACCAACTTTAAATTCATTCTTTTTATTATTAAAATGAATTTTATGACCTCTCTCCTGTTCTACTAGCTGAAAACCCATTGTGAGTTTTGTACTTACAGTACAAGCAGGCTTATTACTTAACAAGTTTGTCTTACAAGGTAGATCCTGTCTGTAGTCAGTGGCCAAAGCTCAGTTTTTTCTTGATCTGGAAATTGTTCTGTAACTAAGTAGCTATGTATTGTATAGGAACTAAAATATATTGGTCATTAAATTCAGCCAAATCAAGCAGTCATCAGTTTGTTCTATGTGTCCTTTATGAGCTTCTTTATGGCCATTTCCCTACAGGTTCTTCACTGTCCCTGGAGAAGGAGGACCAGGTCCGACTTCAGGCCCGAAAACGGCTAGAAGAGCAGCTCAGACAGTACCGAGTGAAACATCATCAAGAGAGGGTAAGTCTCTTCTTGAGCTGATTTCTGGGCTGCATCCCGTTGCCTTGGCATCTCTGCTCCTGTATGAGGTCTGAATAAATCTAGTTACAGTGGCATAATATTCTTGTTCACCCCCACTCTTTCTGTTCTTTTCTAGTTATCTTTGCTGTTTGATATGTACAGCTGCATTTCATTGTTGTTTGTTATTTTTTTCTTACCCTCTCCTATATGCCCTGCTCTGTAGATAACAGAACTTAATGGGTTTTTCTCCTCAATAAAAAAAGATTAATGCCAGGCACTGGTGGCTCACACCTGTAAGCTACTCAGCAGGCTGTGATCAGAGGATAATAGTTCAAAGCCAGCCCCAGCAAAAAAGTCTGTGAGACTCATCTCTAATTAACCAGCAGAAAACCAGAAGTGAGCTGGGTGCCGGTGGCTCGCTCCTATAATCCTAGTTACTCAGCAGTCTGAGATCTGAGGATAATGGTTCAAAGCCAGCCTGGGCATGAAAGTCTGTGAGATTCTTTATCGCCAGTTAACCACCAGAAAACAGGAAGTATCACTGTAGCTCATTGAGTAGGGTGGTAGCCTTGAGCTGAAGAGCTCAGGGACAGCGCCAAGGCCCAGAGTTCAAGCCCCATGACCAACAAGGAAAAAAAGGAAAAAAGAAAACTAGAAGTGGAGTTGTGGCTCAAAATGGTAGAGTGCTAGCCTTGAATAAAAAGCTCAGGGACCATGTCCATGCCCTTAAAGAGAATGTTTTAAACTGCTGCTTTCTAATTTTCATTATCTTTTGGTACTTTTCAGTCCAGTCAACCTACATCAAAAATGAGACTTTTTAGCACACTTGACCCTGAGCTCATGTTAAACCCAGAAACATTGCCAAGGGCCAGTACCGTGGCTATGACAAAAGAGTACTCATTTCTTCGTACCAGTGTTCCTCGGGGGCCTAAGGTGGGCAGCTTAGGGCTGCTGGCACATCCTAAGGAGAAAAAGAATTCCAAGTCAAGCAAAATTCGGTCTCTGGCAGATTATAGAACTGAAGATTCAAGAGACTCTGGTGGCCTTGGTTCTGCTACTAACTCATTTGGGGCATCACTGAAACAAACCAGAAGTAGTACTTCAGTCATATCTGAAATCAACCCATCTCCTGAGATTAGTGACCGTCTAGAGAGCACCTTGTTGACTGGGGACACCGTATCCGAAGCTGATGGAAATGAAAGTGACAGCTCCTCGCACAGCAGCCTCTCTGCTCTTGGTGTCTTGGTGAACATGAGCACACAAGGAGCTCCCTATGTGGTCAATGGCCAAGAATTGGCCCTGGGCCAGTTCCCTTCAATTAAGGATGTACTGCAGGCAGCAGCAGCTGAACACCAAGATCAGATGCTAGAGGTCAATGGGGAGGTACAGAGCCGCAGAGACAGCATCTGTAGCAGGTAAGGCAATGGCCTAGCCTTTGCATTGTATTGCACTGTGGACCACTGCCACATGTCTTGGAGTAGAATGTGTCTTTCCTGGTGCCTCCTCTTTATCTTAGCATTTCTTTCTTTATTATTTTTTTTCCAGTCGTGGGGCTTGAACTCAGCCTGGGCACTGTCCCTGAGCTCTTCAGCTCAAGACTAGCACTCCACCACTGTGAACCACAGCACCACTTCCAGCTTTCTGGTGGTTAATTGGAAATAAGAGTCTCACAGACTGGGGCCTGGAATGTGGCCTATTTGGTAGAGTCCTTGCTCAGCATGCAGGAAACCTTGGGTTTGATTCCTTGGTACCACTTACACCGAAAAAGCTAGAAGTTGTGCTGGGCTCAAGTGGCAGAGCATTACCCTTGAGCAGAAAGTGCCCAAGGGTAGTGCCCAGGCCCTGAGTTCAAACCCTAGGATTGGCATTTTTTTTTTTTTTTTTGTGGGTCATGGGGCTTGAACTTGGCCTGGGCGCTGTCCCTGAGCTCTTCAGCTCAAGGCCACCACCTTACCCTTGAGCCATTTTCTAGAGGTTAATTGGAGATAAGAGTCTCAGGTCCTTTTGTGCCTGGGCTTTGAACCTTGATCCTCAGTTCTCAGCCTCCTGAATAGCTAGGATTACAGGCATGAGCCACCATGCTAGCAAAAAATAAAAAAAAGGTTTTTTAAAAAAGAATCTCACGGACTTTCATGCCTGGCCTGGCTTTGAACCATGATCCTCAGATTTCATCCTCCTGAGTAGCTACAATTACAGGTGTGAGACATCAGCGCCCAGCTGCCTTAACATTTTAATTGTACAAAGCTCTTTCTCTTGTAGAGTCATGTCTGATTAGCAATTATATTTGATATTAAAGCATCTTGAAAGCTCTTAATATGATGTCTCCAAAGGCCTGCTGTCAAAGTCAGCTAAGCTTCAGCGAACTACTCAGGAGGCTGAGAAAACTGGAAGTGGCTCAAGGGGTAGGACAGTAGTCTTGAGGTGAAGAGCTCAAAGACAAAGCCCAGGCCCAGAGTTCAAGCACCATGACTGACAAAAAAGGAAAAAAGAAATACATGGGAGGGTGCTGAGAAGGTGGCTTCGTGATAGAGTGCTTGTCTGGTATACATGAAGTCCTGAATTTGATTACTCAGTACCACATAAACAGAAACAACAACAACAACAAAAACAAACAGAAGTGCTGTGCCTCAAGTAGTAGTGTGCTAGCCTTGAGCAAAAAGAAGCAGCTCAGGGACAGTGATGAGGCCCTGACTTCAAGCCCTAGGATTGGCAAAAATACATAAACAACAACAAAAATACATAGGAGGGAGGTAGATGCTGGTGGCTCATGCCTTAGTCCTAGCTACTCAGGAGGCTGAGATCTGAGGATCATGTTTCCAAGTCAACTCAAGCAGAAAAGTACATCAGACTTATCTTGAATTAATCAATAAAGGCTGAAAGTGGAGCTGTGGTTCAAGTGGTAGAGCCCTAATCTTGAACAAAGAAGAAACTCTGGGATAGCACCCAGGCCTTGAGTTCACGCCCCAGGATAGGTAGATAGATAGATAGATAGATAGATAGATAGATAGATAGATAGATATTACGTATGTATGGAAGGGGGAATATATATAGAATTTGGAGACTACATCACCATGTTCCCTCCATATGACTCTGCTCCTCTGTCTCTCAGTGTGTCTATGGAAAGCTCTCTTGCTGAAACACAGGATGATATGCTGCAGGTTCTTAAAGAAAAAATGAGACTTGAAGGACAGCTGGAGGCTTTGTCATTGGAAGCCAGTCAGGTAAGAGGTACTCAGTATTTGATGAGCCAAATCTTTGGAAAGAATTTATGGTTCCTCTTTGCTAATATAAAGCTTTACAGGTATCTTCAGTAGGAAGCCACAACAGCCCAGGGCTTGATAGACCATTGTATGTTTTATCTGCTTGATAATGGGGACACACAGTGTTGGGCTAATTTTCTGCCATGATCATGTGTGTCTCAATCCCTTTCTGAGTCACCATCTGGATTTTTCCCAGAACATTTCCTAGATGTTAAGTATTTGTAATCCTTCCTACCTTGTCTCTCTCCCTCCCTCCCTCTCTCTCTCTCCCTCCCTCCCTCCCTTTCTTTCCTTCCTTTCTTTCTTTCCTCTTTTCTCCTGTACCATTTTCTTTTTCTCTTCCTTTCTTTTGGCATGGTTTTTGTGTAATCCAAACTGGCTTCAAATTTGTGATACTCTTGCCTCAATCTCTTAAATGCTGGGATTACAACACCTACAAGCCTGGCTCTGGGTTGGTAAAATTTTTGATGGATTATATCATTTCCTAGAATGGTAAATATTTCCTCTTGACCCCTTTTATGCGTTTCGTAGAAAGTTCTACCTTTTCCGGTATTAATTTTCCTATATCCATATAGCATTTGCCTAAAAACATCATTCTTTTAAACTTTATCATTTTGTGGTATGTATGTTGTGCATATGTGCTGGTACAGGGGCTTGAACTCAGGGTGTCTTGCTCTCACTGAGCATTTTTGCTCATAACTAGTACACTGCTACTTCAGTCATACCTTCAGTTCTGGCTTTTTACTGGTTAAAGGGAGATTAAGATTTTCTGCCTAGGCTGGCTCTAAACATTGACTATCAGATCTCAGCTTCCTGAGTAACTAGGATTTTAGGTGTGAATCACCAGTGCCTGGCTGTGTATATACTTTTTTTTTAAATTTTTTTTTCATATATTTTTTATTGTAATTAATAGAAGGGTTACATGATATCTGCCAGATAGAAGGTGCATTAATTCACATACATTGATACCCTTTCACATGTCTTGATCCCCATTTCCCTCCCCTCCACCCCCACCCTGTGTATATACTTTTTTTGTGGGTTGGGGGTTTGAATGCAGGGCCTGGGTGATGTCCCTGAGTTTTTTCACTCAATGCTAGCACTCTACCACTTTGAGTCACAGCATCACTTCTGATTTTCTGGTTGCTAATTGTAGATAAGAGTCTCATACACTTTCCTGCCTAGACTGGCTTCAAACCATGATCTTGAGATCTTGTACTGGCACCCAGCTAGCTTTTTTTCTTTTAACTTTTCTTTCCTTTCCTTTCTTTTTTTTTTTTTTTCCATCTCTCTGTGTGTGTGTGTGTGTGTGTGTGTGTGTGTGTGTGTGTGTGTGTGTGTGTTCTTTGTTTGGATTTGAGTCATGTCAAAGGCAAGATCTAGTTTGTCATAGCTACTTTTCTTTCTGCCATCTCTCTCTGAATCCAGTACATTTCTGTAAAATTTATCAAGTTAGCTTGATTTCATTAGCTATTTTGAATTTTGTTTGTTGAATTTGTTGTCTTCACAGTTAGATTTCTCTAGTGTGGGAGTTTAGGATTCCCACAGGTACTTCTAGATAGATCTGGGTGAACAGAATGTGCTGGTGTGTGAATAGGACTTGCTTTTGCCTTTCATTCATTTTTTTTTTCCTTTTGATTGTGGTTGGGAGTTTTAACCCAGGGCTTTCTACCTAGGGCACTCCACTACTGAGCTAAACTCTATAGCCTCTCTTGTCTTCTTATTTTGGCTAGTCTCTACAGTTCCTAGGGCCTGTATGTTTTCCTAATCTGTTCTGTGGGCAGAACTGTTGTGGTCACTTAGGGCCAAATCCTGTATCTTGTATCTATGGCTCGATCCCATAGAAACTTCATTTTATAGCAGGACCATTTTCATGAAGATGTTTTTTGCTCACTTCCCTCAAAATATGAGTCTAGCTACTTTTTCTCTCTTAGAGATTCCTCGACATATCTGGTTTATATATAATACATATGTGTGTGTGCCCATGTAAGCATGCACTGTTTGTTTGTTTGTTTGTTTGTTTATTTATTTATTGCCAGTCCTGGGCTTGAGCTAATAGCCTGAGCACTGTCCTTGGATTTTCTCAAGGCTAGAGCTCTACCACTTGAGCCACAGCACCACTTTTGGCTTTTTCTATGTATATGGTACCAAGGAATTGAACCCAGGTCTTAATGCATGCTAGGCAAGCACTCTACCACTAGGCTAAACTCCTGGCCCACACCTTTTTATTTTTGAGCCAACAATTTTACAACATTCCTGACAGTGAATATTGACTTCTGTCTTCTTCAGTATGGTTGTATCTGGCACAGACTGTATTCCTCTGTCTGACCTTGGATCTATTGGAAAATTGCATTCTTTGAGGGGTAACTGTCATCATCCAGTGATTGGGTAGTTTGGGGAAAATAGTGCTTCAGTATAAGACTTTTTACCTTTCTCTGTTTTTTTTTTTTGGTATGTTTCAGCAGTCTTATTAATATGATGCAGTTCTTATTCTGATAGAATTCAATGTTATTACTTGGAATTATTTTCAGGCACTTAAAGAGAAGGCTGAGCTGCAGGCCCAGCTTGCTGCCCTGAGCACACGACTGCAGGCACAGGTGGAACACAGCCATAGCAGCCAGCAGAAACAAGATTCTCTCAGTTCTGAAGTGGATACTTTAAAGCAGTCTTGTTGGGATCTAGAGCAGGCCATGACCGACCTCCAGAATATGCTGGAAGCCAAAAATGCCAGCCTGGCATCCTCAAACAATGACCTGCAGGTGGCAGAAGAACAGTACCAGAGACTAATGGCCAAAGTGGAGGACATGCAGAAAAATATCCTTAGCAAGGACAACACAGGTGAGGCCCACTCCTGACCTCTGCTTCTAGAAACTGTCACACAGGTTCTGTCATACAGATGAGGCCACAGTATCATGTGAGCATATAATTTCCACATAGGGTCTCTGCTTTCCTATAGTAAATACAATTTTTTATTGAAATCATGGGCTTCTGTACATTTCTGTATAAATACATCAGAGGGTGAATTAATGTCTCAGAGATTGGCTTTGGATAGTTATCTATTGTTTTCACTCATTTGCCTCCAGTGTTATTTAGGGGAATAGAGAGGCATGCTTATTTCAGATTCTGTCTAAATATGTAAGAACAACATGGGAATAGCAGGGGATTGTGACAGGTTATGCTCAGCAACCTCCTGCCCTCAGTCTCTACTGGAGCCAGTCCCCATCCACATGTACTTTTATCTTAGTTGGGGCTGCTAGGCTGAGTTTCAGATCAGATCACCTAGAAGAGTGATGGGCTTCTGTGTCAGAAGCTCAGGTCTCAGACCAGAACAGAATGAGCCCTCTGCAATAAAGTATTGTTTATTATTAATTTGTCAGACTTGAAATATTTTGATACCCAGTGCCTCAGGAAAATTAAATTCAGAGGTTTCTGAACTCCAAAATGGTTTATATCTCTTAAGGGTTGCAAGGGCTTACTAGACCAGTACTTTTCAGGCATAAATTTGGGTGAGTTGTTCATTCATAGTCTCAGCATCTTGTATGACTTGAGTGCAGCATGATCCATGAATCCCTGTTGTCTTTTTTTGAAATTTAAACACTTTTGGCTTTGAAATACTAAAGATAAACAATCATGATTCTTTCTCTCTTTCCCTCTCCTTCTCCCTTTCTCCCTCTTCCCCTCTCTCCCTCTCCCCCTTCCCCTCTCTCCCTCTCCCCCTTCCCCCCTCTCCCTCTCTCCCTCTCTCCCTCTCTCCCTCTCTCCCTCTCTCCCTCTCTCCCTCTCTCCCTCTCTCTTCTTCTTCCCCTCTCCCCCTCTTCTTCTTTCTTTTGCTCTCTTTCTATCTCTTTTTTTTCCAGTTGGTCCTGGAGCTTGAACTCTGGGCCTGGGTACTGTCCCTAAGCTCCATTTTGCTCAAGGCTACTGCTCTACCACTTGAGCCACAACACCACTTCCAGCTCTTTCTGAGTCTCACAGGTTTTGCTACCCAGGCTGGCTTTGAACTACTACTATTCTCAGATTTCAGCCTCCTAAGTAGCTAGGATTACAGGTGTGAGCCACTAACACCTGGCATGAACCTTCTTAAATTATCTTACTCATCATTTATTTCTTTAAAAATTTTTGAGCCAGGCTAGGCATTGTGGCTCACACGTGTATTCCTAGCTACTCAGGTGGCTGGGATCTGAGGATCATGGTTCAAAGTCAGCCCAGGAAACTGAAGTCTGTGAGACTCTTATCTCCCATTAACCTCTAGAAAACAGGAAGTGGTGCTATGGCTCAAGGTGTAGGACAGTGGCTTTGAGCTTAAGAACTCAGTGACAGCACCCAGGCCCAGAGTTCAAGCTCCACGACCGAAAAAACAAAAAACGATTGAGCCAAATGGTTGGTGCCCATAATCCTAGTTACTCAGGAGACTGAGCTCTAAGGCTCATAGTTCAAGGTAGCTCAGACAGAAAAGTCTGTGAGTCTCATGTCCACATAACTAGCTAATAGCTACACGTAGGCTGGGAGTGTAGCTTACTGGTAGAGTGCTTGCTTAACATACATGAAGCCCTGGGTTCAATTCCTTAGTACCACAAAAAACAGAAAAATCCAGGAGTTTGGCCTAGTTGGTAGAGTGCTTGCCTAGCATGCACAAAGACTGGGGTTCGATTCCTCATACATAAAAAAAAAAGCCAGAAGTGGTGCTATGGTTCAAGTGGTAGAATTCTAGCCTTGAGAAAGCCCAAGGACAGTGTCAGGCCCTGAGCTCAAGCCCAGGACTAGCAAGAGAAAAAAAAAAAAAAACGAAAAAAAGAAAAAGCTGAAAGTGATGTTATGGCTCAAATGGTAGAGTGCTAGCTTTGAGCCAGAGAAGCTCAGGGACAGTGCCAGACCCTGAGTTCAAGCCCCAGGACTGGCAAAAAGAAAAGAAAAGAAAAGCTAGAAGTAGAGGTGTGCCTCAGAAAGGAGAATGCCCTGGCCCTGAGTTCAAGTCACAGCACCAACACCAAAAATAAATAAATAATAGTAATAAATTAAGTTTTTTGACCCAGACGTGATGATAAACACCAGTAATTTCAGCTACTTGGGCGGCAGAAAGATTGCAAGTTGTAGGCTAGCCAGGACAATGGAGTGTATAGTTAGTTGAATGGTAGATTGCTTGCTTAGCATGCATAAATGTACAAGATCCCAGGCTCAATCTGCTGTGTCACAGAGGGGAAAAAAGGAAAAAACTAGAAAATCTCCTCAGTAGGAACCCATATCTAAATCTGGGGACTGTAATTTTAAATTAAAACATGCCTGACTTATTTAAACTGTGATTTGGATTGTCAATAACTTCTTATCTTGCTGCCTTTCTCTTCTTCCATCCTGCCCTGCTAAGACTGACCATCTGGTAAGCTAGTGTAGAATCAGCTATGCTGTGTCCTTGTTGAGTGTATTTATGGTTGAGAAGCATCATTAGAGGTTAAGAGACAAGAATCATGTGCACAAGCAAATCTTGTGAACACAGTTGGTACCTGGTCCTCGTAGATCTGTAACTGTATTTGACTACTCACTTCAATTTTATGTTACTACCGTATCAATAGTCAGCACTTTTTATGGTTTATTCTTGGACTTGAGCAGGGTGACTAGAAAATTTAGGTTGTTAAGTGCACAAACTCCCAGCTAAGACAGAGTAAGTAGAGTATTCTCTTGCTTGCCCTCAGGTCCTATCCTTAGTTCATACTGTGTGGCACACTTAAATTTTTTGTGCTATTCTAGACATGATTTTGGTGTTTTGTGATCCCAGACACTCTTCTGAAGTGTGAGTATGCTGTGAGCTGTTTGTTGAAAGATATATTTGTTAGATAAACTGCACAGTGGCTGGCATATGGAGCTTCTGATGGAGCTTATGTTAATAAATGGTATTTTAAGTAAGATACCTTTAAACAGAAGAACACACAAATAAAGGTTATATGATATTCCATTGTTAGAAGTGATTTGTAGAGGGGCTTCCAGGAACCCATACGTGTATCTCCCCAAAAGCAGTGGTTATATCTGTCACTGCCAGGTTTATGTTATCTTTTAGAACATGACCACTAGGGATAGCCAGCATCAACTATACTTCTTGCTCTCTGCAGAGCCTGACTTTGGGTCAGACGTCCACACAGAGCTGTGGCTCTCCTGTTGGTGCTGGTTAGTCTGAGCTGGCTGTGCTTGCTCACTTTCAGTGCATGACCTTCGGCAGCAGATGGCAGCCCTACAGAGCCAACTCCAGCAAGTACAGTTGGAACGCACCACACTGACCAGCAAGCTTCAGGCATCACAGGCTGAAATTGCATCTCTGCAGCATGCCCGGCAGTGGTACCAGCAACAGCTTGCCCTGGCCCAGGAGGCCCGCGTCAGGTTGCAGGGCGAAGTAGCTCACATCCAGGTATGGCCCCGGGACTCCATTCAGGGAGATGGCATGTACAGGCATTTCTGGTTTTAGATATCAGAGATATGTTTTCCTTTAATGTCTAACAACCACCAGTATAGTCAATACCTGACACAGGCGCCTTCTAGATTCTGCTTCATTGTTTTACTTTGAGATGTCCTTGCTGGAGATACAACTGAAATGATAGCGTGCCTACCTGGCAAGTGTGAAACCCTGAGTTCAAACTATAAGCTGCCAAAACAAAATAAGACAGAACACTGACATACCTTGCTCTGGACTATCTCATGCCAGCATGGGTTTGTCCTGTGGACACACAGGATCCTGGGATATAAGAGCATAGATTTACTAGTTAGTCCAGTCCCTGTCCACAGGGTAACTCATTGTTTAACTCCATTCCTCAAGTCCACATCTTTTGGGCTTTGGGGGCCTTCTTTTCCTAGTCTCCCTCTTCTGAATCCTCTCAGTTTTCTGATGGGTTCATATATGGCAGACTCTTCCCTACAGTTTTACCTTGTTCTGGCTGCTTAGACTCTGGACTGTATTGTCACCACGTTTTCTCCTATGAGCTCCTATCCAGGTCCTGTGTTTTCTTTCCTGTTCATTTTGTTAGCGATGCAGACTATGTCAGCCCTTCCTTCTGCCTATGAGAACATACTAGTGTATGTATCCTCTGCCTTGCCTATGATAGCCGTCCCCCGCCACCTCCTGTCATGGGGCTTTAACTCAGGGCCTGAGTGCTGACCCTGAGTACTTTTTGCTCAAGGCTAGTGCTCTACCATTTTGAGCCACAGCATCATTTCCTGGTTTGGGTGATTAATTAGAGGAAAGAGTCTCATGGACTTTCCTACACAGGCTTTGAACTGAAATCCTCAGATCTCAGCTTCCTGAATAGATAGGATTACAGGCACAAGCTACCAGTACCTGGCTTAGAAGTACAGCTTTGATGGGAATTCTTGTGTGGGTTTGGGCCAAAATGCATAATCTCAGGTGTGATCACCTGACTTTTGGGTACCCAGCCTTCACTTTTTAGGAATGCATAACTGATTCTCAAGTTCTAGGAGGGCTGTCTTGTGGTGGGCAGTGGGACCTGTGCAGTAAGTCCAGTGTGGCAGTAAGGAAGGCAAGGGCTCTCCCTGCTGTGGAAGACACAGAGAGGGACAGCTGGCAGTTGTTTTAGGCAGAGACAGTCATCCAGGTGTCTTAGGATGGGCTGGTCTGAACTTGATGTCTAATATCAAGCAGCTTTTATCTCATGGGTCTGTCTTTGAAGGTTGGACAAATGACCCAGGCTGGCCTGCTGGAGCACCTGAAACTTGAGAATGTGTCCCTATCCCACCAACTTACAGAAACACAGCACAGATCCATAAAGGAGAAGGAGCGCATAGCAGTCCAGCTCCAGAACATTGAGGTGAGGCCTATGGCAGTGCTCATTTTTATCTGGTGTTGGGTCCTGCTAGCAAGTTAAGACATACATATTCATAAACATAATACCAATGATTAAATATAAACATGTCTTTCTATAGGTACATGATATATATGTACAAGGCTATAACATATATACATTTGACAATTAGATTTTCTTGCTTTTTAAAAAGTATTATTTCCTGAGCCTAGGCTGACATGTTGGATCAGGAAGCAGCTTTTGTGCAGATTCGGGAGGCAAAGACAATGGTTGAGGAGGACCTCCAGAGGAGGCTGGAAGAGTTTGAAGGGGAGCGGGAGCAGCTACAGAAGTTAGCAGATTCAGCAGCATCTTTGGAGCAGCATTTGGAACAGGTAAGTAGCTGCAGCCACTCTGGAACCCAGACTCACAGATGCCTCCCCAGGCCTGCAGACAGATGGCCTGTATAGCAATGTTTTTGAGCGTATCAAAAGTGCATATTTGGGGCTAGGAGTTTGGCCTAGTGGTACAGTGCTTGCCTAGCATGCATGAAGACCCGGGTTCAATTCCTCGGTACCACATACATAGAAAAAAGCTGGAAGTGGTGCTGAGGCTCAAGTGGTAGAGCTCTAGCTTTGAGAAAGTCCAAGGACAATGCTCAGGCCCTTAGCTCAAGCCCAGGACTGGGAAAAAAAAAAAAAAAGAAAAAAAAGGTAGAATTTCTTCTTAGCTAGGACAAAGCCCTAATTTCAAATCCTATTACTGTGCCTATAAAGAAATCCTGCACAGAGAAAAAGTTGACTTTTGCAGACCGGTTGAAGGCAACCAGTGAGTTTGTTCTCTGTTTCTAGGTGAAGTTGACGCTGCACCAGAGAGACCAGCAACTTGTAGCAGTGCAGAAGGAACACCTGGATCTGATAAAGCAGCTCACCTCAACACAGGAGGCTCTACAAGCCAAGGGGCAGTCCCTTGATGACCTGCAGACACAGTATGATGAGTTGCAGGCAAGGCTGGAGGAGCTGCAGGGAGAGGCTGCTTCTAAAGAAGACACAATTCGCTTCCTGCAGAATGAGAAAATTGTCTTGGAGGTAGCGCTACAGGCAGCCAAGAGTGACAAGGATGAACTTGACAGGGGAGCAATGCACTTAGAAGAAGTCACTGAGGAGACTTCAGGTCTTTTAGAGCAATTGAAACAAGAATTGGCCATCAAATCCAGTCAGGTAAAGTAGTCTACTGTTATGTTGTAAACAGATGCTGTGCATTTGATTCTGTTTTTAGATGTGTAACTACACTGAGGGGAAATGCACCAAGGCAGGGATCCCAACAGCCCACACTGTGTTCTGGCCCTGAAACTGAGTTTTGGGGTTTTTGTTTGTTTGTTTGGCCAGTCCTAGCTTGAACTCAGGGCCTAGGCACTGTCGTTGGACACTTTTTGCTCAAAGCTAGTGCTCTGCCACTTGAGCCACAGTACCACTTCTAGCTTTTTCTGAGTGAGTATGTAGTACTGAGATATCAAACCCAGAGCTTCATGCATGCTAGGCAAGTACTCTACCATTAGACATATACATCTTCCTGAAGATGTATATCTTAGCTTAAATTGCTGCAGGAAACTTGATTTTCTTTCTTCTACCTGTAGAGATTATGAGACAATGCACAAAATGGGGCATGTGGCCAACACTAGGCCCAGCATGGGTTTGCCCTGTGGACACTCAGGATCCTGGGATATAAGAGCATTCTGCCATATTTGGGGAGTGCCAGTGTGCAATATACATGTCAGGTGTAGGCAGACATGTAAAAAAACGGTGTGCCAGAGGTGGAATTAATATCAAGGAATTATTGTGTCTTTAAACCTTACTTTGAGAAGACCAAGGTTTAAAGGAGTCACTAGTTGTCTCCCGAGAGGTAATACAAGGGTCAGGCATATAGTTGTAGGGAATTTCCAGCGTGCATGCTACAAGGCCCATGAAATCATTTGGTACATTACAGGACAGACACAAGTAATTCTTATATGCTTCTCATTGGCTGTCTGCCTATATTGGTAATTTTGTATGGCCTTCCAAAAATGTCATAAATACCCAAATGGCCCTTGGCAGAAATAGATTTCACACCCTTTAATGGCAGATTTTTACAATTCTACCCCCCCCCCTTTTTTTTTTCGGTGGGTCATCGGGCTTGAGTGAACTCTGGGCCTGGGCTTGCTGCCCCTGAGTTCTTCAGCTCAGTACTACCGCCCTACTCCTGGGCCTGGGGACATTGTCCCTGAGCTCTTCAGCTCAAGTCTACTTCCCTAACCCTGACCTGAGCCACAGCCCTACTTCCCATTTTCTAGTGGTTAATTGAAGATAAGAAGCTCAAGTTCTTTTCTTCAGAGCTCAGCCTCCGGAGTAACTAGGATTACAGGCATGAGCCACCACTCCTGGCCCTTAAAATCCCCTTTTTTGTGTGTGCTGGTTCTGGGGCTCAAACTCAGGTCTGGGTACTGACCCTGAGCCTTTTTTCTCAAGGCTAGTGCTCTACCACTGGAGCCACAACTCCCCTTCCAGCCTTTTTTTTTTTTTGTTGTAATGGGGCTTGAACTCTGGGCCTGGGTGCTATCACTGAGCTCTTCTGCTCAAGGCTACTGCCCTCTTTCTCTGGAGCCACGGCACCACTTCTGGATTACTGGTAGTTAATTGAAGATAAGAGTCTCCTGGACTTTTCTGTGCTCCGGCTGGCTTTGAACATCAGTCTTCGTACCTCTGCCTCCTGAGTAGCTAGGCTTATAGGCGTGAGCCACTAGTGCCAGGCTCCATTAGAGTTCTTTATAGTCTGTTAGGTTGGCTAGAAGTACAATATTTATTACACTGGGATTTTGCTTGTACATTCCCTTGGATTATGACTATTTCTCTGTAAGAAGGTGGAGCATAGTGGAATTGTGGTCTTGTTGTATTGTGAAGCCTTTTTTTTTTTTTTGCCAGTCCAGGGCCTTGAACTCAGCGCCTAAGCACTGTCCTTGGGTTTTCTCAAGGCTAGAGCTACTTGAGCCATAGCACCACTTCTGGCTTTTTTTATTTATATGTGGTACCGAGGAAAACCCAGGTCTTTGTGCATGCCAGGCAAGTACTCAACCACTAGGCCAAACTCCCGGCCCGGTGAAGCCTTCTGATCTCTGACTCTGTTTCTTGCCTTGGAGGATCAGAAACAGCCTAATGGGGAAATAGAAATGTCTCTCAGACACTGGTCATGTGTACATGTCCTCACACATCTTTGAGACAGTGTTATCTAAATAAGGATCTGAACTTTGCCAACCTTGGCTTCCCCTTGCTTAGTTCATCCTATTGTCCTTTCTTTGGAACTCCTTTGAAGATAGGGGAGGTGACAAAGTAGTTGAAGGAGATGAAGGACTTGTTTAGAAGAAACAGCAGCTAGATCCTTACCTGGATTCTTTTCTTTTTTCTTTTTTGGCTAGTCCTAGGGCTTGAACTCAGGGGCCTGGGCACTGTCCCTGAGCTTCTTTTGCTCAAGGCTCGCTCTCACTCTTCCATTTGTGCCACAGCAACACTTCTAAGCCACTAAGCCACATTCCCAGGAATCAAACCTGAGTCTCTCTGCATGCTAGGCAAGTTTACCACTAGGTCAAACTGCTGGCTTACCTGAATACCTTTTTTTTTTGCCAGTTCTGGGCTTAAGTTCAGGGCCTGAGTATTATCCTTGGATTTTCTCAAGGATAGAACTCTACCACTTGAGCCTCAGCACCACTTCCAGCTTTTTTCTATGTATGTGGTACCGAGGAATCTAACCTGGGTCTTTGTACATGCTAGGCAAGCACTTAACCAGTAGGCCAAACTCCTGGCCATGGCTTACCTGAATTCTCAAGGAAGCATTTTCACTACTTTCATATTGTAGGGAAAATGGCTCATTTCCTAAC
Organism: Megascapheus bottae; assembly: GCF_031878675.1. Classification (NCBI taxonomy): domain Eukaryota; kingdom Metazoa; phylum Chordata; class Mammalia; order Rodentia; family Geomyidae; genus Megascapheus; species Megascapheus bottae. The sequence goes on from NC_143536.1 coordinate 157,897, forward strand.
TGCTCAAGTAATGACAGATTTATAAGGAATATGCTTTGTTAGAGGAGGAATTAGTTAAACATGGAAAGCTTTGACCCTGAGCCAGGAGAGTAGCCTAGTGGTAGAGTACTTACCTAGCATGCATGAAGCTCTGGGCTCTATTCCTCAGTACTACATACACAGAAAAAGCCAGAAGTGGTGCTATGGATCAAGTGGTAGAGTGCTAGCCTTGAGAAAGCCTAAGGACAGTGCCCAGGCCATGAGTTCAAACCCCAGGACTGGGGAAAGAGGCGAGGGGAGGGAGGGAGAGGAAAGAGGAGTAAGACTCTGAAGCCCAGCCTCAAAAGCATTTTTTGTTGAGACTTGAGTATGGCTCAGGTAGTGGAGCTGTTGCTTTTGCCCAACATGTACTTGAGTTTGGAATCTGGGCAAGAAATGCCTAAATTCCTAGAAATTTCCATGGGCAGACTAGAATAGTCTATAGCTAAAAGTGTATATCCTATAGGAATCCAAATGGTATAGTGATCTGGTCTCAGACAGGCTTTGGTTGGCAAGGGTATAAAGTTTTCTTTTTCTTTTTCTTTTTTTTTGCTAGTCCTGAGCCTTGAACTCAGGGCCTGAGCATTGTCCTTGGACTTTCTCAAGGCTATAGCTCTACCACTTCAGCCACAGCACCATTTCTGCCTCTCTCTCTCTCTCTCTTTCTCTCTCTCTCTCTCTCTCTCTCTCTCTCTCTCTCTCTCTCTCTCTCTCTATATATATATATATATATATATATATATATATATATATGTTATATATGTGGCACTGAGGAATCGAACTCGTGTCTTCGTGCATACTAGGCAAGCACTCTACCCCTAGGCCCAACTCCTGGTCCAGGTGCAAGGTTTTCCAAGAACGACAAATTTCACTGGAATGTATCTTGCTTGTTTCTTTGTGTAGTCCTTTTTGTGTTGCAAGAGCAGAGTCAAAAATCTAGCAGACATACAGCCTGTGAAATTGAAGGTATTCTTTTGTTGGCTATTCTAGGAAGGATTGCAGACACATCTTCTTTTTTTTTTTTTTAGCCAGTCCTGAGCTTGAGCTCAGGGCCTGAGCACTGTCCTTGGACTTTCTCAAGGCTAGAGCTCTACCACTTGAGCCTCAGCACCACTTCCGGCTTTTTTCTATGTATGTGGTACCAAGGAATCGAACCCGGGTCTTCATGCATGCTAGGCAAGCACTTTAACCACTAGGCCAAACTCCCGGCCCTGCAGACACATCTTCTACTTGGCCTTTTTTGCAGACACACCTTCTACCTGGCCTTTCTTTTTTTTTTTTTTTCCCTGATTTTTTTTTTTAATTAAAGAATTTATTAATGATTTTTATATCATATTTTAAATGACAAGTTTAATAAACAAGTGTTCAAGGAGGGAATCTATTTACAATCACTGGGACGTAGTATTTAGAACTTAATCAAAATTAGGCTAAGGGTTTGTATATCATAGAAACATATTTATGAAATAAAAAATTACATCTATAGAGTCATAGGTTTTTATGTCTATATAGTATATAGTTATGTTTATATTTCCATTACCATGTCCATAGCTTTGGGTATGCAGTTATTGAGTCCTTGCTCTTGTACTCTTTGGATTTAACAGCCATATATTAAGGATACCATGCGCCTTTTGTTCCTTTACCTGGCCTTTCTTTTAACTCCCCAATTATGTGTCTTGCCTGTGTGTGTGTGTGTGTGTGTGTACGTGTGTACAGACATTATACAACACTAAGGCTTGAAATAAAAACCTTGCACTTTTTTTTGTCCTTTTCCTGAGGGCTAAACTCAGGGCCTGTTTGCTATCCTTGAGCTTCCTTTGCTCAAGGCTAATGTTTTACCACTTGAGCTGCAGCCCCACTTTCAGCTTTTTTGGTAGTTTAGTGAATATAAGAAACTCATGATTTTCCTACCCAAAGCTGGCTTTGAGCTACAATTGTCAGATCTCACCATCCTGAGTAGCTAGGATTGCAAGCATGAGCCACTGGCACCCACAAAGCTTTGTACTCTTACTCAGCTTCTTCTTCTCCTCGTCCTTGTTTTTTTCTTTTGCTTATAGCTGGTACTCTACCATTTGAACCTCCAGTTCAGCAGGTTAATTGGACATGTAGTCTCATAAACTTTTTTGCCCAGATTAGCTTTGAACCATGACCTTCAGACGAGCTCAGCTTCCTGAGTAGCTACAATTTCTGGTATAAGCTACTGGCACCTATTTTCATGGCAAAGAGGGAGGATGCTGGTGGTATATTGTGCCTAACTAGTTCTCGGGTTATTAGCCTGACTCTGGTTGCAAGCTCTCCTTGGTGTGTTGACTAGATCCTGCTTATAGGAAATGCCACTCGGTATAGGCCTTGAGTCCTCAGACATCTTTTGTGTTAAACTCTCCCGTAGGTGGAGCACTTGGAGCAGGAAACTGTCTCCCTGAGGAAGCAGATACAGAAGGTAAAGGAGCAGTTTCTTCAGCAAAAGGTAAGAGAGGAGGACTTTCCTTGTGTGGAACAACTGTCAGACACAGCTTCTAATAGACATCTTTGCATCAGTAGAACAAAATCAGTCAGGAGGAAGGAGACATGTCCTCTTTTAAAAAAAAAAATTCCACTTCTGGCCGGGAGTTTGGCCTAGTGGTAGAATGCTTGCCTAGCTTGTACAAAGGCCCGGTTCGATTCCTTGGTACCATATACATAGAAAAAAAGCCAGAAGTGGTGCTGAGGCTCAACTGGTAGAACTCTAGTCTCTTGAGAAAGTCCAAGAACAGTGCTCAGGCCCTGAGCTCAAGCCCAGGACTGGCAAAAAAAAAAAAAAAAAATCACTTCTTTATAATTATAAAGGTAATATGCAGAGGGGTTACCATTACGTAAGTAATGAGTACATTTTGTTTCGTCAGTCATGAGGCTTGAACTCAAGACACTGAGCTGTTTTGCTCAAGACTGTCACTCTACTACTTTGAACCATAGCTCCACTTCTGGTATTTGAGTGGTTAATTGAGATAAAAGTCTCTGGGGAACTTCTGCTCAGGCTGGCTTTGAACTGTAATCCTCAGATCTCCGTCTCTTGAGTAGCTAGGATTACAGGTGTAAGCCTGTTAAGGTATGGCACATTGCCATGTGGTATGACAGACATTCAGACATGCTGTGTCTACTAGTGTAAAGACTTAATGGATGGTATCTCAGATTTGATAAATTGTGTTATCTTTAGTTTAAAAGATTCTTGGGCTGAAGGTATGTGCCTAGAGCCACGTGCAAGCCCCCAGATTCAATCTCCAGCATTTAAAAAGACAAAGTTATACGCTAAATAGATGGTAAACTTTTTTTTTTTTCCCTAGTACTAGGTTTGAACTCAAGAATTTGGGCTTGCTAGGCAGATGGTCTGTCATTTGGGCTACATCTCTAGCGCTGGTAAACATTATTTTAATTATGTTATTCTGTGAGTACTGAGGTATGAACTCGGGGTTTTGTGTTTTATAGGAAAACACACCCACACTTGAGCTAAACATCTTTTTAATACTGTCTTGTTCCCTGAGCGAAACCCATGTTTGGATGCTGGCTTATACTTTGTATTGTGTATGGCAGGTGATGGTGGAGGCCTACCGAAGGGATACTACAACCAAAGACCAGCTCATTAGTGAGCTCAAATCCACAAAGAAGCGGCTAGACTCAGAGATGAAGGAATTGAGACAGGATCTAATAAAACTGCATGGGGAGAAGAAAGCTATGGAAGTGGAACACTCACGCTTGCAAAAAGAGGTGTCGTTGGTCCACCAGCAAATGGTAGATCTTGAGAAGCATCTTCTGTCAGTTCAGAAGGAGCGAGATGAGATGGAGACACAGTTACAGGTCAGTAGGATGGGCTGGGTGGATTCTGTTGAGTAGGAAAGGTTTATTTAAGTATGTGTTGGACTTACTATACAGGGCAATAATGGATTGGGACAGGATGGGCACTACCTGGGAAAACTTTTTGAAACAATAGAACGAGTCCCCCTGGAGCTACTGTTAATAGAACAAATAGGTAAGTGTAGGCTGTGATGCCACCTGATACAGGGCAAATGAGGTACTAGTGTAGGTACCACCCTTGTGATGGGCTCTTAGGAGCTAGAATTGTAGCTAAAAGTGCCACGAAGCTATTGCCAGGTAGAAAGCCAGGATATGAGAGTACTACTTGGAGACTTGGGGTCCAGGCAAGAAACAAGGGATGAGGAATGCATAGAGCCAGTCATGTTCCTTGTGTTAGAAATGGCTCAGGGTGTTCAGGTATGAATAAGGACACCAACTTGAATGAAACTTGACAAGGCAAAATTTACTTCTGTAGTGGGTAACTTATCAGCTCAAAATCTGGCAAGCAAGCACACAAACAGACAGGCTCCCTTTTTTATCCCTAACCCAGCTGTCCCTGCCTCTATGCTCACATTGGCTGAGCTCAGGCTCACAATCTGCAAGAGATGTGGCTTAATTAACAGGATTTGACTAAAACTCAGGGAGCTTTTTAACAGGATCTCCAAATTAACATGTAGCATGAAAAGGCTATAACTAAAATGTAATTAACAAGGGCAAAGGATCTGGCCAAAGCAGAAACTTGTCAGAAAAACAATTCTCACAGGATTAAAGGAAATAAAACAATCTACTTGGCCAAAAAAGAAGCTTTTCTCATACTTGGGTGGCTGAACTGCTGTGAGCCTATATCCTAATTGCAGTGATGTTGATGGAGCAAGGGTGAATAGTACTCTGTAGAGCCAGAAGTGAGGGATGAAAAGGTATGGAGATAAGAGACCATAAGAGTCCCAGCCAGGAATCTTACCTGAGGAACATTTCCCAGGATGAAAAATCGAGGGGACAGTCATTTGGGGAAATGGTGGGCAAGATGCTAGACCATGGGCTCCATTTTATATCTGATACCCTAGAAGTTTCAGAGAGGGCCAAACTGAAATCCAGATAAACAGGTGGTCTTGATGTATCCTATCTTATGAGAAGCCCTGACTGAACCTTCCTGGGACAGGACAGTCTGTAGCTGACTAGTGTAGTGATGAAGCAGGCATATGGATCAGGACTTGGTAGACCAGGGTGTGGGCTGAAACAGACTCAAGGTGCATGGTGATACTAACTAATTGGGTTCTTGTCACTGTATAGTAAGGCTAGAAAGGCAGGGTATGAGGCCCTTCAACTAACAATTCACAGTTGGGTTTGGGTGGAGTGTAGTTCTTGGGTCTCCAGGCAGGCATGCTTCCATTTTAGCTTCCCTCTGATCATAGGCAAAAGTCTGTATAGGGGGCTTTAGGCTTATCATGTACTTTCCCCCTTTTGAAGTCTTTGCAGTTTGACAAAGAGCAGATGGTTGCCCTTATTGAAACCAATGAAGTACTAAAGAAACAAGTAGAAGAGCTGCAGCAAGAGGCCAAGAAGTAAGTCTGGGAACAGCATATATTCACCAGTGATGGGTGGCAGCTCTGCTGAGAGCACTTAAGAGCCACTCCCGTAAGAGTACCTGGTCAGACTTCTGTGTAACTGTGCTACCTAAACTCACCTCAAGCCCATGAAAGGTAGCCTGCCATATTAAGTTCTAAATCTAAAGTTCAGAATGATTGGGAGTTAATTGCTTTTCCTTTTTCTTTCCTTGTTTTGGTTGGTTTCCAGCTTGAACTGGGGGCCTGGGTGCTGTCCCTGAGCTCTTTTCGCTCAGGACTAGCATTCTAGTACTCTGAACCAGAGTGCCACTTCCTGTTTTCTGGTGTGATTAATTGGAGACAAGAGTCTCACAGACTTTCTTGCCAGGGCTGTCTTTAAACCATGATACTCATAGCTCAGGCTCCTGAGTAGCTGGGCAGGAGCCACCAGTACCTGGCAGCAATTGGTTTTTCTTTTTTCTTTCTCTTTCTTTTTTTTTTGGTGGGTCATGGGGCTTGAAGTCTGGGCCTGGACACGCTATCCCAGAGCTCTTCGGCTCAAGGTTGGAGCCACAGCACCACTTCTGGTTTTCTAGTGGTTAATTGGAGATAAGAGTCTCACGTTCTTTAGTGCCCCAGCTGGCTTTGAACAAGATCTTCAGATCTCAGCCTCCTGAGTAGCTAGGGTTACAGGTGTGAGCCACCGTGCCCAGCCAGCAGTTGCTTTTTCTACAAAAAAAATCCATAGTTTATTACCAAAAGTTTTCCTATATTGTGAAAAATTTATTTTTGCAATACTTGGAATTAAATCTAGAGCTTCGTGCATGCAAGTGTTCTGCTACTGAGCTGCATTCCCAGCCCTTTTATTTTTTTAAACAGAATGCTGCTGTGCAGCTATTGTAATTTAGACTAGGCATGAACCTGTGATCGTCTTTCCTCTACTTTCTGAGTACTAAGCTTCCCATTTTGATTTTGAGGGGTGTTGAGGTTTTGAATTAGGGCTTTGAACTTGCTAGGCAAGCACTTACCAGCTTGAACTACACTATCAGCCTACTTTCATCTGTTTTTGAGGTAGGATCTTGCTTTCTGCCTGGACCATGATCCTTCTATTTATACCCCTTGTTGTAGCTGGGATGATAGGTGCAGGCAGGGGTGTTTTGCACTTTTTTGCCCTGGTTAGCTTAGAATCATGATTCTTAGCTCTCATGGAACTGATGACAGGTATGTATCACCATGCCTGGCTATTGATTGAGATGGGGGTCTCTTGAACTTTTTGCTTGGGCTGGCCTTGAACTGTGATCATCCCAATTTTATTCTTCCATGTAGCCAGGTTTACAGGCATGTCACTGCCTTGCCAGGGAGAACACTTTAGTTTTCGTCTTCTACAATCTTTTATGCTCACATAAACAAACATAAATCTCATAGACACACACTTGTATGTAAATGTAAGCAGCAATTTAAATTTATTTTATTTTATTTATTTATTTATTTTTTGCCAGTCCTGGGCTTGAGCTCAAGGCCTAAGCACTGTCCTTTGACTTTCTCAAAGCTAGAGCTCTACCACTTGAGCCTCAGCACCACTTCCGGCTTTTTTCTATGTATGTGGTACCAAGGAATCGAACCCGGGTCTTCATGCATGCTAGGCAAGCACTTTAACCACTAGGCCAAACTCCGGGCCCCAAAATTTATTTATTTCTTTTTCGGTTGTAGGCTTGAACTCATGGCCTGAGTACTGTCCCTGAGCTCTTTTGCTCAAGGCTAGTGCTCCATCACTTTGAACCACAGCTCTACTTCTGATATTTGAATGATTCACTGCAGATAAGAGTCTCAGGGGAACTATTCTGCTTGGGCTGGCTTTAAACTGCGATCATTAGATCTCAGCCTCCTGAGTAGCTAGGATTATAGGTGTGACCCATTTGGTTTAGGGCCCAGCTTCCTTTAAATTTTTAAAAATTAATTCATTTGTCAGTACTGGGCTTGAAATCAAAGCTTCTTGCTCTTGTTTGGCTGTTTCTTTTCGTTCATTGCTAGTGCTCTATGACTTGGGCCACACATTCAGTCTATTTTGCTTGTTAATTGAAGATTCAAATTCAAATTTTATGGACTTGTCTGCCTAATCTGGCTTGGAACCATAACTTTCTTCCAAGTCTCAGCCTCCTGAGACTAGAATTCTAGCTAGAATTATGAGTGAGCCACTTGCCAAGCCTACTTTAAATTTCTCTTGTTTTCAATAAGATCTTCGCTCTGTAGCTTAGGCTTGGCCTTGAACTTTTGATCTTCTTATCTCACCCATCTGAGTACTAGATTATAGTCATATATGACTGTACCTGCTCTTTTAGGATATTTTCAGCTGCTGTCGTATGTAGCCTTTTGCTTTTTGTCTTTTGTAAGCCAGTGATTTCTTCATGCACCTGATTGTTGAGCTTGTTGTCGACCTTCAGAAAGAATTTGGGAGTGTTTCTATTTGGTAGGAGTGGACCAATTCTACCCTCACAATCTAAGAAGGAAGGTAGGTCTGATGGTGACTCAGTGCTTTCTGGTCTTTCAAGGACACCTGACAGTTGTCCTTTCACCTGGCAAACAGCCATACTAATGCAGGATCATGCTTTCTTAGATCTTTCCAAAGAGAAACTAGGTTCTAAATGATGATGTTGACATGAAGAATCCTCTCCAGGGCCTAAGATTCAAGACACTGTCCAGCTCTGGAAAGTGAAGTGGACCCTGTACTTGCTGTTTTTGGTATGCCACATGCCATGAAGTAGGGTGGTTTCAATGAAAATTAGCTTTCGTTTCTTTCTCTACATCTTTTATTTTGTCCCAGTGCCATCACAGAACAGAAGCAGAAGATGAGGCGATTAGGCTCAGACCTGACTAGCGCCCAGAAGGAGATGAAGGCAAAGCATAAGGCCTATGAGAATGCTGTGAGCATCCTTAGCCGCCGCCTACAAGAGGCCTTGGCTGCCAAGGAGGCTGCAGACACAGAACTAAGCCAGCTTAGAGCCCAGAGTGCCATTGGTGGCAGTGACCCCACTCTACAGGTAGGTAAACACTACATGTCTCCCCATCAGAGTCCTGATGACTCTGAATGTAGGGAAGGGATGTTTTATTAACATTTTTCCCCCTAAGACCTCTAAAAGGATTCTTTTTTTTTTTTTCCTTCTTTGTGGGTAATGGGTCTTGAACTCAGGGCCTGGGCATTGTCCCTGAGCTTGCACTTTACCACCTTGAGCCACAGCTCTACTTCTGGTTAATTAGAGATAGACAAACTCTCTTGCCCCAGTGACTTTAAACTGCAATCCTCAGATCTTACTTAGCCTCCTTAGGATTACACGTGTAAGCCACTGGCTTATGGGTGGGGAGGGGAATGACTGAAGTGTTTAGTATGTTGTCCACATCCACTGGGACGTGAGCAGGCATGGGTTAGAATGATGAGGTATACAGGAGGCTATTTCAATAAGTGGTAGATTCTACTGCAGTGGCCAAAAAGTTGACAAAGCTGAATAAGGAAACAGATTGGTACATATGCCATTGAGTACAGGTCTGAGAGTGGCAGCAGAGTGGGTGGGTTTGTGATTGTCTGATATTTGGTGTCCAACCATATTTGGAGAAATGGGAGTTTGAGGTTAGTTGGCATGTAAGAAGCTAGAATATTCAGAAATGAGGATATGCCTGTAGTCCTAGCACTCAGACTGAGGCAAGAAGTTCTCATATAACAAGATCTGGACCATATAACAAGACCCTGTCTCTAAAACAAAACTAGACAGTCAAACCAAAAGAACATAGTGAGACCCAGTCATTTCTGTCAGGAGTCAAGTGGTACAAGGGTTTGTCACAGGCCAGTGACCAAGGTTATTATCCTGTCTTGGCCATCAGGAGAAAATCCAGGCCTTGGAGGTAGAGCTACAGAGCGTTGGCCAAAGCAAGATGTTGCTGGAAAAGGAGCTTCAGGAGGTGATCACAATGACTACCCAGGAGTTGGAAGAGTCTCGTGAGAAGGTTTTGGAGCTGGAAGATGAGGTAACATCTGCGTGTTGCCATACAGTGCCATGTATTGCTCAGCACTGCCGCTTGGTGCTTTGTTGTCTTCTGATTATTGTTGAAGGAGTGCTCTAATGAGGACAACAATAGTGACAATTATTGATAGTTACATGGATGAAGTTTAGGATAACCAGTGTGAATCTTGGGATTCCCTAGTTAGAGTGCTTTGGTTAAAAACAAGAAGCATAACTTGAGCCTTTCAACACTCAGAGATAGTGGAGGCAGCTGTAGCTCAGACAATGCCAACTGCATCTTGGCATTGTCATCAAGAGCTCTTGCCATTGACCCTGGTATGTGTCTCGGCCCATCTTGACCCCTTGTCAAAGTCCTGGGAGACTGTTAGTCCCTTTGGGTCAGCATGCTTCTTCAGCTATCTTTGTCCCATCCTGAAATGTTTGTCGGTGATACTAGCCAAGCTCCATGCCAATGTTAGATTGGTGTGGCCTGGGCTGGAAGCAGTTCCTGGACCAATTCTCCTGTGATCCCAGGAGAGCAGCCTGTACTGAGCTGCTACAGATTCCCACATCAAAAATCAAGGGGAGCAGTTTGCATTGTGTTTTAGTATTCAAAAGGGTTTAGTATTCTAAGCTATTGTTGAAAACTACCTTCTTGTTTCTGGTGAGAGTGATAATTCCATCCAGCAGAGCATGTAACTTGACAATTACTTTTGGTATATTTCAGCTTCAAGAATCCAGAGGCTTCAAAAAGAAGATAAAGCGCCTTGAAGAGTTAAATAAGAAGCTAGCTCTTGAGTTAGAACATGAGAGAGGGAAGCTCACAGGCCTTGGGCAGTCCAATGCAGCTTTACGGGAACACAACAGCATACTGGAGACAGCATTAGCCAAGAGGGAGGCTGATCTGGTGCAGCTGAATCTCCAGGTACTCAGACTTCCAGGAACAGAGGAAATATTGTGTAGCCCCATGCACACTCTGTCTCACCATATTCAGTCACCTCAATTACCTTCAACAGGAAACAATACTACAGAAAGGAAGCAGAGATTCAAGAAATGTATTTAATTCACATACCAAGATCTTTCAGCTACAGGATAGAGCTAGGCTCTGAATGTAAAACCAGAGCTTCTGTCAGTTGTAGAGTTACTTATTTCACTTTGGCATAGTGGGCTCCTGGAGGAGCAAAATGGACTATCCTCTAGTTTTAGCAATGCAGTGATGCTACCTGAAGTTCTCACATGGTTCAGAGCTAGGATTTAAACTCCACTCGGAGTATTACTGGCAGACTCTTTTTTTCTTAGCTCCTTTGGTTCCACAGCTACCGTGTAGACTGAGGAAGAGGCTGGCATTTAGAGAAGTCTTTAGAATGACAATCCCAGGGCCACATTGTACCAGTCATTAGAGACTTGACTAACTTGTATTTTATCTAGTTCCTACTACTTCCATTCTTACTGTGCTGCTTTGCCTTGTGTTTATAATTTAGGATTTATGAGTTTTTGGTTCTCATCTATGTTATTATGTGACAGTGTAAGCCATCCTGTGAGCTCAGACTTCTGCTCTTTTAGCAGTGTTCCCAAGAGATGGACTTCTCTTCCACTGTGACATGTGTCATCCTGCTGGGCTCTTGAGAGTGGACTTTCTGAAGGGGAGGCCTTACTCTGTATCACAGGCCCTAAGGCATTTTCTTTCCTTATTCATCTGTTTGCAATGTCATCTAGGTGCAGGCAGTTTTGCTGCGCAAAGAAGAAGAGGATCGCCAAATGAAGCAGCTTGTCCAGGCCTTACAAGCCTCATTAGAGAAAGAAAAGATGGAAGTAAACAACCTCAAAGAACAGGTGTGTGACCACCTACCAGTCAGCTTCAGATTGATTCATAGATCCTTCTGGCAGATATTACAAAGTTACATGCCCTTCATACACATAAGCGACTTTCTCTCCCAGAACTTCCCACTAGGGAGAGAGTTGTCATCTTATGGTTGGTATGACAGAGGCTGCTGAGATTTAAAAATAACGTTCAACCAGTGCTAATGACTCATGCCTATAATCCTAGCTACTCCTGAGCCTGAGATCTGAGGATTGTGGTTCAAAGGCTGTCAGAGCAGGAAAGTCCACAAGACTCTTCGCCAGGAGTTTTGGCCTAGTGGTAGAGTGCTTGCCTAGCATTCATGAAAACCCAGGTTCGATTCCTCGGTACCACATACATAGAAAAAAGCCAGAGGTGGTGCTGAGGCTCAGGTGGTAGAGGTATAGCCTTGAGAAAGTTCAAGGACAGTGCTCAGGCCTGAGCTCAAGCCCATGACTGGCAAAAAAAAAAAAAAAAAAAAAAGACTCTTATCTCTAGTTCACTACTAGAAAAGTAGAAGTGGAGCTGTGGCTCAAAGTAGTGGAGTGTTACTAGTCTTGAGCAGAAAAGCTCAGGGACAGCATCCAAGCCCTGAGTTCAGGCCCCATGATGATAAAGCAAAACAAAACGAAACTCATCTACGCAGGCCTAGGAGGGTGGATTGATCTGTATGTGTACACACATAATAGTCATTGCTAGGAAAACATGTCCTCTGCAATGCCAGGTTTGAAAAGCAAACTTATTGTTTGTGTGAAGAAGCAGAGAAGAGGACTAGCATGTGGCTTAAATGGTTGAGCACCTGAGCACAAAGCCTTGAGTTCAGTCTCTAGTCCTGCAAAAAGGGAAAGGTAGACAAGGATCTAGGTATGGTGATTCAGGCCTGTTGTGTAACACCAAGGACACTGAGGTAAGAGGATCCTGAATTTGAGGCCAGTCTGGGCTACATCACAAATTCCTGACTCAAAAAGCCGTTTTCAGTATAAAGACCCATACTTTTGGTAGGCAAATCATTGTAGCATAGGCTTGTGCTAATCATTATTCATTCTACCTCAGGCCCTGTCCTTCAAACTTTCTTTATTGGAATGTGAACTTCTGCTGAAACTCCCAGTGCTTGGCATAGAACATATACTCAGGGCCACTTGCTATGTATGTGCTTATGGATATAGAATGTTTCTAAGAGGGATAACTGTAATTGTCTCAGAAGAGATGTAGAAAAGAACCCCTTACGTTACCTATAAACTCTGTATACTTAAAGTTTTTGTGTCTTCCCTGAATTGGCCCTTTTATCATAGTGTAATATCATTTTTTTCTTTCATAATTTTCCTTTTGTTTATATTTACTTTGGTTAATAATACAGAATTTTGTGTTACAAATAAATTTCTTGGCCGGGAGTGTGGCCTAGTGGTAGAGTGCTTGCCTAGCCTGCATGAAGACCTGGGTTCGATTCCTCGGTACCACATGCATAGTAAAAAGTCAGAAGTGGTTCTGTGGCTCAAGTAGTAGAGCTCTAGCCTTGAGAAAGCCCAAGGACAATGTTCAGGCCCTGAGTACAAGCCCCCGGACTGGTAAAAAAAAAAAATAATAATAATAAATTTCTTAAAAATAAAAAAAAACTGAATTACAAGTTACAATTTTTTATTTTTTTCAATCTAAAAAATAAAGCTTCTTGTGATCTAGATTTTGTCACATCTATAAGAACATCTCTATGATGATAGAATAGGGATGAAATGTTTTTGTTTTTGTTTTTTGGTCAGTCATGGGGCTTCAACGCTAACACAACTACCACTTGAGCCATAAGCACCACTTCTGGTTTTCTGGTAGTTAACTGGAGATAAGAATCTCATGGACTTTAGTTCCCCAGCTGGCTTTGAACCACAATCCTCAGATCTCAGCCTCCTGAGTAGCTAGGATTACAGATGTGAGCTAATAGCACCAGCAAAATTAATATTTATTTACTTATGTATTTATTGCTAGTCCTGGGCTTTCCTCAAGGCTAGTGCTCTACCACATGAGCTGTAGCACCACTTCCAGCTTTTCTATGTATGTGGTACCAAGGAATTGAACCCAGGTCTTCGTGCATGCTATGCGAGCACTCTACCACTAGGCCAAACTCCCAGGACCCTGTATAATTTTTTTTAGGCTTCTTTTCTACACTAGTAAGTGATCGTAACATGTATGTATGTATGTTTCATGGGGCTTGAACTTTGGGCCTGGACACTATCCATGAGCTCTTCAGCTTAAGGCTAGTGCTCTATGACTTTGAGCCATACATACCATCACTTCTGGCTTTTGGTTAATCGGAGATGAGTTTCACGGACTTTTGTGCCTGGGCTTTGGACCGTGATCCTCAGATTTCAGCATCCTCAGTAGCTAGGTTTGCAGGCCTGAGCCACTGGTGCCTTGCTCAACATTTTTTCCTTTTTCTTTTCCTTTTTCTTTTTTCCTTTTTTGTCGGTCATGGGGCTTGAATTCTGGGCCTGGGTGCTGTCCCTGAGATCTTCAGCACAAGGTTGCACTCTACCATTTGAGCCACAGCACCACTTCTGGTTTTTGGTTTTCTGGTAGTTAGTTGGAGGTAAGAGTCTCACGGACATTTGTGCCCAGGCTGGCTTTGAACTGTGATCCTCAGATCTCAGCCTCCTGAGTAGCTAGGATTACAGATGTGAGCCACCAGCACCTGTCATGAGCTGAACATTTTTCAAAAATCATAAAGATCGGGGCTGGGTGTTTGGCCTAGTGGTAGAATGCCTGCCTAGCATGCACAAAGACCTGGCTTCAATTCCTCAATATCATATACGTAGAAAAAAAACAGAAGTGGTGCTGTGGCTCAAGTGGTAGAGTTCTAGCCTTGAGAAAGCCCAAAGACTGTGCTCAGGCCCTGAGCTCAAAAGTTCCAGGATTGGCCAAAAAAAAAAACCATAAAGATTAAATGAAGTACTGATTACTTTGAATCTCTAGTGAACCCACTAGTATTGTTAATAGTTTTTTTGGTTTTTGTTTTGTTTTGTTTTATTCTGTTCTGTTCTGTTTTGTTTTTTTTTTTTTATGTGATTCCCAGAGTGTTTGTAGTCAGGGCCTGGGCACTGTCCCTGAGCCTCTTTGTGTTCAAGGCTAGCACTCTGCCAGTTGAGCCATAGTGCTGCTTCTGGCTGTTTCTTAGTAGTTTATTGAAGTTAAGAGTCTCACCAACCTTGCTTGGCTGGCTTCCAACCACAATCCTCAGATCTCAGTCTCCTGAGTAGCTAGGATTTTAGGCATGAGCCACTGGCACCCAACTTTTTTTCCCCTTTTGTTGACAGTTCTTGAAATCAAACCACAGACCTCTCAGGAGACATGTTAGGCAAACACTCTATCACTGATACATATCCCAACCTGGAGTTGTTTCTTTAACTGTTGTCAATGCTCCTTACATTGATCTGTCACATATTATGAGTACTATTATTGTTATTATTACTGACCTAGTGAATTGTTTTTTTGTTGTTTTGTTTTTGCCAGTCCTGGGGCTTGAATTCAAGGCCTCGGCTCTGTCCTTAAACACTATTGCTCAAGGCTAGCACTCTGCTACTTGAACCACAGGACCAGTTCCCTCCTTTTCTGTGTATGTGGTACCAAGGAATCCAATGAAGGGCTTTGTTCATGCTAGTCAGGCACCCTTCCACTAGGCCACATTCCTGGCCATGTATTGTATTTTATTTATTCGATTTATTTATTTTTGCCTGTCCTGGGGCTTGAACTCAGGGCCTGGGCACCATTCCTGAGCTTCTTTGGCTCAAGGCCACTGTGGCTCTACCACTTGAGCCACAGTACCACTTCCAGCTTTTTCTGTGTATGTGGTTCTGAGAACACAAAACCAGGGCTTCATGCATGCTAGGCAAACACTACCACTAGGCCATTGTTTTAAATAAAGTGTTTGCCAGTATAGTTAGATAAGAAAAGTAAATTTATAGAAAAGATGGAATTTTTTGTGATTCTCTTGGGAATTTGTCTTGTTCTAAGAATTGTAAATAAATTTAACTAGGAATAAGCAGATATATTTTGAAGAATATAAGAACTATTTAGACTAACAAAATCATGAGAAAATTTCTTAGTTCAGCGAAGACCAGTAGTCATATGCTATTCATCTACTGTATACTGGGCATCATGGCCAGCATCTTGATCTTTATTGGAAATTTGATCTTGAGGAGAAGAAAAAGAAATACAAGAACAGATGATTTGCAGGAGGTCTTCACCCTGGTACTTGGTGTGTTAACATTAGCTTTTTCCTTTCCTTCTAGGTGGCTGCTGCCAGGATGGAAGCTGGACATAACCGCCGCCATTTCAAGGCAGCTACATTGGAACTGAGTGAGGTGAAGAAAGAGCTACAGGCCAAGGAGCACCTGGTACAGACACTGCAGGCTGAGGCTGATGAGCTCCAGTGAGTAACTCAGAATATCTTAGAGTGACCTCAGTGGCATAATGCCATACAGCTTTTCTTGGTGCTAGAAGAGCTGTCTAGATCCTCCTTCCATCTTTTAATTCATATTTAACCAGGTGAGAGTCACCTTTTTACTATGTTACTAAGTACTCTGAAGGCAAATTAAAGAAGTAGAATTAACCAATTCTGCTTCTGGAAGCCTGAGCTTATCCCTTGCCCTAACTCACTTCTTTTCTTGTTCAACCTTCCTGGAACAGAGTCA
The DNA here is from genome assembly GCF_031878675.1 of Megascapheus bottae. NCBI lineage: Eukaryota > Metazoa > Chordata > Mammalia > Rodentia > Geomyidae > Megascapheus > Megascapheus bottae. The sequence goes on from NC_143536.1 coordinate 173,792, forward strand.
CTGTATGAGCACTCATTTCAGGCTGTGTTCTGGTTCATTGTAGCTCCGTACTAGTACAACATTGAGGCAGACAGGTCTGGGATTGCACACACATTCCTACCAGCAGAACTATAGGCTGCTTCTCACTACATGTATCACCTCAGTCTGAACTATGTAGGGAAAGCAGATCTCCCACAGAGACTCACAGGATTGGCTGAGGTGAATCATTATGCACAACCCATGGTAAATAATCTCAGTCTTCCCAGGACAGCCACATTTTGCAGGTTGAGTCTTAAGAATTGAGAGAACAAATTGGGAGGATCCTATCATTTTATTTTACTTTTTACGTGCAGGATTCAGGAAGGGAAACATTTACAAGAAATAACACAGTTCCAGACAGAACTGGCAGAAACCCAGACCCAGCTCCAGCTCCTGCAGAAGCAGCTAGATGTGCAACTAAGTCAGCAACCTGTGGGAAGCCAAGAGGTGAGGACTGAATTACCAATCCAGACTCTGTCTGCTCAGAAATAATGTGGTCATTTCCCAGTATGTCACTTTAAATTGGGCTATAACTCTAGTTACTCAGGAGGTTGGTACCTAGAGAATCACCATTTGAAGCCAGCCCAGACAAAAATCTCATGAAATTCTTAATTCCAATTAGTAAAATAAAGTAGGGCTGGAGGCATGGCTTAAGTGGTAGAGCCATGAGCTAGCAAACTAAGCTAGAGCAAGGCCCAAGCTAGTTCAAGCCCCGGTACAAGAAAAAAAAAAAATTAATAATGATTGTCACTTTAAAATTGTCTTGGTCACTGGGTACTGGTGACTAATACCTATATTCTAGCTATTCAGGAACCTGAGATCTGAGAATCCCAGTTCAAAGCCAGCCTGGTCAGGGAAGTTGCCAAGACTCTTACATCCAGTTAACCACCACCAACTAAAAAGTGGAGCTTTTGCTCAAGTGGTAAAGCAGTAGTCTTGAGCAAAAAAAACCTCAAAGGCCGTATCAAGTACCAGGACTGGAACCAAGAAAAGTCTTGGTCATTTACCTCTTCCTTCCTCCTTTTAGATGGAAAATCTCAAATGGGAGTTGGATCAAAAAGAACGAGAAATTCAGTCCTTGAAGCAGCAGCTGGACTTGACAGAGCAGCAGAGCAAGAAGGAACTGGAGGGAACACAACAATCCTTGCAGGTTTGTCCCTGTCCCCAGCATCTGGGTGGAGGTGGTGTTGACCCTGTCTCTGGGCGGGGGTGGTGCTGTCCCTGTCCCAGAATCTGGGTGGAGGTGATACTGAACCTGTCCCACAAATCTAGGTGGAGATGTTACTGTCCCTTCCCCAGGATCTGGATAGACATAGTGTTACTCCTTTTCCTTGGTATTTCAGCAACATACCAGACACCAGTTCCTGGTTAGTATGTTGAGTACCTGCCAGGCAGTGTGCTACTTATACTACAAGAGGTCTTACTGAATTGGGTGTTCTGTTTCTGAAGATATTGTCTCCATTTCAGGAGGAGACTATATCTGCATGGTCACACAGCTAGATAGGTGGAGCTGAATCTGACATTTAAATCTATCTCCCTACTAAGTTGTGTGAAATGTGCCAGGAACATCACATTTTAACACAATGGGCGAGGGAGTAATTAGCTTTCTATCGAGACTCAGTGTGCACTCTTCAGTTTTAATGGAAAGGATCAGAAAAACAGCTTGCTAAAGCTTCTTCACTTGTAAACAAATGACTTGAGTCAATTAGAATTGCTTTGTACTGTAAGGAGTGCTTACACTTATTCTTATAGCTGGCATTGGAATTTAAACAGATTCTTGGAATTGGTTGTGGAACCTGGTTGTGCACATATTGCTGTTTCCTATGCAGGAGGCAAGGAATTTAAGGGTATAGCTCTTATTGGACTATTCACAAAGTATATGAACTGGTAAGGAAATTGTCCTAAATAAAAATGGCTCATTAGTTGTCCTATGAAAATCAGTCTTATAATCAATGTGTAAACTTAAGATCTTAGAATTGTGCTTAAGATCTTATCGCTCGTACACCTGAATTCGCCTTCCTTAGAATATCAAGTCTGAGTTGGAGATGGCTCAAGAAGATCTGTTGATGACCCAGAAGGATAAATTTATGCTTCAAGCCAAAGTATCTGAACTGAAGAACAGCATGAAGACTCTACTTCAGCAGAACCAGCAGCTCAAGCTGGACCTCCGTCGAAGCACAGCCAAGGTAGCATTCAAGCCAGGCCCCTTCTCTTTAAGCCTCCCACATCTGGATTTATTTGGGCATGAGGCTGGTAGGTTGTCTCATCATTCTCACATAAAGCAGATATCAACTTAGACTAACTGCTGTGTGAAATTAAATTATAGAGGATTCTGCTTGGGCAGTAGATCAAATCATTTTATTTGGTACCATTTTTTTGTGGGTCTTTGGGCCTGAGCTCTTTAGCTCTACCCCTTGAGCCACAGCGGACATTTTTCCTTTTCTAGTGATTATTTGCAGATAAGAGTCTCATGTTCTTTAGTTCCAGGGCTGGCTTTGAACTGCGATCCTCAGATCTCAGCCTCTTGAGTAGCTAGGATTACAGGTGTAAGCCACTGTGTGTGGCATGTTTACTCTTTTTTTCATAAATCCAAATGCCATTTTGCTGCAATATACTTTTTTTTTTTTTACTTGAACTCTGGGCCTGGGCCGCTGTCCCTGAGCTCTTCAGCTGAAGGTTACCATCCTACCCCTTGAGCCATAGCCCCACTTCTGGTTTTCTGGTGATTAACTGGAGATAAGAGTCTCACATTCTTTAGTGCCTGGGCTGGCTTTGAACCAAGATCCTCAGATCTCAGCCTCCTAAATAGCTAGGATTACAGGCGTGAACCACTGCGCCAGCATTAATAATACTTAATATACTTTTTTTTTTTTTTTGGTCGGTGTGGGGCTTGAACTCTGGGCCTGGGCATTGTCCCTGAGCTCTTAAGCTCAAGGCTAATGCTCTACACTTGAGCCACAGTCCCACCTCTGGTTTTCTGGTGGTTAACTGGAGATAAGAATCTCATGGACTTTAGTGCCCAGGCTGGCTTTGAACCTAGATCCTCAGATCTCAGCCTCCTTAATAGCTAGTGAATTTTTATTTTTAAACGAAATGAAAGAATAGTTTGACAGCTGTAGTGTAGGTGGTGGTGAGACCCCATACCAGATGGTTGACATACCAGCAGGTTTCCTATACACAGCCTACAAAAATAGATGCAGGCATTTTCAGATTCTAAGGGTTATGTAGCATAATTTGCTACTGGTGGAAAAACTTTTAGGTTCTCGAAAAGGCTCAATGAGTTGGATAATTTACTTATGCTCTTAGGGAAGCTCAGAATTGAGGTAGTGGGTCTCCCATGGAAGAGTTCATTTGTGTTCTCCCAAAGGTCAATACATAAAATTGTTGACTGGCCCACATTTGTCTGGTGATAACCAGACTATATTGATATTTGGGGCCTTGTGTTGTACAGGGGTCTTCCTGCCTCTAATTGTCATAGTAGAGACTGATGGAGACACATAGGGAAACTAATGGTATGATTTTGTAAACAGAGGAAGGAACTAAAAGGAGAGGCCAGCTCCTCCAGCCCTGCAACACCCATCAAGATCCCTGACTGCCCTGTCCCAGCCTCACTGCTAGAGGAACTGCTACGACCCCCGCCCGCCGTGAGCAAGGAGCCTCTCAAGAACCTGAATAGCTGTTTGCAGCAGCTCAAGTATGATCTGTATTCTGTGCATGTCATTTAGGCTTTGAAATGACATTTCATGTAGAAGAGCCTCTCTTGTGGTGTCCCATAGAGTGCCAGCAGCATCTGAGTAGGCTTCTGCCAGTTGGGGCTTCTCATAGGCAGAGCCTCTAGGTCCGTGTTATAATGTGAAAGTGGTTGCAAGAACTACTCTGGCGAAACCAGGTATTTTGTACCTGTCAGCCATGTATTGAGTCTCCTACATTAGGATACAAGAGACATGTCACAGGGCATGCAACGTAAGGATTCCATGGGCAGGTGATGGCTCCCACATGTGACTTGGTCACCATGGACCATTGGGTATACTGTCTTTAATCTTTATGGTCCTGGTGGAAGCTCTCTCAACCAGAAGCGGAGCCAGATGGTCTCCTGGCTTTTGCCAAAAACAAAGACAAATGTTTAGGGTGCTTGTCTTCTGTGAGCGTGGCTGGTTTTGCTATCTGGTTAGACATTTATTACTCTTTGAAAGCACCATTCATGCCAATGAGCCAGTGCATTCAGCTCCAGTTTATTAGTGGAAGCTATGAATGGTTGGTCTTCCTGGGCCTCATGTGACTGCATCTTCCTTTCTCTTTTTTCATAACCTCAGACAGGAGATGGACAGTTTGCAGCGCCAGATGGAGGAACATACCATCACTGTACACGAGTCTCTGTCCTCATGGGCTCAGGTGGAAGCTGCCACAGGAGAGCACGCCCACCCCAGGGGAGATACAGAGCCACATGGTCAAAGTGGGGTTCCCAGAGAAGGACTGGATCAGTGACCATCACCACCCTTGCCACCAAGTGTTGGGCAGCTGTGTGAAGGAATGGTCTTTTGTCAATATTATTTATTTGACATTTTTCTAAGATGAAGTGTACATTTTGCTTTTGCCTTTAACAAGGAGTAAAATAAGAGAATGAGAGCCAAGGATAAGTCATTTGAAATCACAACTAGCTTTTCCCATGAAATGACCAAATCTTAAGAACCTGGCTTATGCTTCACTGAGGAATGCTTGAAGTGCTTGTTGGCCTGTTTGCAGAAAGAGACATCTTATGAGTAATGGTAGGTGATGTCAGCATCCAGGTCCTGGCAGGAACTTTGCACAATAGGGTATGTGGTCAGCTGTGCCTGACAGGCTAGGGTGATGTTTCTCAGTTTCCTGTTTTACTCAATAATAGTTTTATTTTTGCTGCTGTCTTATTTTCACCTTTTGTTTTTTATTTCATTCATCTCTTAATAGCCATCCCACCACAAGCTGTGTATAAAAATACTGAAAGTCTTTTAAAAGCCTATGCCTATATTATTTAAGGAAGGACCTAATTGTCTGTCTTTATTGATTACATTTTGAAAATCTGCTGTTGGAAATTGTACATGAAGGATTTATGGATGTCATAAGTTATATTTTAGGAAATACTACTTTATCCTCTAAAATCAAATATTCTTGCACAGAAAAGGTTTCTTGTTTTAGTTTTCTAGACAGTCTTTTCTTCTGTCAATGTCTTTGTAATTCATAGCACTAACCTGTTAAGGCCACTAGTTCTGTGTGGTCCCTACCTTGGCTGACTCACCAGGTAAGGCTTCAGTCAAACCCTTGATTGTTCTCAGTGACCACCAGGAGACACAAGGATACCAGTGTCCCCACAAACTGACCTGACATTTGGGGAATGCAGGGATCTGAAGCAGAATGGAGGAGGCTTTAAACTTACCTATGGATTATAGGCTACACCTCCATGCTCTATGAGATGGTGTTTACACAAGCCTATGAGTGCCTGTTGGCATTCAGTTGAGGACCTGGGCCCTTGGAGGATGCTGGTGTTAGACGAAGTCATAGTGTCTCAAAGGTGGTAGTTATTCCATGAGACACAGGAGGTTTAGAGACAGATGCTTTGCTTTGAAGTCCAACACCTATATCATGAGATTTTTCTGGGATTTGTATCTCATCTAAGATAATAAACCTACAGATGGGGACTGACAGAGAATTGAAGTCTTTATTTGGTAAGAAATTCTAAAATAAAACTTACAGATTAGAAGGGAAAGAAAGAAAGGAGCGATAGGTGGCTTGAGCGAACAGATCTGATATGAAAGTAAAGGTTTTTTTCTTTGTTTTTTAGAAAGTAAAGTTTTAAGTGTTACTGATCAGCCCTGTTGGTAAAGTCCTTGTGTCTACTTTGTTGAGAAAACAGTATGAAATTTTTAAGTTGTTTGTGTTCTCTTGTAATATGTAGTATTAGAAGGTTAACTGGCGTAGTTAAGGGATTAAAAGATATTTGGTATTTAAAAAATATCTCCTAGCAAGTATCAGAACTTTTAAAAATGTGTATATCATTTGTTCAGGGCTAATCTTGAAATAATACTTGAAAACTTCATTTTAAATATACTCTACTTTTTATCTTGAGTTGGAAATTGTTTTTTTGTGCCGGTACTAGGTCTTCAAATCAAGACCTAGGCGCTGTCGCTTAGCTTTTTTTGCTCAAAGATGGTGCACTACTAGAGCTACAGCTAACTTCCAGAAATTGACTACATTGTTCTTGTACCAATAGAAAAGAAAAATGGTAATTTACATTCTTATTTATTTCGGTTGTATTATCTTGTTTCAAAACTAATACCTCCGGGGCTGGGAGTTTGGCCTAGTGGTAGAGTGTTTGCCTAGCATGCACGAAGACCCGGGTTTGATTCCTCGGTACCACATATATAGAAAAAACCAGAAGTGGTGCTGAGGCTCACGTGGTAGAGCTCTACCCTTGAGAAAGTCCAAGGACAGTGCTCAGGCCCTGAGCTCATGCCCAGGACTGGCAAAAAAAATAGAAATAATAATACCTAGGCTTATTCTGTGACAGAATTTTTCTCCCTCCATGCTCAGGTCTTTGAGTGGGGTTCACTATTTTTCTCTTCTCTTAGGAGAAGATAAACTCATTCTCGTTCAATTAACCAAGTGAAAGTCCTTCTCCTTTTTTCATCCCTTTCTTTCGTCCTTATCCCTTTTCTTTTGCTCTGCTATCCTGAATATGTGTTTGTACACTCACAAATGGCAACTCCTTTAGGCCTTGCCATCCTTCTGTATGAGTCTTCTTTGCCAGGGCCACATTGGTTCCATGAAGGGACTGGTTTGTCAGCGCCAGCCTCTGTCTATCTTCGTGCATTTGATTTTTATGCACACATGCAGTTCTGGATCAGAGGCCTCCTACACTCAGTTGGTATAGGAATACTGAAAAGGCTACTGGCCAACAGTCACTGTATTTCTGTGTCCATGAGTGTTTCCTTAAACAAAAATAAGGTGTCATGTAAAGATTCTGGAAGTGAAGGGGAACAGTATATTTGAAACAAAAATGCCCTTTCTTCCAAAGACCCCAGTAACAGTTACACTGAGTTGTGAGGCAGAATGAGCCTTAACCTACTACACCTATAGAATTTTTTTTTTTTTAAAAGGTCTCATTTCATAGTGGTCTCAGGTTCTGATAGGATCTTTGGGTTGATGCTTTAGAAGGACCTGAAAAAAATCAGCGATTTTGTTTCTCATTTCTGTTTTTAAAAGTTTCTTCAGAAAGTCCTCAGGTTGGGGCTTTCCCAGGAAAGGTATCACCAAGGGTCACAGATTGTAACTTTGAAAAGCATGTTGATTTTTTTTTTTATGACTATACGCGTGCTTGGGAATTCCTTAAATTTTGTGCAATAAACTATTTTTGGTAAAGGTTTTCCTACTTCATTGGGGGGGGTGCTTCATTTTAATTTTATCTTACGTTAAACACTGTTAAAGTAAGTTTGGGAAGAGAATTCTTTTCTGCAAAGGTTTGAGACAGGATGTGAAAATCTAGCTCATTGTTGCTTTAGACCAGGCGAAAGAAGCACATGACCATGTTTCTCCTTAGTAGGCCATGGCAAGCAGCATGGAAATTAAACTGCAGGACAGGGGATACTGGGACCCTTTCTGTCTGCCACTTCCCTGGCTGATCTTATCAATTAGCCACTGGGCTGTGATAAGTTAATCCTGATAACATAATTCTTACATCTTACTCCTGTCACTCCTAATTTCTTTTTTCACATGTCCTTTATTCCTAATCAATAAGGGTTAGTCCAGTATAGTTTTCAGCTAAATATTACTATTAATAAACTTGAAAAGTTTATTAAAGTTTGAAAAGATGAAAAAAGAAGACTGTCACAGGAATTGACTTGGTTAGATCTTTTCTACAGCTCCATTTTATTAGCTTATATAATGGTTAGGTGACTACAATATAAAGTACTAGGGGCAACTGTAAAGTGGGTTATTTATACCTCTGACATCCAGTTTGATGGGTAAGCATGTAATAGTTGCTAGCCTAGTCTCCAAACCTTTTCTAGATGAGGAGAAACAGCAACAACCTCTTGATATCTGAAATATTCGCTGGAATTCTGCCTCCCTTATGCATGTGTTTCCATTTGGCAGTGAATTCTACATATTACCAGTGTGCTTTGACATAGGCCTTTTTCCTGGAAGCAGCAAGCACTATTCAACTGTTACTAAGCATCTGTGCCATTCTTTGCACTGTTCTTTGTCCACCTTTGCATAGTGGATTTACATCTCCATTGTCTTCACTCATACAACTCCTGTGATGGTATGGGCTCCAACCTGTGGCCATGACCTTCTCAGGCTTGAGTTAGGAGTTTGAGAGGGTGCCCTGAAAGCCCTCAACGCTTTATAAAGCGTATGGTAGTCCAGGTTTAGGAAGTGCTTGCTTCTCGAGTTATCTTCTAGATAACAACTTGAAAGTGTTTTGGGGAATTGGCCTCACCATTCAGTCCTCATCAGCACAGCTGCAGTACTCAACACATCTGAGCTCAGAGGACACCTCTAGCCTTATTTTCGGAATTCCCCAAACAAGCTGCTCACACCTTTGTTTCTGGAGACCACTCAAGATCCATGTGTCAGTGTAATGTGTCTGTGTATGTGGGTACCACATACACAGAAAAGGCTCGGAAGTGGTGCTGTGGCTCAAATGGTAGAGCGCTAGCCTTCAGTAAAGCCCAAGAACAGTGCCCATACCATGAGTCCAAGCCCCAGGACTGGCAAAAGTAAATAAATGAAAGAAAAAGAAAAAAATACATCCCCGTTTCAGCAGAAACTTCCACCTGGGATCTGGACAGCTGCCCTGCGCCCCACCTGCCTGTTTGCATTCTTTGTGGAAATGGAGAGGAAACCGGAGAGCCACCCATCTCGTATTCGAGGGCACAAGGCAGCTGTGTCCCACGCAGCGTGTACACTCACAGCTGCCGGTTTGTCTTTTTACTGGACGGTTATGTAGAAATTTTAGACCTCAGACCATCTGTAGTTGGTAACTAAAAAACAAATGGGGGGCCGGGAGTTTGGCCCAGTGGTAGAGGGCTTGCCTAGCATGCACGAAGACCCGGGTTCGATTCCTTGGTACCATACGCATAGAAAAAAGCTGGAAGTGGAGCTGAGGCTCGAGTGGAAGAGTTCTAGCCTTGAGAAAGTCCAAGGACAGTGCTCAGGCCCTGAGCTCAAGCCCAGGACTGGTAAAAAACCAAATGGCAAGGTTTCATTCTAACAAGGCACTTTCTAATGCTGGCATACTCACACGCCCCGACCGCCGGCCCCCACGCGTTCCCGCCTCCCGCCGTGCGGACTCGGGCTCCGTTCCCCAGAGGGCCCCCACCCTCCATCCCACGGCGGGACGCCACCTCCAACCCCAAGCCGCGAGCCCGCACGCCCCGGGCGGCCGTCCGGACGCCGCCGCCCCGGCGCTCGACTCCGCCCACCGGAGCGCGGGCGACGCCTACACGTCAGGCCCGGGCCGGCTGCCCGCGCCGCTGCCTGAAGCGCTCGCGCGCGCATCGGGACCCTCCTAGGTGCCGTCTCGCCGCGCCGCCTGGGGCCCTGTGCTTGGCCCTCCACTAAGAGCTGGAGGTGCCGGCCCCGCGCGTAACGCTCGGCCTCCGCCTGTGCCGGGATCCCCGCGCAGGCAGCGGCGCGGGCAGCCAGCCGGGGACCTGAGGAGGGCGAGGCCCGGCAGCTACGCGGGCAGCCGCGGGGCGGGAGCCGCTCTCGAGGCGGCGGCGATGCTGTGGCCTCGTCTGGGGGCCGAATGGGGGGCGCTGGCCTGGGAGCTGCTGGGCGCCTCGGTGTTGCTCCTCGCTGTGCGCTGGCTGGTGCGGCGGCTGGAGAAGCGGCCGCGGGGCCTTGGCGAAAGCCGGACGGCCGCCCCGCCTCCCCGCGCGGCCGCGGGCCCCCGCTCCGGTGAGTCGTGAGTCGCGGCGGCCGGTGTCCCGTCCCCCGGGCCCCGCGCGGAGGGAGGAGGGGTCGAGCGAGCCCAGGGGGCGGGGGCGGGGGCGGGGAGAGAGGGAAGGGGCAGCCGTCAGGGTCGGTGGGCCTGCGGGGACTTCTCACCGCAGACGTCAGGAACACGGGGAGAGCACGCCGCCGCCCGCAGGGCCATGCACCTGTGACGTGGTCCGTTCAGAGCTGCCGTGGGAGCGGGCGCATCCCGGGCCGACCAGCCGGGCGCTACGCTGGCCACTCCGAAGGCTGAGAGCCTCTGGGGGTGACTGGGAATCCAGTCGGGGCAGGACGGTCCGTGAGCCTGTCAGCTCCAGCTAATCACCGGGAAAGCCTAGCTGTGAGCACAAAAGTTAATGGAAAGTGCCCAGGCTCTGGGTTCAGGACAAACAAAACCCCAGGAGCACTCCGCACATGCAGGACGGGCAAATTTTAAGGCTAGACGCTTATGTAGGTGAGCAGACGTGGACCCAGGGTCATCTGAAACTTGTGCTTAGTCTTCCCGTACTGCAGTGGATGCTTAGCCTTGTGTTCACCCTCTTGCTAGAAGGCTGATGTCTTTCGGGAAGATGAGTTTCCTTAGTCCTCTTAGAAAGATGCCATTAGTAGTAGTAAGAAACAAAACTGATAAACCTCACCTTCGAAACTCAGTACTAAACGGGTTCTTAGGAGTAATTAAGGCCTCACATACCATTGAAATTATACGCACCTTATTTATTTCGTGGTGGTGGATATTGAACCCAAGGTCTTGCATGTGTAAGCAAGGCCCATACCTCTGAGTTACCTTCTCAGCCTTCCTTCCTTAAGGATAATTTATTGTTCAAAGTGTTAGCTTTACAACTGAAGAAACAGGTGATGGAAGGTCAGGCTCTTTCTGGTATCAAACTGAGCTGTGGCAAAGTCCAATGGGATGTAGATCTGTGGACAGTGCATCCAGCACCCTCCATCATATTGGACTTTGTCTTCTCTTGTCCCCTTAAGGTGTTAGGGTAAACGTTAATAAGTGAAATGCTTATTATGCATTTACACCATTAACACTACAAAAAACTTAATTCAAGACACTGGGAATGAAAGCACCAAACCAATTTCTAGTAGTTCATTTGTTAAGCGTTTTTAGGTATGTACAAGATTACAATAATCGTGTAAACCAACTGAACTCGTGAAAAAGCTGGCATAATTAGCAGATAGGGAAATAAATTAAGATACCATTACAGATATATTAGGATGACTAAGGTAAAAATACTGTTCTTTCCAAAAGTTATCAGAGATGCTGAGAAACCAGCTCCTTCATGTATTGAGGGTAGGAGTGATGAGTGCTTACCTAGCATGCATGAAGACTCAGGTTAGATTTCTCAGTACTATATACATAGAACAAAAAGCCAAAAGTGGTTCTGTGACTCAAGTGGTAGAGCTCTAGCCATGAGAAAGCCCAAGAACAGTGTGCTCAGGCCCTGAGCTCAAGCCCCAGGACTGACCAAAAAAAAGTTAAGAAAATCTGTATACCATTGGCTGAGATTCCCTACGTGTTAGTATGCTGCATAATCACAATGCACATATGAGAAGCAGGAATTAATAATGATACAATACTATTGTATATACTGCAGCCCTAGCACAATTCTCCACATCTCTGTCTGCTGGTCTATTTGTCACACAATCTATCCATGAATCGGTCATCTACACAAGATCAAGAGATGTTTTACCAACAATTCGATGTCAGTGCTGCATTGCTGAGGGGTGTGGGTGTGGGTGTGGGTGTGGGTGTGGTTATTTTGTCAGTTGTGGGACTTGGACTCGGCCTGGGCACTGTCCTAAGCTCTTCAGCTCATGGCTACTGTCCTACCCCTTGAGCCACAGTGACACTTTTCCTTTTCTAGTGATTAATTGCATATAAAGGTGCCATGATCTTTAATGCCCTGGCTGGCTTTGAACTGCAATCCTCAGATCTCAGCCTCCTGAGTAGCTAGGATTACAGGCGTGAGCCACTGTGCCCAGTTTATCACTGAGTTTATGGGCTCAAGGGCCACTGAACTATGGCCCCCACTTGTCTTGTGAGTAAAAGCTCCTTAAAGCACAGTCCTGCTTTCTTGTTTATGTGTAATTGACAGCTGTTCTTGAGTGCTGGAGTGGCTTCCTGGCTTACAAAATCTCAAGTGCTTTTCTGGCCCTTCCAAGGGTGGTATCCTGAGCCCTGACCCCTGAGCTCATATATTCCTTTTTCTGTCAGCTGGAAACAGTACTTATTTTAGTCATTCGCTGCATCCTAGACTACATATAAAGGAACTTGAGACTATCCATTCTACTATGGGAAACATATCCACTATTTAGTTCATGTAATTGTGTACAACACTTTTCTAGCAACATCCTGTTTTCCAGACACTGTTTCCCACCACTCTTTGTTATCCATCGAAATAGTTAGGTTCATTTGTTTTGGTTTGTGTTGCATTTAGTAGCTTCTGCCATCTTTGTCTACTTGCCTCTTGAGTATCAGAAAATATGTCTAAATGCTTACAATCAGAAGTGTTACTTCTGCTTCTTACCCCCTTTTTTCCTGGTTCCTTCCTAGTCTAAATCCTAGTTAATCTCATGAGTTTCTATCTTTGAACAGAAACCCCTATATCTTGCAATGTGACTGATAGTAACAGTGTACAGCTTTTCTTATTTTCCTTTTTTTTTTTTTAACTTTTACCAGTCCTAGGGCATGACCTCATAGCTTATTTTGCTCAAGGTTAGCGTTCTACTACTTTGAGCCATAGTGCCACTTCTGGTTTTATGAGTAGTTGATTGGAGATAAGTCTCTCAGACTTTCCTGCCCCAGCTGGCTTTGAACCTGGCTTTGAACGGTGATCCTGAGATCTCAGCCTCCAGAGTAGCTAGGATCGCATGCATGAGCTACTAATGCTCAGCCTCTTGTTTTGTTCCTTTAAGCCAGAGTGTTATATATCACCAAAGCTGGAACTTACTGTGTAGCCCATATGGCCTCAAACTCTGGACCCTCCCACCTCAGTCAAGTACTGAGATTGTATGCCTATAACACAATACCTAATCTTATGGGGTTATTTTTGTTTTTATTTGTGTTTTGCCAGTCCTAGGGCTTGAAACACAGGGCCTGAGCACTGTCCTTAGGCTTTCTCAAGGCTAGCACTCTACCACTTGAGCCACCATACCACTTCTGGCTTTTTCTATGTATGTGGTACTGAGGAATCGAACCGGGTTTTCATGCATGCCAGACAAGCACTCTACTATGCCAAACTCTACTACTATGCCAAACTCCCAGCCCCTATGTTTTTGTTTTTATTCTAACTTTCTAGCATGCTATTACTCTTTCTGAAAGATTAAGAAGCCTGTGTTCTTTGACAGCTTAATAGATGTAACTGACATTTATGGAGAATTTATCACTGTCAGAAGCAATAGTACAGACTTTACATGCATCATTTTATCTAATTTTCATTATAACCTAAAAGTATAGCTATTATGTCCATTTTATAGGTAAGAAATCTGAGGCTCAGAGCTTAAAAAATTGCCAAAGACATAGTGATGTAACATAGGTTATGTAGGTATATTTAGGTTTGCTTGGTTGTTAGGACAAAACCTAAAAAGCTGCTAGGACAGCCTTGAAAGGTGTCTTTAAAGTGAGGACACTGTGAAAGGTGGGGTCCTGTGTGGAACTGGGAATACCCTGTCTTCTACCTCTGATGTACACCCCGAGCCCAGCAAGTTGATTGTTGCTCTCTTGGACCTAGATGACATGACAATGGATGCTGTGTTGGCCAAGTTGAAACTCCTGAATCCAGATGATCTTAGAGAAGAAATTGTCAAAGCTGGATTGAAATGTGGACCCATTACATCAACCACGAGGTTCATTTTTGAGAAGAAATTGGCTCGAGCTTTACTAGAACAAGGTGGAACATTGCCTTTGTGTCTTCCCAACCATAATGAAGCAGCCTTCCCAGCATTCAGCCAGAGTGTACCAAGGATCCCCACTTGTGCTGGAGAGAACCCAACTGAACAGACCAAACTTTCTGAAGACAGAGATTTTGGTTACAATGTGGGCTTGAACCCTCCAGAGGAAGAAGCTATGCCATCAAAGGCCTGCCCATTGCTCTTTAGTCCTTCTGTGGGAATTGACACCCACAAGACTAGAGGGACAGCCTCTAAAGAGCCAGCCCTTTACTATGGAGTGTGCCCAGTGTACGAGGAAGGTCCTATGAGAAGTGGTAATGTGCTCATCATCCCCTAAGCTTAACCATTTGTCACATTTGGTACCTTCCTAAATCTTCTGTAAATCTAAGGAAGAAGTTTTACTGTTTGTTAAGGAAACTGGATACTATAAGATGCATAACAACAAAATATTGATTAGGGGGCCAGGAACATAGCCTAGTGGTACAGTGCTTGCCTAGCATGCACAAAGCCCTGGGTTCAATTCCTCAATACCACATATACAGAAAAGACCAAAAGTGGCATAATGGCTCATATGGCAAAGCATTACCCTTGAGCAAAAGGTCCAAGGACAGTTCCAAAACCCTGAGTTCAAGCCCCAGGACTGGCAAAAAAAATATTGATTAGTTACTATTTGTAAAGTGAGTGTGTATGTGTGCACATGTGCACGCAAACATACATGCCACTGCTGAGGCTTGAACATGGGGCCTAGCTTATGCCTGTAATCCTAACTACTCAGGAGGCTGAGATCTGAGGATCATGGTTCGAAGCCAGACAAGGCAGGGAAATCTGTGAGACTCTTATGCCCAGCTAACTATAAAAAGCCTAAAGCGGTGCTGTGGCTCAAATGTAGAACAGTAGCCTTGGGCTCAAAGCTCAGGGACAGCATCCAGGCCCAGATTTCAAGGCTCAGGACTGGAAAAAATAATAATTGCGTATTGTTATTATTCCTTTGCTCACATTTGTGGTAATGCCTGCAAATGGGACGTTGGTTAAAAATGATCTTGCACCTTGTGTGGAGTGAAATACAGTTGTACATTGTGGTTTTTTGCTGTGCTAGGATGTGTACTAGTCATTCATGTATAATAGACCACTCTGCCAGCAACCAAGCTACATCCATCCCTGGATCAACCATCAAGTCCTTTTAAAAAAGAACCAGTGATGTCAGGAAATGGCCATGATAGTATTTTTAATCTTTATTACTATAGGCTGAGAGTGTGGCCTACAGGTAGAGTGCTCACCTAGCATGCACAAAGCCCTGGGTTCAATTCCTTGGTACCACATACACAGAAAAACCCAGAAGTGGCGCTATGGCTCAAGTGACAAAAGTGCTAGCTTTGAACAAAAAAAAAAAAAAGAAAGTGCTCAAACCCTTAGTTCAAGCCCCAGGACTGGTGAATTTTTTAAAAAGTAGCCTCTTGTAGGAAATCCTCAATTAAGCCAGGTGCTATGGCTCATACCTGTCATCTCAGGAAATTAAAATTGAGAAGATAGCAAATCAAGGTAAATCTGGGCAGAAAGTTGACAAGATCCCATCTTAACCAATGAAGCTTGGCACAGTAGATGCACCTATGATCTCTGCTGTGCAAAAAGTTGTATGTAGGTAACTCCAGGAAAATATGTGAGACCCTACCAAAAAGTGATGTGGAAGAAAACAAGGCTGGAGGCACAATGCAGAGCCCTGAGTTCAAACCCTAGTACCCCCCCCCCAATTAAACAAAACATTTAATGTAGTATAGTATGAAAAATTCATGTACAGTTTCCTTCTCACTCAAATTTTATTTATAGTATATTTTGATAAATATATTTTAACTTTTAATATAAATATGCATATAAATATATGGATGAATACTTTTTGTTTAATTTTCTTGTGCAGATCCTTGGGCTTGAACTCAAGTCCTGGGCATAGTCCCTGCACATTTTTGCAAAAGAAGTACAGATCCAAGAAAGTGTATAAAGTATTTGTAAAACTGAAAATGTCCCCTCTCTGAAATACATTACAGTCTTATCTAAATAAGGAGAGCTAATATCTGTCTGTTCAGGAGTTCCAGTTACTCATCTCTAGTTTTCTTTTGTTACTTTTCCTAACTAGAAAGGATCCATGTTTATGAAGACAAAACAGAAGCATTACAAGCTGTCAAAATGATTAAAGGGTCCCGATTTAAAGCTTTTTCAACCAGAGAAGATGCTGAGAAATTTGCTAGAGGAGTTTGTGATTATTTCCCATCTCCAAGCAAAGCTGTGCCACCACTGTCTCCTGTGAAGATAGCGCCACTCTTTGGCAATGTTGGGTTGAAAGGTAAACCATAATGTGGATCATTGATATCAGTTACTCCAAAATATCTTGCTCGAGTCCTCTTTTGCTCGAGTCCTCTTTCCCAGTGTTATGGCACCTTGATTTCTCCTCTGTGAGAGAAATCTGGTGTGGCAGAAGGGAAGAGCTACAGGGTGCCTGTGGCTCATGCCTGTAAGTCTAGCTGCTCAGGAGACTGAGATCTGAGGATCATAGTTCAAAGCCAGCCCAGGCATGAAAGTCCATGAGACTCATTTCCAGTTAACCACCAGAAAACCAGAAGTGATGCTGTGGCTCAAAGTGTAGAATGATAGCCTTGAACTGAAGAGCCCAGGGACAGTGCCCAGGCACAGAGTTCAAGCCCCATGACCAACCAAAAAAAAAAAAGGGAAGAACTGAGACCCTGGCAGTGAATGGCCAAAGTGGAGAAAGGAGCTGAGAGCAGGGCTAGGGTAGGTTCAGAGATACAACTGTAGATTCAGAGAAGATACTAGGAGAAGCTGAGTGGGCCTGAAGCCACTTTGGCTCTGAAGCTGACCAGCCCAAACTTAGCATGTCATGTGAACCATGGAAAAATGGAAAAAGAAACTGTTGTCCTTTCTGTCTGACTCCTGTGACTTCCTGCTTCCAGCTGGATTCAGAATACTGAGGCTAAAATCAATGTTCATTCATTCCCATCTGAAAAACATCTAGGAGTTAGGGCCAGGAGTGTGGTCTAGTAGTTCAGTGCTTACCTAGCGTGCACAAAGCCCTGGGTTCAAGCCGGTACCACATTCACAGCAAAAGCTGGAAGTGGCCCTGTGGCTCCAATAGCAGAGCATTAGCCTTGAGCAAAAGGTTTCCAGTAAAGGCAAAGAAAAAAAAATTTTTTGCCAGGTACGGTAGCTCACGTCTGTAATCCTAGCTACTCAGGAGGCTGAGATCTAAGGATTGCAGTTCAAAGCCAGCCCAGGCACTAAAGAACATGAGACTCTTATCTCCAGTTAACCACTAGAAAACTGGAAGTGGTGCTGTGGCTTAAAAGGTTATGGTAGTAGCCTTGAGCTGAAGATCTCAGGGACAGTGCCCAGGCCCAGAGTTCAAGCCCCATGAGTGACAAAATAAATAAGTAAGTAAATAAATACATACATACATCTATGTGCTGGTCTCCCCTGTTGGAACCAGAAATCTAACAGCATCTTCTTTTCAACCCATCCAGGGCTCTGTTTGGAGAAGCTTGACCTTGGCTCTAGTGCCCTCTTCCCACACAATTGTATAGGCTTCACAAGTGACTGCATATAGAGAAAAGGTGCCGTGACCTGGATAGCTGGCTCTTTTCCTTAGACTTACTCCTTCCTAAGTTTGAGAAAGGTCCCCTGAAGGAAATCAAGTTAAATCATTTTAGGCATTGTGATTAGACCTATGAAGCAGGGTTTGGAGCAGTTCCCACTTTGCATGAACACATGCATGTTGGAGAGTACCTGTGATAGCATCTGATTTCTCATTCACCCAGTTATGAAACGTAAGAGTGTCAAATAAATAAAGCCTTATTCGTGGAGGCTTTCGGCCATCTTATACCACTTAGTCAAGTTCTTTGCCATCTTCTTACCTGTTATTCCTCAAGAGAAGGGTTCATCCCTGAGCACAACAGCATGGGTGAGAAGAAGTCGTGTAATTAAATGTTCTCTTGATGACAGATGGATTGTGCTTATCTGAACTGGAAACAGTGAACAAAGAGCGAGCAAACAGTTATAAAAATCCCCGTACTCAGGAACTCACCAACAAGCTGAGGAAAGCTGTAGAGAAGGGAGAGGAAGGCACCTTTTTGGATCTTATCTGGAGTAACCCTCGGTATCTAATTGGTTCTGGGGACAACCCAACTGTTGTACAGGTAAGTCTGCCTTCAGCATTATTTGTACCATGTGGCTATTATACTGATTATAAAAGACTTTAAAAAACGTTAAGCTCAGAGCATGTGTCTTTCAGGAAGGATGTAGGTACAATGTCATGCATGTTGCTGCTAGAGAGAATCAGGCTTCCATGTGCCAACTGACGTTAGAGACTCTGGAGAACCCTGAGTTCATGAGGCTCATGTACCCCGATGATGACTTGGGCATGCTGCAGAAGCGTATCCACTACATTGTTGACCTGTACTTGAACACTCCAGACAAAGCCGTGAGTGTGTTCTCAAAATGTATCTTACTCAGATCAGTATGCAAGGGATGTGGTGGAAGATTGGTATGGAGGTTCAGAGAATTAAAAATACCTTATGACCCCATCCTCCTAATATTGGGCACATATACAGAGAAGTGTAAATTATTACTCCTTCATGCCCTTGCTTAAGGAAGCGTTACTCACAATAGCCAAACAGTGGAATCAGTCAAAGTGCTCAACAACAAATGAGTGAATAAAGAAAATATTGTGAGCAAGGCGTTGGTGGCTCATGCCTATAATCCTGGCTACTCAGGAGGCTGAGATCTGAGGATCATGGTTCAGAGTGAGCCTGGGTACAAAGGTCCGTGAGACCAGTCCTGTGGCTTAAACTCAGGGCCTGAGCACTGTCTGTGGGTTCCCCCCCACCTCAAGGCTACAGCTCTACCACTTGAGCCAAAGTACCACTTCCGGCTTTTTTCTATGTATGTGATACTGAGGAAGCCATGCTAGGCAAGCACTCTTACCACTAGGCCAAACTCTCAGCCCCTGTGAGACTCTTCTTTCTAATTAACCACCAGAAAACCAGAAGTGGCACTGTGGTACAAGTAGTAGAATGCTAGGCTTGAGCTGAAGAGCTCAGGGACAAAATATATGCCCAAGGACAGTGCCCAGGCCCTGGGTTCAAGCACCCAGGACTGACCAAAAAAAAAAGATTCAAAGCCAGCCTGGGCACAAAAGTCCATAAAACACTATCTCCATTTAACCAAGAAGGATAGACTGAGCTGGGCGCAGTTGCTCACACTTGTAATCCTAGCTGCTCAGAAGGCTGAGATTTGAGCGCATTTTCAAGCCCAGGCACTAAAGAACATGAGACTTTTATCTCCAGTTAACAACCACAAAACCAGAAGTAGTACTGTGGCTGCTTAAGGGATAGAGCAGTAGCCTGAGCTGAAGAGCTCAGAAAGTATCCAGGTCCAGAGTTCAAGCCCAATGACCCACAAAGAAGAAGGAGGAGGAGGAGGAAGAAGGTGCCGGGGTGGGGGGGGGGAGACACTGGACTGGAAGTATGGCTCAACTGGAGCATTAGCTGTGAACAAGAAATCTGAATGAATGTGAGGCCTCCAGTGTAAGTCCAGCCAGATACTGAGGAGGGGGCGAGGGGGAAGGACAGAAAACAGGGTTTTGGCTGTCATCAATCCAAGGATCTCCATCTGTTTTTATTTGTTGCTTTGTTTGTTGGTCTTGGTGGCTAGAACTCTGGGCTTGGGTGTTGTCCCTGAGCTCTTTAGCTGAAGGCTATTGCCCTACCCCTTGAGCCACAATACCACTTCCCCTTTTCTAGTGGTTAATTGGAGATAAGAGTCTCACAGACTTTAGTGCCCGGATTGGCTTTGAACTGCATTCCTAGCCCTCCTGAGTAGCTAGAATTACAGGCTTGAGCCACCGAGCCAACAGCAGCCAGCAGCAGCCAACTTCCGTGTGTTTTTGTTTTGTTTTTTGCCAGTCCTGGGGCTTGAACTCAGGGTCTGAGCACTGTCTCTGAGTTTCTTTTGCTCAAGGATAGCACTCTACCACTTGAGCCCCAGCGCCACTTCCGGCTTTTTTTATGTATGTGGTGCTAAGGAATGGAACCCAGGGCTTCATGCATGCTAGGCAAGCACTCTACCACTAAGCCACACTCCCAGCCCCAAGATCTTTATCTTTGTGTTCATCCTAAGTATACTTGTAGAACCAGGCCCAGTCCCTCTGCCCAGCATGTCACTTGTCACTCAGATGTTGACTCAGTATGTGACCACTGTCTCTGCCCAGCCCAGAGTTTCATTGTGTCTCTAGTCATGGCAGAGGCCCAGGAAAGGGCCAGACCCATTGATGGGCTGACAGAAAGCCTGCTGTAGGTCACTTGGGATGAAAGACCTCTTTCTCCTTCAGATTACAGAACTATAAGGAAGATTCCCTATGCAACTCTTATGACAGTTGCCAGATAAGATCAACTTAAAGTTCAATACTTCTTTTTGTCATACCAGGTAAAAATAAGTAGAACACAGAACAATAAGATATCACTGGCCATCACCAGAAAACTATTAATTTCCTAAAATTAATAATGGTGTTAACGAGTGCCTAGATGGACAGGAAAAGAATGTCCAGTCCTCCCTCAGACCTCTCCCCAGATGCATAGAAGACCCTCACTGCTGCACTGCGTCTGTGTCCATCATACCCACCTTGAGCCGACTCTGCAGCCACTATGCAAATGAAGGTGGAATCCTGGAACTTACCAGCCATATGAGCAGTGTCATATGATCTTTTTGTTTAGAGGCCTTTTCATTTGTTTTGTTTAAGTAGTGATTTTCACCTTAGAGCACCCATTTTACAAAGTTGACTAATAATTGTGCTTCTACACCTTTTTCAGGGCTATGATACCCCGTTGCATTTTGCTTGTAAATTTGGAAATGTAGATGTGGTCAATGTGCTTTCTTCACATCCTTTGATTGCAAAAAACCCAAGGAATAAATATGGTAAAACACCTGAAGATGTAAGTAATCATTAAACTGCAGTTAGTACATGTTGTAAGTGAAAATATGTAAGTTTGTGGACTGTGAGCACAACTACAGTGAAGTCGTGAATGAACTCAGAATGAGTTAGATTTGCTTTCAGGCATATTTAAACTCCTGACTGGTAAGAAAGATGTACTTCATAAAGGCAGCACATCTCTAGAACCATGAGAATGAGCTGACATGGTCTGCTAGTTGTTTTTTATGTTTTGTCAGGCATGGGGCTTGAACTCAGGGCCTGGGTGCTGTCCCCAAGCACTTTCTGCTCCAGGCCTAGTGCACTACCACTTTGAGCCATCATACCACTTCCACGATCTGCCAGTTTTATCTTCTTAACCTAACACTCATTTGTTCTAACTACTTGTACTCCCCATTATTATGTTCCCTTTCAAAACATGTTAGCTGATCATGTTTACAGAGAGAGGTAATGAGGATTGGGGGGGTGGGGAGGTGATAAGGGAGTGTGGTATCCTAAAGATAATAGTAATGATGATTATGATGATGGTGGTGATGGCATTGATTGTGAAGATGGTGAGGTAGTTTTACTGGTAAGGAAATGTTGCAATTTAGAATGTTCACTTATTCTGTTTTGCTTAACTAGGTAATCTGTGAAAGAAGCAAAAACCAGTCTGTAGAACTGAAAGAGAAGATTAAAGAATATTTAAAGGGTGAGTTAGTACCTTATTTTTTTTTATATTTTTATTGTAATTAATAAAAGGTTTACATGATATTTGTCAGATAGAAGGTGCATTAATTCACATACATTGATACCCTTTCACATCTCTTGGTACCCTTATTTATCTGTGGAATTTCATACCATCAAAACAAAAATTTCTAAATGTCAACTAATATATTTTTCTTCTTTGTCAGTTGTAGGACTTAAAACTCAAGCTCTGAACGCTGTCCCTAGCTCTTTTTGTTCAAGGCTAGGCCTCTCCCACTTTAAGTCACAGCTCTACTTCTGGTTTTCTGATGGTTAAATAGATATACGAGTCTCACAGGATTTTTGCCCAGGCTGGCTTTAAACTACAATACTCACATCTCAGCCTCCTAAGTTGCTAGAATGACAAGCTTGAGCCACCAGCACCCAACAGCATTTCTTTGTGGAGACTGTTAGGTAGCAATTCTATCTTACCTGATAAGGCCTTTCCTGTTTGTTACCATAAAAGATGGCCAACCCTAAGATCTAGAGTGTGGTACTTATTTATCCTTAAGTAGTTATATAAAGGAATTTCAGTTCAACATGTTAGTTTGTGAGCACAGTGTATCTTTTTTCTTTTTTTCTTTCTTTTTGCCAGTTGTGAACTCAGGGCCTGAGCACTGTCCTTGGGCTTTATCGAGGCTAGAGCTCTAACTTGTGAGCCACAGCACCACTTCCAGCTTTTTCTATGTGTGTGGTACTGAGGAATCGAACCCCAGTCTTCGTGCATGCTAGGCAAGCAGTCTACCTGTAGGCCAAACTCTGCCCCCCCCCTTTTTTTTTTTTTTGCCAATTCTAGGGCCTGAATTCAGGGCCTGGGCACTGTCCTTGGGCTTTCTCAAGGCTAGCACTCTATCACTTGAACCATAGTAACACTTCTGCCTTTTTTTTTTTTTTTTGCCAGTCCTAGGCTTGAGCTGGGGGTCTGAGCACTGTCCGTGGACTTTCTCAAGGCTAGAG
This sequence comes from Megascapheus bottae, assembly GCF_031878675.1. Classification (NCBI taxonomy): domain Eukaryota; kingdom Metazoa; phylum Chordata; class Mammalia; order Rodentia; family Geomyidae; genus Megascapheus; species Megascapheus bottae. The sequence continues at coordinate 196,353 of NC_143536.1, forward strand.
CTCTACCACTTGAGTCTCAGCACCACTTCTGGCTTTTTTCTATGTATGTATGTGGTACTGAGGAAGTGAACCTGGGTCTTCATGCATGCTAGGCAAGCACTTTAACCACTAGGCCATGCTCCTGGCTCCCAGTGTATTTTTTTTTTTTTTTTGCCAGTCCTGGGCTTTAGCTCAGAGCCTGAGCACTGTCCTTGGACTTTCTCAAGGCAAGAGCTCTACCACTTGAGCCTTAGCACCACTTCCGGCTTTTTTCTATGTATGTGGTACCGAGGAATCGAACCCGGGTCTTCATGCATGCTAGGCAAGCACTTTAACCACTAGGCCAAACTCTCGGCCCCAGTGTATTTTTTTTTTTTTTTGTATCTTCATCAGTTTCACCTCTCATCATCTCCTCCTCTGTCTCTCTCAACCCTACCCATCTCTACAGTTTACCTAGTTCTATTTTGACATATACATTGAATCTCATCACTGTACTCACCTACGTGGTACTTCTGCATTTCCTGCATAGCTTTTGTAATTACTTGTTTTTTGTTTGTTTGTTGTCAGTCATGGGACTTGAACCTTGGGCCTGAGTGCGCTGTCCCTAAGTAGTTGTATGAAGGATCTGCCGTCTAACAAAACAGTTATAAGTAGTGGTTTTGTGTGTGTGTGTGTGTGTGTGTGTGTGTGTGTGTGTGTGTGTGTGTGTGTGTATTTTGGCAGGGGTGGGGGGTGTTTGTCATGGGACTTGTACTATGAGCCTGGGCATTGTCCCTGAGCTCTTCAGCTCAAGGCTACTGCCCTACCCCCTGCACCACAGTTCCACTTTTGGTTTTCTGGTGGTTAATTGGTGGTAAGAGTCTCATGGACTTTAGTGCCGGGCGGCTTTGAGCCAAGATCCTCAGATCACAACCTCCTGAAAGTGCCTGGGCTGGCTTTGAACCAAGATCCTTAGATCTCAGCCTCCAGAGTAGCTAGGATTATAGGCTTGAGCCACCACACCCAACTATAAATAATTTTTTTTTTTTTTTTCCCGTCCTGGGCTTGAGCTCAGGGCCTGAGCATTGTCCTTGGACTTTCTCAAGGCTAGAGCTCTACCACTTGAGCCTCAGCACCACTTCCAGCTTTTTTCTATGTATGTGGTACCGAGGAATCAAACCTGGGTCTTCGTGCATGCTAGGCAAGCACTCTACCACTAGGCCAAACTCCCGGCCCCTATAAATACATTTTAATCAGTCACCCCTTCCAACATCCTCACCTATCCCTCCCCTAACCACTCCTTCCCTCACTTTTCTAATTTTGCAAGATATACTTTGGATTCTTGCCTGCATTTCCTTCCTCTTCTCCTGACCCTCCATCCCCCTTTGAGTATCTGTTTCCTAGTTTGTACTTGCTTCTTGCTGCAGGTCCTATGGGAAGCCAGAATTTGAGTCAACTTCAGTGTTCTCTTGGGTTGAACATACCTCTGTTGGGTTCTAGTCTTAGACATCAGAGAACATGCTGTAGCACTGGTCATATAGCAGCATACTGCCCACACCTAACAGACCCATATTTCAAAAAAAAGGGGGGGAGGGGTCGGGTAACATGCTGAAATTTCAGTGTTAGAGAAAATAGATTTTTCTTAAAGCCAGGCATTGGGCTGAGATGTAGTGTAGCTCAGTGACAAAGCCCTTACTCAGCAAGTACAATGTTCAAACCCTATTACCAAAAAAGAACCCTAAAAAGTATTTTGCTGGGGTAGAGGTAGGAATGGTCAGTATCTCACGCCTGTAATGCAAGCTACTCAGGAACTCAGGAGGCTGAGGATCACACTTCCAGGAAAGCATGTATGACTCTTGACCCCAGTGAATCACCAGAAAACCTGAAATGGTACTATGGCTCAAAGTGCTAGGAAAGCTAGTCTTGAGCAAAACAGTTCAGGGATAGCACCTAGGCCCTGAGTTCAAGCCCCACAACTGACGAAAGATAAAAAGCCAGGCATAAAACCATATCAGGAAGGCTGGAGATGTGTTTTAGGTTGTAGAGTGTCTAGCAAGTGTAAAACACAGTTTGAAAAGGGAAAGCAAACAAACACCAAGAGAACATAGATACCATTTTATAGTTACGTATACCCCAGCCTTTTAGGTATAGGTTTCTATGAGCTCTGGGTGTAGTTTAAAGAGAGTTTTTACCCATGTTTCATGTGTGAGGCATGAATGTTTCCTTCCTTTTCTCCCTGTTTTTTTCTTTGATACTAAAATGAATTCTTAATTGGCATTAGTTCCTCATGCCTGTAATCCTAGCTAGTCAGGAGAAAGAGATTGGAAGATGAAAGTTGAAGGCCAGCTGAATCAGGCAGCTGAGTTCAAACCGCATAACTTGAGAAAATGAGAAAGAAAAAGAACTTTCCTTAAAGGACTTGAATATGCCAAAACAAAAAGTAAGTGTGGATAATTAATTATAGGTGAAATTTGCCATGTAGTTTTAAAATACACATTTATATATCACTAAAGGAGAGGGGGAAAACGTCTGTAACATTTCTTCCATATATGTGATATAGCTTAGTTTGAGACACTGACATATGAAGTAAATCAGTTACTACAGTTTTCAGTAAACAGTACCATGAATACAGAATAGAAATATGAAAGTTACAAAAATGACTTAACATGGACAATGATGCATCATACCTTTAATCCTAGCTACTGAGGAGACTGAGATCTGAAAATCACAGTTCAAAGCCAGCCTATGCAGGAATGTCCATGAACCTCTTATCCCCAATTAACCATCCAAAAGCTGGAAGTAGAGCTGTGGCTCAAGTGGAGAGTAATGGCCTTGATCAATAAAAGTTTAGAGACAGAGCCCAGGTCCTGAGTTCAAACTCCAGGACTGGCACATACACACAAAATATTGTAAGCATTTAAGGTTTTAAATTCTCAGGCACTGTGGGTGGCATGGCAAGCCAGTGCTCCAGCAAGCCTTTTCTTGCCGGCACTGAACCTGAAAAGCCATCTTCCACAGGAGTGGGGAACTAAGGCAAGAAGAGGAAAATGTGACATCATTGTAACTGAAATTCTTGTTATTGATAATCCTGGCTCCTCCCTTTTTTTCTTTTTGCCAGTCATAGGGCTTGAACTCGGGGTCTAACACTGTCCTTGGGCTTTCTCAAGGCTAGAGCTCTACCACTTGAGCCACAGTACCACTTCTGGATTTTTCTATGTATACAGTACTGAGAATTTGAACCCAGGTTTTCATGCATGCAAGGCATGCTAGGCAAGCACTCTTCCACTAGACCAAACTCCCAGCCTGTCAGCCCCTATCTTCTGAGTTCCAGCTTCCTGGATGCTCTCCTTTTTTTCTTGAGAGTATGAGGCTCACTAAAATTGTATCCCAAATTAGATTGCCCTTGCTGTAGTCTTTGCCCCAGAGTTTAAATGACCACCTGGTTCCTTACACCCTCATTCATTCTAGGTGATAAGAAATCTGTGGTTCACACATATCTCCTCCCTCAGCTGATCAGGGACCTGTGGTTCACACATATCTCCTCCCTCAGGACACTACTACGTGCCACTTCTGAGAGCAGAAGACACCTCCTCGCCTATCATTGGGGAGCTCTGGTCCTCAGACCAGACAGCCGAGGCCAGCTACTGTAGAGGTGGCCCCAGGGACTCTATGCTGACTCTGAGGGCGTTTGTTGGACCTCTGAGTCCATCCAAGGTAAGTGGCTGGGTAAGGAAGCTTCTGGAACCTCCAATCTCAACATTGCTGGGTGCTATTATTTTGAGCTTGGTATAACAAACTAACATACATTTATTTATTTATTTATTTATTTATTTATTTATTTATTTATTTTTATTAGTGCGGGTCTTGGGCCTTGAACTCAGGGCTCAGGCACTGTCCCTAAGCTGTTTTGCTCAAGGCCACAGCTCCATTTCTGGCTTTTTTTTTTTTTTTTTTGGTAATTAATTGGAAATAAGAGTTTATGGGGCCGGGAGTTTGGCCTAGTGGTTAAAGTGCTTGCCTAGCATGCATGAAGACCCGGGTTCGATTCCTCGGTACCACATACATAGAAAAAAGCTGGAAGTGGTGCTGGGGCTCAAGTGGTAGAGCTCTAGCCTTGAGAAAATCCAAGGACAGTGCTCAGGCCCTGAGCTCAAGCCCAGGACTGGCCAAAAAAAAAAAAAAAAAAAGAGTTTTATGGTCTGGAGCTATGGCCCAAGTGGTAGAGCACTAGCGTTAAGCACAAAAAGCTCAGGGACAGGAGTCCAGGAGTGTACCATAGTGGTAGAGTGCTCGACTAGCTTGCACGAAGTCCTGGCTTCAGTTCCTTGGTACCACACAGAAAAAGCCAGAAATGACACTGTGGCAGAGTGCTAGTCTTGAGCAAAAAATTTTGTCCAAGGACAGTGCCCAGACCCAGTTCAAGCCCCAGGACTGACATAAACAAAAAAGAGTCTCATGGACTTCTGTTTTCTGGATTGGCTTTGAACCTCAGTCCTCAGATGCCAGCCTCCTGCGTAGCTAGGGTTATAGTTGTAAGCTTCTTCTCCCAGTCTAAACCAACTTCTGTGGAGCACAAAGGTCCTTCTTGTCTGAAACCACCTGCTGTAAAGTAGTCACTTGGAGTATTTGCTGTTTTGCTCACTCATTAGTCAGAGTAGATGTACTGGGAGTCCACACATCTTAATAGAGTTTATCTGGGCCAGCCCCTCAGTTTGTGTCTCATTCTTCTTGTCTCCTCTCCCCTTGCCAGTCTAACATGACTGTCTACTGTGATTTAGGTAACTCTTGCTTGTAAGTTTACCTTCCAAATTGAATTTTGCCACACTTGCAACTCCCAGTACTACCTCTCAAATGTCAGAGCTCTTGGCATCATCTCCTTTTCCAGGCTGCAGCCATTCATCTCCAGAGTTCAGTAAGTTGTAATGATGAGGTTGCTAGGTCAAATATCAGTTCAAGCCCCAAGACACACACACACACACACACACACACACACACACACACACACACACACACACACATGCATTAAACAAAACTCTAGTAGTAGGTAACTCAAGACGCTTGATGTCTGTTTTCTGTGTTGTAGAAAATCATGCATGTCAGCTTTTGAAGTGGTAGCTGGGTAACACTGCTGTCCTTAAGTAAAAACTCATGTTGGGCCAGGAGTTTGGCCTAGTGGTAGAGTGCTTGCCTAGCATTCACGAAGACCCAAATTTGGTTCCTTATACCACATACACAGAAAAAATGCCAGAAGTGGTGCTGATGCTCAAGTGGTAGAGCTCTAGCCTTGAGGAAAAAAAACCCAAGGACAGTGCTCAGGCCTTGAGCCCAAGCCCAGGACTGGCAAAAAAAAAAAAAAAAAGACTCATGCTGGGCAAGGTGGCTCATGCCTGTAATCCTAACTTCTCAGGAGACTGAGATCTGTGGATCGTAGCTCAAAGCCAGCTCGGGCACTAAAGTCCCTGAGACTCTTATCTCCAATTAACCACTAGAAAACTGAAAGTGGTGCTGTGGCTCAAAGGGTAGGGAAGTACTCTTGAGTTGTAAAGCTCAGGGATAGCGCCTGGGCCCAGAGTTCAAGCTCCATGACCTACAAAAAAAAAAAAAAAGCAAAACGTGTTGGCCTTTCTGGGCCAGATTTGATGCTCACAATCTACACTGTGAAGAAAGGAATCCCGTCCCACCTCGAGCACAGGGGGCTCAGTTTGGTCATGCCACCTCTCTTGTCCACATGACTTTGTGGTTTGTTCAGTTTGCTGGGAAACAACTTTTAGTCTATGTTGCTGATAGTTCTGAAACTGGATGAGCTGCAAGAAGGCGGCATAATATAACTTGAAATTTTTCCTTTTTCTCTCAGGCTGAAGATTTTCGCAAACTCTGGAAAACTCCACCTCGAGAGAAAGCAGGCTTCTTCCACAGTGTCAGGAAATCTGATGCAGAACGGGGCACTGAGAGAGTAGGAAGGTACTTACCTGACCATGCTAAGAGCATTTGTGCTTCAGTGCTGCCTAGTATACTGTGAGGATTTTATTGGTGAATGATTGACTATATAAAGATACGAGAAGACATTGGTTCCAGAGCACTTATTGAGACTTTTTTTTTCAAAATATATACCTAATTTGAGATTTACAGCTTGACTTTGACCAGTCCTAGGGCTAACTCAGCCTGAGCACTGTCCCTGGGCTTTCTCAAGGCTAGTACTCTTATCACTTGAGCCACAGCACCACTTATAGCTTTTTCTGTGTATATGGTATGTGTATCAAACCTAGGGATTTGTGCATGCTAGGTAAGCATGCTTACCACTAGGCCATGCTCCAGGTCCAGACCTCTATATGTTTATATGCCTGGTCAAAAAAATACTAATACGATTTCACTGAATATATGATGGCTTAAGCAAATGTGGCTTGTTTCAGCATAGATCAGTTCTTTGGGGAATACATTTACAGTATTACCTGCTAGAGGATAGCTAGACATGCATGTTTAATTTTAACCTCAAGTTTAGGATAAAATAAAATTATACCAGCTGGGGTGTGGGGCTAGCTCCTGTAATCCCAGCTACTCAGGAGGCTGAGATCTAAGGATCGAGGTTCGAAGCCAGTCTGGGCACAGAAGTCCCTGAGACTCTTATCTCCAGTTAAACATCTGAAAATGGGAAGTGGCACTGTGGCTTAAATGGTAGGGTGGTAGCCTTGAGTTGAAGAGCTCAGGGACAACACCCAGGCCCAGAGTTCAAGCCCCATCACTGACAAGGAAAAAGAAAGAAAGAAAGATTATACCCAATAAGTGCAGACATCATTTTGGCACACTGACCATTAAGTGATTGTTTTCTTTGGGTAAATTTTTCTGTTTTCTCAACTGGTTAATTGTCTTGTTTTGTTTTGTTTTGCTTTAATTTCTTACAGGGAGCTAGCTCATGAGCTGGGGTATCCCTGGGTTGAATACTGGGAATTTCTGGGCTGCTTTGTTGATCTGTCTTCCCAGGAGGGCCTGCAAAGACTAGAAGAATATCTTGCCTGTCAGGAATTGGGCAGAAAGGCTCAACAAGAAACAAGAGAAAATGAAGCCTGCCATCAAGACAAAGCTTTCACTTCTGGTGAGCAAACATGAGCTAAGGTGGCTATGGCTTTCTCTTCTTTCCTCATGTGATTTTATTATAAAAATGGGTAACTTTTCCTCACACACTGGTAGTATTACAAGATATGCGTTGCTTATTAATGTACATATACTTGTATATAGAAAAATACAGTGGCAGGTGGGGTGTGGTGGCTAGCTCCTGTAATCCTAGCTACTCAGGAGGCTGAGATCTGAGGATCAAGGTTCAAAGCCAGCCCGGGCACTAAAGACTTTGAGACTCTTATCTTCAGCTAACCACTAGAAAACCTGAAATGGCTCAAGGGATAGATAGGGTGGTAGCCTTGAGCTGAAGAGCTCAGGGATCACAACCAGGCCCAGGGGTAGTGTTGGTAGCCTTGATTTGCAGTTCAGGGACAGCGTCCAGGCCCAGTCCAGAGTTCAAGCCCCTCAACTGACCCCCCCCTCAAAAAAAAAAAAGAAAAATTACAGCAGCATGGTAATTGGTATAGCTGGTTCTGGCTTGAGGTCCTGGCTGAGAATTGAAATTGATATTGTTTTTCCAAACTTGTAAATGTAATGTTCATTTGTTTGTTTATCACCAGTCCTGGGCTTGAACTCAAGGTCTGGGCACCGTCCATGGACACTTTTTGCCCAAGGCTAGTGCTCTGCCATTTGATACAATGCACCACATCCAGCTTTTTCTGTGTGGCACCGAGGAATCAAACCCAGGGCTTCATGCATTGTAGGCAAGCACTATCACTAGGCCATGCTCCCGGCCCCAAACAAAACATCTTTTTTAGGCTAAAAGTGTACCATTATCCTGCAAAGCATTTTAATAACTAAATTCCCCAGAACAATAGAAAGAAAACAAATATGGGCCACATACACTTGAAATAAATTGTAAAAGTTGTCCCTAACTCCAGTAAAGTCATAGCAGGCCTCGGAAGATATCCTGCTGAATGTGATCAGATGGACTGTGGAGGGGAGTGCCAGGTTTGGACCAGGCTGGAAGTTAGAAGACTGGGAGGTGGCATTACTTACTCTAAATATGTTGTCCCATACAATTCTGTGTTTAATTAGTTAATGTATTATGCCTCAGTTCCAGTGCCAGTTTTTTTTTTTTTTTTTTTTTTTTACAAAAGCAGGGCTTTCCCCTGGTGTTGAACAGCAAAGTGCTGTTCTCAAGTGATTCTGCTTATTCCATTTACAGAATAGGGAAGCATAAGGATTTTTTTTTTTTTTTTTTTTTTTTTTTGTCTGTTGTGGGACTTGGACTCAGGGCCTCAGTGCTGTCCCGGAGCTCTTCAGCTCAAGGCTACTGCCCTACCCCTTGAGCCACAGCGCCACTTCCCATTTTCTGGTGGTAAATTAGAGGTAAGTGTGTCTCTTTTGTGCCTGTGATCCCGAGACCTCAGCCTCTTGAGTAACTAGGATTAAGGCATGAGCCACCAGTGCCCGGCTTAAAGATTCTTCTTGAGATTATTTCCAGTGATCTTTCTAGAGCTGCAGCAGGTTAGAGCTAGGAGGGAGCCACCTAACAACAAGGATATCCTCTTCCATGGTCCTTATCTGACCCTTGGCCACAATTTTCCTTGTAATTACTGATTTTGAGGGAGGCAAAGGGACCAGATTTATTTCTGCTTGCAGTGTCCTATTTTGCTTTTTTTTCTCCCCATAGGAGTTAATATGGTTTGTTGTTTTGAAAACTAAGGTTGTGAAGTAGTTATTTCTTGACTTATAATGCTTACAGTACATTTAAGTGAGATGGTCATCCTGGTTCTGACCTACACACTAATTAGTGCTTCTTTGTTGCCCTCACAGATAGTGGGAAGAAGCATAGCAATTCCATCTCTGTGGGGGCATTTCTAGATGAGGAACACAGCATGAACTTAGAAGAAGTGAAAAGTCAGCAGAATACAGTACAGAGTCAAGACCAGCCTGCAGTTGGTGCTTTTGGGAGCTTGGAATATGGTACCCTTCCCTTGGGGCAGACAGCAGACTGTGGAGAAGGTTCAGCGGGACCCCATCACCACAATAGTGAACATGGGATAGGCCATTCTCTGAGTCAAAGGACTCCAAGCTGGGGAAGACAAGAGACTTCCTGGAGGGAGGTAGACCCTCTACCACCTGTGTCTTCTTTGACTCTTCAGTTTGATAAACTGAACTTGAGAAATCGAGGAGGAAGTGTTTCTGACACATCAAATGGAAACAGAAAAACGAAAGATAAAGTCCTAACTTCAAGAGAAGATGCAGTCAAAGGTGCTTTGCCAGAAAGTTCCCTTGCTGCAGACAGACTGGGAAATGGCCAAGTCAAGACTGACAATGAAATGCCAGCAAGAGCAGCTGGAGTGTCCCAGGGGGGTCCCAATAGCCCTGGAGCCCAGGCTGCCCTGGCACCTGCATCCTTGTCCACTACGAACTCCACCAGGAAGCTCTTCCTTTTTGGGTGAGTGATAGCCCGTATACATGTGGCAGTGTTTGTAGTTCTGTTTTTCTTAAGACTGGACCTGACACAGTGGTTCCTATCTTCATCCTGAGTGTAGATTCTAAATTATACTCTTCAGCATTTTCTTTCATTCAAATCTGCTATAGCATATCCAGGAAAGGAAATACCACCAGAATTCAGTCTACCTAATTAATTTACGAGTTAACACATCAATAGTGGGGTTGATGGTGCTGTTTGTGGGGGGGATCAAGCTGGTCTCCTGGAGAAGACCTATGCCCTGCCCTTGCTGTGCTAACTGTGGGATGCTGAGGGCAGTATCAGCCTGCTCTGGCCCAATATACTAGCTATTGCTGCCTCCAGCTGGTGCCTCTGCGATCCTAGTGTTTAGTGGTTAATGTACTCACATATTCTGTTCATTAAAGGCAGTGATACTTTCAAAGTCTTTTTTTAGTCGGAGGGATTTGCTTTTTCTTACATCTTCCACCCTGTATTCTAGAGAGGAGCCATCAAAACTAGATCGGGATGTCTTGGCAGCGCTTGAGAGTGCAGATGTTGACCCTGGCCTGTATCCAGCTGTGCACAGGTGGAAGATGGCAGTCCTGGGCTACTCACCCTCAGACAGACAGAGGTGAACCTGGGGCCCTCATTAACAATAACATTTGGGGTTTGTGTATCGAGGTTAGTCACAGTTTCCTTGGTCAAGCTAATATGTGGTCATTGGTACACCGAGCCAGACCCTCCAGTAAGGTAGGGGGAAAAAAATTAGACCAAGCTGAATCTTGGCAGGCTGAAAAAGATGGTGGCATGCAGGATGTGTATGTAGTCAGATCATGACATCTGTATATGGAAACATCACAAGTGATTTGGTTCAGGGTTTGAAGTTCAGAAGTGCCTTCTCAGCACGTTGGTGGTCCCAGGAAGGAGTGCTGCCAGTATCCTTGCCTTGTTTTCCTGCCATGCAAACATGCCCACCAGGACTAATATTCCTTTCTGGTTTTCTAGTTGGCCGAGCCCCGCATTGAAAGGAAAGTTGAAGTCTCAACTGCCAGATCTTGATTGCCCTCATGGCTGCTGTTTGGGACGAAGTGGTCCTGCTGGGATCAGCCCTGGGAAACTTGGCCATACCACATCCTCCCCCAGCTTAGGCAGCCCTGGACGTTACAGTCCTGCACATGGGAGCCACCTCCGAAGAATGGCACATGTGGCCCAACTGGCAGCCCTGTAGAGTTGGCACTCACTGCGGGGGCTTACTTCCTCCTTCATTCTTAGAGAGGGCAATGTTTACTGGTAAAGTTTCACAAAAGAATATATTCTGAATAGTTTATTAGTTCTTTCTATGAAACCATAAGGATTTTAGAAAACGAAAATGTCCTAAATCAAACTTAAAACTTTAGGAAAATAAAAGCAAACTTAAAAAATGCAAATGCACAAATATTCTCAAAAATGTGGATATAGTAATGATGTAGACATTTCAGGTAGGGATTCCTCAGTTTGAAATGGATCAAAGGAAATCAGTTGTGATGGCACACACCTATAATCTCAGCATTCGGGAGGATGAAGGAGGATTTTGAGGCCACCAGCATGAGCTACATAGACATAATTAAAATGAGGCAGTGGTTTAAAAAAACGCAAAAACTGACTGAGAGGTAATACATAACCTCCTGGGCCTGAGTAGGCTCTCTGGAGGGAGCTGGCATCCCTGTTGTGCAGCATGAGGACAGATTCACACCCAGCATCCTAGAGCAGCTTCCTGGTGCTCAGTGCCAGAACCCAGATATATGCCCACTGGTCCCAGTTGTTTTACCGTAAGGAACAGCGAGTAAATGAACCTTGACTGTCTCAAACTTGGGCTCAGAAGCTAAAAAATATCCTAGTTACTAAGTCTTTTACAATAGTCTCAGAAATCTCACCAGCAATAACCCAGAGGTCTTTCTCACCAACATCTGAACTTTCTTCTTGACAGTGTAATATATAAATTGTTCCCTAGCTTTGCAATTTATCCTGAATATATGTTGAACATAATGACTATGACAAATGTACCCCATATTTTACAATTTATTTCAGCTGGAATCTCCTTTATAAAGATCATTTTGCTACAGTACAGAAGCTGGAGGTTTAAGGGCCGGGAGCTTGGCCTACTGGTAGAGTGCCTGCCTAGCATGCACAAAGACCCGGGTTCGATTCCTTGGCACCACATGCATAGAAAAAAGCTGTAAGTGGTGCTGTGGCTCAAGGGTAGAGCTCTAGCCTTGGGAAAAGTCAAGGACAGTGCTAGGCCCTGAGTTCAAGCCCCACAACTGTAAAAAAAAAACCAAAAAAACACACCCTGGAGGTTTGAGCCTCTCAGTTGTTTTAGTCATCATTATGACCATGCCTCAAGATAAGGTTTTTGTCCTGGCTGCTAGAGGCAGCTTCTCACACACAAGCTGTGTGGACACTTCTAGTGTTTTATATTAAACAAAAATTACTACTGGTGTGTCAACTTCAGTGCCTTTTGTAAGTCACTTTTAATTTTCCTGATTACTTTTTGAGAATATACAATGTTTATACAGGCATAAGACATATTTTTCTTTATAAATGCTTTGAATTGTAATGTGTTTTTAAGAAGCTTATTTTATATAAGACATAGGTTAGAATTCTGAAGTGTTACACAAAATATTTTCATTTGCACATGAGATCAAGGTGTAAAGCAAATAGCATAGTTTGTTCTTAAAACCACGATGTTCCAAAAAGCACTTTTGTCTTCAAAAGGTAATCGAGAAACAGTGCTGCTGTTTTCTCAGAAGTCTTGTCCCAGTATGTTGTCAATCCTCAGAGCACAATTAAAGTACTCTTTTGCCCTAATTTTGTAGACTGGAGTTTTCTGAAGCTTCAGAGGTCACCATTGACTATTAACCTGGCAATACCTGCTGTAGAATGCATTGTTGCCGGCCGGGAGTTTGGCCTAGTGGTTAAAGTGCTTGCCTAGCATGCATGAAGACCCGGGTTCGATTCCTCGGTACCACATACATAGAAAAAAAAAAAGCCAGAAGTGGTGCTGAGGCTCAAGTGGTAGAGCTCTAGCCTTGAGAAAGTCCAAGGACAGTGCTCAGGCCCTGAGCTCAAGCCCAGGACTGGCAAAAAAAAAAAAAAAAAAAAGAATGCATTGTTGCCTTATGGCTCAGTGTCTCCTTACATCACTACTCATGAGAGAGATTATATGCTTGGGAAGAATAGCCTTCCAAAGTAATTTATGAAGACAATACAGTAACCTGCGTGATTTATTTGTAGACTTTTCTTTTTGAGAAAGAAATCTGTTGCCCTGGTTAATCTGGACCTCCCAACAATCCTCCTAACCCCCATCTATAGCTTAGGCCACAGGTGTGATAATACGACTGGCTTACTATTGCTTTTAAGTCCTTTCTGTCTAAACAACTGTGGAAAATCATACAGGTTCCTTTTCACTGTGGCTAGCTTAGGGTATTTCCATGGATGTTTCAGAAGTCCCTAGTGGTGATCAGTTCCAAACCAGAGGGCATGGGTAATTCCCAGAGAAGAGAACATTCTCCATCCTATTATCATTGGGTCCATTACTGTCCAAATGCCCCAGGTAGATCCCTTTTTATCATACAACTGCTAGGCACTCGTGCTCAGGCATTGTGTGTACATACAGACTATTCTCAGGGGTGCCCTGGCAGCCAGGACCTTACCTGTCTGCCTTCCTTGGCCAGAGTCCACTATTACCAGTGGAGCCAGAAACTGTCTCCACTATTAGGGCTACAAGGAGTCCCTGAACAGAGCAGCCACTGAAAGAAGAGCCAATGGCGCAAAGGATGTGAACAGAGTTTGGGGGAGAGGTGGTTGCAGGCAATTGAAAAAATTCTGTTACTAGTCTCCTATAGATTCTTGCCTCAGGCTGGTGAGTCTGCCCCAGTGATTCTCAGCTTTGCCTTTCCACTATCAGTATGACTCAACAAGACAAGATGGAGAAGAGTGCATGGAATGGGATAGGACGGCTCACTCCTCTGTGAAGTCTGTGGCCTCAGTGCTATGCAGAGTGCCGCTGCATCTCCCTGTAAATAGCCATCACAGCTCAAGGAGAGAAGAAGCTGAGAAACTAGGGCTCCACCTAGAAATCAAGGTTTGGTCCTAACATGCTGCATGGTTCTTAGAGGTCAGCTGTTGGGGCTGCGACATGCATGGGACACCCTCAATGCAGACTGGGCATCTCACTGCCTCCCTGCCATCTAAAGTCAGCTTTGGGTGTTTACATGTTTCAACAGCCCCAGGCATGCCTGCCTCAATGATTTCTAGGCAATGGTGGATGGCTGCCAAAGCTGCTGTCTTCAGGCAACAGGCTCACCATGGGACAAGACACAGAGGTCCCCCTGGCCACTGGTGGGAAGTCCTCCAAGGAGGACACCTGGCAGTGCTGTGAACTCCGAGGACAAAAGACATGACAGAAAATGACTGCCAGGGACACACACACCAAAACAAAAACAACAACAAAAAAAACCCACTGAAGCTTTATTACATAGTTACTTACAAAGAGAACGAATCAAATATCCCAATTCAATGTACTGATTACAGAAAATGCGCTTATGAGAGCATTTCTTCCATATAGAAATTTCTTAACATTTGTCCTTTCTAAATATTTTAACCCACAAGCCCAAAACAGAAGCCAGTGGCAAGTTCAGTCTTGGATACTTTTTTTTTTTTTTTTTTTTTTTTTTGCCAGTCCTGGGCTTGAGCTCAGGGCCTGAGCACTGTCCTTGGACTTTCTCAAGGCTAGAGCTCTACCACTTAAGCCTCAGCACCACTTCCGGCTTTTTTCTATATATGTGGTACCGAGGAATCGAACCCGGGTCTTTGTGCATGCTAGGCAAGCACTTTAACCACTAGGCCAAACTCCCGGCCCTCAGTCTTGGATACTTCTGTTTGAGACTTGTCGTTTAGCCCAGACTAACTTCAAACTCGAGATCTTCTTGCCTCAGTCTTCCCAAGTGCCAGGATTACAGTGTGAGTCACAATGTTCCAGCCAGTCCAAGATACTTCATTAGCTCCCCAGAACACACTACAGGACTGTTATCCACCTACTGCCTTGGAAAGGAGCAGGCCACAGCTTCTCCAAAGCTTTATTTCCTTCCCTTGAGGCTCAGGTCTACCTCCTGCACACAGAGATAACTTTTTTTTTTTGCCAGTCTTAGGGCTTGAACTCAGGGCCTGAGCACTGTCCTTGGGATTCCTCAAGGCTAGAGCTCTACCACCTGAGCCACAGCACCACTTCTGGCTTTTTTTTCTGTGTATATAGTACTGAGGAATTGAAACTGGGTCTTTATGCATGCTAGGCAAGCAGTCTACCACTAGGCCAAACTCCTGGCCCATAGATAGGTAACTTCTTACTCAAACCCAAGTGTTGAAATACATTTTACTCTGGACTGAGAAACTGGCTTTTAAAGCAAGAATCCAAGTGAAGAAAATCTCTGAAGATATTGATATGACAGGAGTTTTCAGAATGAAAGAATAAGAAGCAAAATGAGCTGGGAATAAAACCTCATCATGTCTGACAGGCTTCTGTCAAGAGACAGGATTGCTGGGCAACTGTGGTCAGGACCTTTGTGCAAATCACAAGCCATTTCAGTCCCAACCACCAGCCTGACTTTTGCCTGAGAATTTTTTGCTCCACCTTCCACATGGTTGTTCTGAAAGGGCACATTAGGGTAAAGAAGCCACTGGCCAGAATGGTTTCCCTTTTTAGCTTGGGCCAAAAATAAGCACCCAAATACAGCATGAGACATTTGTATACTTTCCTGCCAGCCTCTTCCCTGAAACACAGAGTGACACTGTAGTGCTGCCTGGACAGAGAAACGAAGGCTGGAGTCAGGATACCTCTTGAAAAAGATCTCCCGAGCAGCTTCAGGACCGGGTGATCTTCTCAGGGGGCATGAATCCTGTGTCTCCAAGAGCTCTGAGCGCAACACGACCATTGGGTCGAATCACCAGGTGAGTGATGCTGCCGTTGTTGAGAGAGAGGCGGAGCCAACCCTCTGGAGGAAACTGTAGGGCTCTGGGAAGGGAGAGAAAAGACAGCAGTGGGAGGTGCAGGCCTGCAACACCAGATCATACAATTTCATGTCTGCTTTTCCAGTGTAGCGAAGAGGAAGCCAACCACTACATCTGTTTCTAATTAGACCCCAAAATTCCTCCCAGGATGGAAATGTGACCCCTACAATCTGAGCATTTTCATGTTTTGTTTTTTTTTTTTTGCCAGTCCTGGGCTTGAGCTCAGGGCCTGAGCACTGTCCTTGGGTTTTCTCAATGTTAGAGCTCTACCACTTGAGCCTCAGCACCACTCCTGGCTTTTTTCTGTGTATGTGGTACCGAGGAATCAAACCCGGGTCTTCATGCATGCTAGGCAAGCACTTTAACCACTAGGCCAAACTCCCGGCCCCATTTTCATGTTCTTAAGACCATGTTATCACATGTCCTTCTGCCTTAAGAAGTGACCCAGGCTGGCAGGTGGCAGGCGCAGTGGCTCACGCCTGTAATCCTAGCTAGTCAGGAGGCTGAGATCTGAGGATCAAGGTTCCAAAGCCAGCTCAGGAAAAGGACCTGAGACTCTTATCTCCAATTAACCTCTAGAAAACAGGAAGTGGGGCTTGACTCAAGGGTAGGGTGGTAGTCTTGAGGCGAAAGGTTCTGAGACAGCTCCCAGGCCTAGCTCAAGCCCCATGACCACCCACATACAAACCAAAAAAGAAGTGACCCAGATCTGAGCTCAGTTTGATCCAGAAACCCCTCCTTGTTGCCTGCCATAGATCTTTCAGGCTTTCTTTTTTTTTTTCTTTTTTAAAGTCCTGGGCCTTGAACTCAGGGCCTATGTGCTGTCCTAGGGCACTTTTGCTCAAGGCTAGTGCTGTCACTTGACCTATAGCAGAGCTTCCAGTTTTTTCTGTGTATGTGGTACCGAAGAACCAAACCCAGGGCTTTGTGCAATGCTAGGGGAGCACGCCAGGGGTGCACTCTACCACTAGGCTACGCACCTGGTTCCCCCCGCGCATTTTTTCTTTGGGTGATTGGAGATGAGTCTCACATACTTTGCTGGGCTTGTCTTTGAACTGCTATTCTCAGGTCAGCCTCCTGAGTAGCTAGGATTACAGGCATGAGCCGCCAAGCCAGAAGGAGAATCCCAGATCCTCAACAGCCTTGTGTTTCCAGAGACCAGTACTCCCACAGCTTCTGACCAGGCCTTCTGACCACATGTGATGCCTGTGGGGAGCAGCCACTGTGGACAGCAGGGTGACGGATGACCCTGAAGAGTGGAGTGGAATCCTAGTGCATGGCTTCAGACCACATCGCCCACTAGGGCTCTTCTGTTACTAGCACTCTTATTTGTAACCTGATAAGAACCAGCCCTAGGCTACGGAAGCCCTAATACTTAATTTTCTAAGAGGCCCAGGAGGCAGGAGGAGGGAACCAACCAAGGGGCCTCTGCAGTGTGTGGATACTGGCCTTTTGCAGCTTAAAACACGAGCCTAAAACATATTAGACTGAAAAGACCCCGAATAAGCCCACAACAGCACTCTGAACAGTAAACTGAGTCACAGACCCCCCCCCAAAACCCACAAGGGAAACATCACATACGTCTGCACTGAGAAAGGCATCACCTCAAAATCTGTGAGCAAACTCAGTGCTGCCAGTAGAATCTACCAATGAGCCTTAAAAGCTATCTGTACAAGTTTGAGGAAAATAGGGTTTTTGCACATCCCTTTCACACACCTGCTGAGCATGTGAACCATCTCTGCAAGTCTTGCCAGAAGACATTTGGGCATCAGAAGTTCAAAAGAGCACACCAGAGAAAAGTGGGGAGATGCTGCATATGTAACAGAGAGCCTCACCAGTACTGAAGTACTCAGGGAATTCCCTGGCTGGAGGAACCCACAGGCTTGATGGAGCAGCACCAAGGCACTAGGTAGAGGGTTTTCACGTCTCTTATCAATCACTCAATGACAATCACACCATCCACACCATTCACATGTGACCCCCACCTCCTGGGCAGTTCCATTCCTGTTTCAACTCCTCAGGTTGAATACATGTGAATGCCTACCTGCACACAATGTAGCGAATGACATTGGCATGACATATGAAGATTTCATAACTGTCCTCTTCTTGTTTGGCATCTGCCCGGTGAATATAGTTCCGGAAGGCAGCCTCAATCCGGGCTCCATCTTCATAATACTGCTGGGAACAGAGCAAAGGATAGTCAGTGTGGAGCAGATAAGGCTGAGGTGGGCAGGGTAAGCATCTCAGCCTTGAGGCATTTTTACCACAGCATCTGGCTTCCAATGAGACACAGGTGGGTCGGGCTCAATGGGGGCACCTTCCCGAAGCAGGTCTGTGCTGACTCTGCTGACACCTGTGGAGAACAAAGAGTGGCTTGGCATAGCTTAGATGCTAATGTGCCCTTGCCATGGCTGAGATACCAGAGTTGCCTGCCAGTGGCACCCAATACTCACCTGGCAGGTACTTGCTGATGATGTCTGTAGTCTCAACAGCACGTGTCATGGAAGAATGGACAATTTTATTAAACCTCAACCCCAAGCTCGCAAGTCGGAGTCCTGTCAGTTCAGCCTGTTCCCGGCCTACAATGAGAAACAACTTGAGAACCTCATATGTATGGGCCCTCCCATCTCATACTGCACGGCATCAGGACACCAAATGCCTCAGAAGACCTACGCCTATCCAGGATCCAGGACCTCAGGGAGCAAGTTCTCAACCTCACAGAAAAATCATCTTGACTCTGTAATAAAATGAAGCAAACCAGGGGCTGGGAGTTTGGCCTAGTGGTAGAGTGCTTGCCTAGCATGCATGAAGACCTGGGTTTGATTCCTCAGTACCACATACATAGGGAAAAAAAAGCCAGAAATGGTGTTGAGGTTCAAGTGGTAGAGCTTTAGCCTTGAGAAAGTCCAAGGACAGTGCTCACACCCACCCTGAGCTCAAACCCAGGACTGGCAAAAAAAAAAAAAAAAAAAAGAAGCAAACCTGCCAGCTGTGGAGCTTGAACCACTCACATTACCTTTATTCAGCTGTGACAAAAATCAAGTCCCAGAACCACACAATGGCCCACCTCCCTGTATAATACAGATGTCCAAACATACCAACTACACAAACACCCAAGGGGCAGATGCAGACACCGGCTGCACACAGATGCTTTCTCTCAAATGTTTTTTTTGCACTGGCTGAAAATGTCCAAGAGGTCATTTTCTGAGGTGTAGTCTCCACTTCTGTTTATGTACAGGAACCAGAAGTAGTTCTTCCAGGCAGCAACATAGTCTGTTGAAGAAAAGGCCTGGAAACCCTTTTGCCATCAAATACTTGAATATGTGCACAAAAATGAAATGTCTCACTCAAATACAGAAATTGTTCGGAAATACAAGAAGTGCCAGCTAGTGTTTTGAGTGGTGTGGGAGCAACAGGCCTTGTAACCTGAGGATGTGGATGAAAGCTTGGCCACAAAGCCGTCCTAAAATTCTCAATGCAAGAATAAAAGAAACAGAATACATGAAAGCAGCAAGACATTCCAAGAGTTAACCACACAGTAACAGATGCTGTGACTAGTGAAGCAGCCGAAAGAATCCAACGGCATGATTATAATGACCAATGATGAGCTTCTATAGAGGCCTGGCTCAAGTAGTAGAGCACCCGCCTCATAAGTATAAGACCTGGAATTTAATCCTCAGTACCACCACAAAAAAAGGGGGGGGAATGATGGATGAAAGAGGATATATATATATATATAGAACTTGAAAGAATTTAAAGAGGATATAAACAAGTTAGCAACAATGAAAATACAAATAAAGAGCTGGGGAGGAGGGAGCCAGGCACGAGTGGCTCACATCTGTAATCTTAGCTATTCAGGAGGCTGAGATGAGATCAAGGTTCAAAGCCAGCCCAAGGCATGAAAAGATCATGAAACTCTTAATTCCAATTAACCACTGAAAATCCAGAAGTGATGCTATGGCTCAAAGTGGTACAGTGCTAGTCTTATTTGAGCTAAAGGCTCAGGGACAGTGCACAGGCCCAGAGTTCAAGCCCCATGATCCAAAAAAAGAAAAAAGAAAACCTCAATATTTGAAATCAAATATAAGCTTCTCACATGTCTCTGCAATAGAGTAGAACAAATTGAAAACAGAATATCAAGTTTTGATGACAAGGTAGAGATATTAATAGTCAAATGAAGAAGCAGGGAAAATATTAAGATATTCAAGTGTAACATCAAAACCTCTGAGACCCTGTTAAAAAATCAACCAAACAATCATGGGCACAGAAGAGGTGCAACCTAAAGGGATAGAAAGCATAGTAAATACAATAGGAGAAAGGTCCCCAACCTTGATAAAGTGGCCATTAGGGACAGGAAACCCTTTTTTTCCCTCAGTCCTGGAGCTTGAACTCAGGGCCTGGGCACTGTCCTTAGGTTTTCTCGAGGACAGTGCTCTACCACTTGAGCTACCGCTTCTGGCTTTTTCCACGTATGCAGTAGAACCCAAACCCAGGCTTCTTGCATGCTAGGAAAGGACTCTACCAGTAGGCCTCCTCCCAGAGGCCTTTAAGACCTCCACAGACCAGACAGAAAAGGACCACCCCAAACACATCATTAATTAAAACGTTAACTGTTCAGAACCAGGAAAGAGTACTGGCAGTTGGTAGAGAAATGAATGCACGTGAAGACAGTCATGTTAAGTAAAACAAGTCAGATTCAAAAGGGCAAATGTCACATGTTTTCTTTCCTATGTGCAAGCTCAACCTAAAAGATAAACATTCACCGAGAAATGTATATACGTGTAGAAAGACAGGTAAGGGATGACAGAACGTGTTTACAAGACTGAGGAGACGGTGAGAGAGAGAATGTTAGAGGGTAGATGATAAAACCCACAAAAGCTGTGTAACAGGCTAGCTGGGCTGGGAGAAGAGATAGTGAGTGACGAGGCCAATCTGACTGAACTATGGTGTATGCATGCATGAGATACCAGTGAGGCCTACACTAACAGAAACTGAGGAGAACCAGTGTGTGCCTGTTAGCAGAAGGGCGTGGGGAGAGGAGTGAGTATGATGAAAATGTTTTAGGTTCCATTTTTAAAAATAAAAAACAACAAAGGTTTTTGAAGCTGGTTAAAATGTGAATCTGATCAAATTACATTGTATGTATATATAAACATCTCAAAATGAAAACCCCAGCAGGGCACCAGTGGCTCACACCTGTAATGCTAGCTACTTAGGAAGCTGAGATCTGAGGATCGCAGTTCAGAGCCAGCTCAGGCAGAAAAGTGGACGAGAGTGACCTCCGATGAACTACTCAGAAAATGCCAGAAGTGGCACTGTGCCTCAAGTGGTAGAGCGCTAGCCTTGAGTGTAAAGAAGTTCAAGCCCCAGGACCAGCAAAAAAACAACAAAAGAAACCCCCTCTACAACTAGTTAATGCTAATAAAAAAAGGTGTGCAGAAGGGGAAAAAAAGTTCTTGAAATTCAGCCAGGTATGGTAGTATACAACTAACGTCTATCCAGGTACAGGCTAATGAACCCTAGAAATTTATGGGGTTTTTTGTTGTTGTTTTTCTTTTTTGGTGCTGGCACTGGGGCTTGAACTCAGGACTTGGACCTGGGCACTGTCCCTTAGCTTATTTTCACTCAAGACTAGTGCGCTACCATTTGAACCACAGCGCCACTTCTGCATTTGGTTGATTTAGACACAAGATAGACTTTCCTGTCCGGGTTGATTTCAAAGTGAGATCCTCAGATCTCACCCTCCTGAGTAGCCAGCATTACAGGAGTGAGCATCAGTGCCCTGCCATTTCCAGCTTTTAGCTCTTCTAACCATCCAACCTGAGCATTTGTTGTTTTTGTGCCACTACTGGGGCTTGAAATTGGGACTTCTCCATCTGGCTCTGCCTTTTCCATTCATCAATGGTACTCTCGAAGCTTGTGCAACACCTCCACTTCTAGCTTTTCGGTTAGAGGTAAGAGTTTCACAGATTGGCCTGGGCTAGCTTCCGACCTCATTGCCAGATCTCAGCCTCCTGAGAGCTATGATTATAGGCCTGAGGCACTGCTGCCTGACCCAACATGGGTTTGAGGGCCAAACCAAGGAATCAGCAGGCTCCAAGGCCCAGCACATACCCAATGGAGTCAGAGTTCGGTCCTTTTCCACGCAGCCATCCACATGATACTGGGAATGCCTGATGAGGAAGATGTGCCTTGTGGCCTTGGCTTTGTAGTCGTCCAGCCTGGATGGGAGTTCCTCTTCTCCAGATTCCACATTCCTCTTTCTCAGGTTGATTAGGGAAAGTGGTTCTCGCCTAATGGTAAAGATGGTATGTCTTTCAGTATTGGATAAACCAGGACCAGTAAGTACTGGCATGGAGAACACACTTTTACTCTACACTACAGGCTCAAGTGCCCATACTGGTTGGATCATGGAACTGAAGCTACTGAAGGTTAACTCGGAGAGGTAGGGAACAACAAAAATCAAACCTGTTAAAATTTATTTAGACTGGTGGAAGAGGAAAGTCTGGAGAGCTAAGGTGATGATAGCTTTATAAGGAGGGCTGACTCAAGCTGCAAACCAAAGCATCAGAAAATGTCTGGAAGCTACAGGCAAAGAGGAAACCATAGACTCCATAAAGGACAGAGACGGAACTAAGTCTTCCAGCATGGACAAGTGGAGACAAGAAAATGCTTTCCCCTGGGCCAGGAGTTTGGCCTAGTGATAGAATGCTTGCCTAGCATGCATGAAGACCCAGGTTTGATTCCTCAGTACCACATACATAGAAAAAAAGCTGAAAGTGGTGCGGAGGCTCAAGTGGTAGAGCTCTAGCATTGAGAAAGTCCAAGGATAGTGCTCGGGCCCTCAGCTCATGCCCAGGACTGGGGAAAAAAAAAAATGCTTTTTTGGGCTGGAAATATGGCTTAGTGGTGGAGTGCTTGCCTAGCACACAGGAAGCCCTGGGTTCGATCCCTCAATAACACATAAATAGGAAAAGCTGTGGCTAAAGAGGTAGAGTGCTAGCTAGCCTTGAGCACAGAGAGACTCAGGAAGAGAGCCCAGGCCCTGAGCCTGGCAAACAAAATGGGAGAGTGAGAAGAAAGGAAGGAAAGAAAATGCATTCCCTTCTTAGTCCCTTCTTCTGGTTGTTCAATCCTATCTGCCACAAGTCCTTCTCCAAAGGACTCAATTTAAGATCCTGCATCTTTCCTCCCATAAATCCAGACATTGCAAACACAGGCCATTAGTTTAAATCAGTAAAGCAGGACTTAACTTTTTGTTCTACTTAAAGTAAATTCCCTGGCCTCAAAGTGTTTTCCTTCAAAGGGCATAAGAAATTCAGTACACTATATTGTTCTGTTTTTGTTATTTGAGGCAGGATCTCTTAGAGAGCCAAGGCTGTTCTCAAACTCACCCTCCTGCCTCAAGCGCTCAAGTGCCATGAAACCCATCTTGTGCACTTCTCACAGATGGATGAAGGTCCACTGCGAGGAAGTAACCATTTGAACTAACTAAAAGAAAAACATCCCGATTGAGGAACCTTCCACAAGACACCTGATCAGCACTGTTCAACCCATGATTATCAAAAGGAAACTGAGTAACCGTCAAAGCTGAACGGAACCCAGACACAATGACTCACGGCCAGGCTGGATCTCCAGGCTAAAGCTCAACAAAACAAAGGATACTAGACGGGAATAATGTATCAACTCACTGCGCTAATTGCAACAAATATAACAGAGCTTGTGTACCAATAATTTTAGAGTAAATTGGGATGGAAGAAAAAGCACCTGCTTGCTACTTCTCTACGTACAAACCCTACTGCAGCCGGGCCCAGTGCTGGGCCGGGGATCCCGGTTCAGAGCCAGCCCGGGCAGGAAAGGCGGCCAGACTTGTCTGCGGCGGCGCCGTGGCTCGTCCCGCTCTGGGTCTGAGACCCCGGGTGGACCGGGGGTGTGAAAGCTGGGACCCTTCCTAAGAGTGCCGGGTGGGCGCGGCGGGAAGCAGCGCCGCTGTCTACCGCCCGTGCTCGTCTAGGACGGGGCGAGGGAGCAGCGCCGCTGTCTACCGCCCGTGCTCGTCTAGGGAGCAGCGCCGCTGTCTACCGCCCGTGCTCGTCTAGGGAGCAGCGCCGCTGTCTACCGCCCGTGCTCGTCTAGGACGAGGCGAGGGAGCAGCGCCGCTGTCTACCGCCCGTGCTCGTCTAGGACGAGGCGAGGGAGCAGCGCCGCTGTCTACCGCCCGTGCTCGTCTAGGACGGGGCGAGGGAGCAGCGCCGCTGTCTACCGCCCGTGCTCGTCTAGGGAGCAGCGCCGCTGTCTACCGCCCGTGCTCGTCTAGGACGGGGCGAGGGAGCAGCGCCGCTGTCTACCGCCCGTGCTCGTCTAGGACGGCCGCGGGAGCAGGCGACCCTCGCCGCGGGAACTGCGAGAGGCTCCGTTCAAACCCCGCGACCTGGGGCCGCGAGCGGGTCCCGGGCCTGCCCGCCCCCGACCCCCCCCCGGCCCCCGCCCACGACGACGGGTCGCCTACCTGTCCCAGTTGGGGTCCCAGACACCGGGCCTCGGCCGCGCGCCCTCAGCCCAGGCCGGCGGCTCGCCCCCGCGCTGCTCCGCGTCCCCGCCCGCCCACGGCTTGCCCACCGCGACCGCCGAGAAGAGCACGGCGGCCGAGCCCCCAGCCAGCCCGCAGGCCGCTAGCTGCAGAGCCTGCCGGAACGCCATACCGCCTCCCACGCGGAAGGACGGCCCGCGGCGGGACGGAGCGCGACGCAGGACATAATTCTGCGCACGCGCGCTCCGCTGGCGGAAGCCCCGCCCCCGGGGTGTCCGGGCCGCGGGGCCTGCCGGGAGCCCGGCGGACGTCCGGGCGGGCACACGAGGATCGTCGGCTGGCGCTCGCTTTGGGGAGTCAGGGTGGCCTCTCCGGGCTCGCGCGACCTTCCCGCCGCCGAGACCACCGGAGGCCTGCACGCGGCGTCCACACCTGTGCGCTCACAATGGGCTCCCCGCAGCCGCCCGCGGGCCGCGCAGCCCGGGCCCTGCGTCACTGAGGAGCCGGACAGCCTCGGGCCGAGGGGATGAGGGCGTCCGCGCGCCCCGCGGGCAGACCCCAGCCTCGCCGCCTGGGGCCTCGCCCCCAGCACCCTCCAGTTTTTTCCTAACGGCGTTTTTCGTGCTTTTGCCCACGCCAGCCGGGATCACGATCCACCCGTTTACAGTTCTTGCATAGCTAGCACGACAGGCACACGGCGCGGTGCCCAACTGTTGGTTAACGTAGGTGTCTTGCCAACTATGTGCCCAAGGCTGGCCTTGCATGGTTATCCTTATTTCTTCCTCCCGAACAACTCACCTGCCCAAGATCCCACTTCTAAATATCCCTGAAATGAGAATTAAGTTTCAGAAAGAGTTTTGTAGGGGACACATTCAACCTATGGTAAATTTTATGGTAAGTAAAATAAGCTGGTCATTAAAAAAAAAAAAAAAAAGAATGTGAGGGGCTGGGAATGTGGCCTGGTGGTAGAGTGCTTGCCTAGCATGCAAAAAAAACCTGGGTTCAATTCCTTGGTACCACATACACAGAAAAAGCTGGAAGTGGCACTACCCTTGAGAAAGCTCAAGGACAGTGCCCAGGCTCTGAATTCAAACCCCAGGAATGAAAAAAAGTCACAACCACCATAGAAGCAGCTGCATTACCCTTTATTGTGACATTCATCTGGTAGAAGGTGACAACTGAAGTCCCCTCTGCTTCCCACATCAGCCGCTGTCTTTCTAGAACACAAGGTGCTAACACTGACATTTCTGTTTTTCCTCCTGTGATTAGGTGAAGTCCTGCCTGGGCATGTTCTGCTGTCTCCCTCTGATTTACCCAGGTCTCTGTCCACAGAGTATCTGAAGTCACTTCCCCAAAGAGGCCAGGTAGGCATACCAGAACAAAGCTGCCAGGTTGGCAAAGAGCACCCGGAACTGCCAAGAGAACAGGTGGGCCATGGTGAACAGAAGGCCTACTATATCCACCAGGCACCAGCCACCCCAGAAGGGTTCACTCCGTCCATTGATGTTGCTGGATGGCCCACTTACCTGTATTTCCTGGCACTTTAGTTAGTACCAAATGCTGTGCCAAGTCCCAGCAGAGATGGGAGGACAGGCCCCCCTAACAGTGTTCACAGGCCAGAGGACTGTGGCCCTGACTCAAGAAATCACAGACAAGGAGCTGTACTTCTTTACTGAACACCTGGGGCAGGCCACTAAGCAGTGCTGCGTCCGCATAACAGCCAGCCTGTCCCTGCTCCCCTGCCTACTTCTTGAGTGACCCGTCTTCGGCTCTGACCCCATGTCCTGGCACTTGCTTTAATCACCTAGACTTAATCCCACCCATAACCACCTCTAGTCAGGTGCTGTCTATCCCTGGCAGTGACTCCGTGAGTCTTTCCTGCTAATTATGCTTGCCAATCATAGGTCCTTCTAATGCTTGTTAATCACACCTTGCTGGAGCACTGGGGCACATAGCAGATGCTCAGTGAATACTGCTGAACAATGTCTTTTCCCTTTAAGAATGAACTTCAGTTACCTGACCTGCTCCTATACTCCTCAGAAGCACTGTTTTCTGGCCTCTACACTGCTCTGCCATGTTGCCTTAGAACTTCTGACAGCCTATAACTCCCACCTATAATGTCCTGCAGTTGCAGTCTAAAAAAAAAAAAATCCTATCATCTCTACCTCCTCTGCCTCCCCAGAAGCTGACTACAAGCAGGCCTACTGCAGGCCTACGCCAGAAGGATAGCCACCCTCAGACTAGCAAGCTCCCTCTGCCCAGAATCCTCTCTCCAGTCAGCTTACTCTCCTGCTCTCTTTATCCCCCTCAACATCACCAGCCCACTTCCACTGCTCAGACCCAGTACAAACAGATGGCAATCCTGTCTGCTACCCAGTGGAGTGTCTCTTCTGTCACAAGGAAAGCCCTAAGCCAAGCAAAACTCTGTGTGTGCTCAGTGGAAGCTCACTGTCCACAAGAGGGCTACAGGGAGCCCCCCCCCCTTTTTTTTTTAAAGACATGTGTGTTTGCCTGTTCCACAACAAGCAGTGTCCTGCATCCTGAGAATACCTCTTGGGTACCTGTGGCCCCAACTCTTGAGCCTCAAAGTACCTCTCCACTCCAGCCACTCTTCTGTTTCTTCCCACCTCTTCACTGACACCTCAATCAAGTCCAGAGACTTGTGACTGGTTACTTACGATCTTCTCTTCCTCAGACTCTGGATTTCATTTCCCTGTCCCCCTCTGTCTTGATACAGGGTCCCACTATGGAGCCCAGGATGGCCTCAAGTCCATGATTCTCCTGTATGAGCCCCCCAAGTTCTTGGACTATAGGTGTAGACCATAATGCCCAGCTAGATGTATGATTTCTTGTGTGTTTCCAACCTGCTCCATTTGAAGAATCTGGCTTCAACCACATCTAGCCCCCACATGTTCTTAGGAAGGTTGCTGGTAAGGTCACAGGGCACATGCTTCTGTTCTGCTTTAATTTTCTGCAGCTGCTTCTATGCATGACCAGCCTTTTGTCAGTCACTGTGTTCCTCTGGTTTCCTGGTACTTCTTAGCATTTGTGATGTGATACAATATGAATGTGTGTGGTCTATATGTGCAGGTTTGTGTGCACATATGGTGACATATGTGTAAATGGATGGTGGGTGTGGCATGTATAGGTCCAGTGTGTGTGTGTGTGTGCTTTTTTTCTTTTTGTCACCCCTGGGGCTTGAACTCAGGGCCTGGCTGCTGTCCCTGAGATCTTCAGCTCAAGGCTAGCGCTCTAACTACTTTGAGCCACAGCACGATTTCCCGTTTTCTGATGGTTAATTGGAGATAAGAGTCTCAAGGAGAGCCGGAAATTTGGCCTACTGGTAGAGTCCTCACCTAGCATGTGTGAAGCTCTGGGTTTGATTCCTCGGTATCACATACACAGGAAAAGCCAGAAGTGGTGCTGTGGCTCACATGGGCAGAGTGCTAGCCTTGAGAAAGATCAAGGACAGTGTTTCCTGAGTTCAAGCCCAAGAACTGGCCAAAAAAAAAAGTCTCACTGACTTCCATGCCCCGGCTGGCTTTGAACTGCGATCCTCAGATCTCGGCCTCCTGAGTACCTAGGTATAAGCCACTGGAACCTGGATAAGTGTGTGTTCTGAGTGTGTATATGGAGTGTTGTTTATGGGAGGAGGGATGCCACCTCTTTCTCTCCTCCAACCAGGTCCTCTGCTGGGCCTCTGAAGCAGGGTGGCCTCCTAGCCTGTGTGAGCACCTTCCAGAATGCTTAAGAGAGTGGGGAGGAGGGTTCCCCAGGCAGCCTAAACCTGCTACTCTGGGTCCTGGCTGAACTTGTGTTTTCTGAGGGCTCTTGCCTTTCCCCTCTTCACTGTAGCTGACTTTCTTTCTTCTGGATTTTGAGCTTGGCAAACGTTCCTGGTGTCCAACTCCCAACAAAACACAATTTCAATGGGATCCCTGGACAGTACCAGAGGAAGAGTGCCTTTGTGGGAGGAGGAGGCCTTGATCTATTACTCTACTGGGGCCCTTTCCCTCAAATTGGGTGTCTGGGGGAAACAGATAGGTGAAACCTGGTGAGAGAAAAGCTACTATGCAGCAACTGCAGCAGCACTGTTCTCCACCATCCAAGTCAGGCATAGAACAAGCCTGCTGTGCTCCACCAGGCCACCCCCACAGCTCTCTGTGTTCATAAGTGTTTAAGAGTTCCCCAAAGGAACACCTCTGTGACATCAAGCATCACCCTCCTTCACTGTATCCGCTTGCTTACTACAGTTCCTCAGCTCAAGCAACCCAGAATGTGTCAATTACTAGAAAGCCCCAGAAATTGTTAAATGAATGAATGAATGAGACTATTTGTTCTGGGGACCAAATGTAGCTGCTCAGCTCCAAATCCACAACTCAAGTGCTAGAGTATTGGACACTCCAGGGCTGGACCAGGAATCTGGGAATGTCATTAAAAGCAAGGCTTGAGAGAAACTGCAGCTTGCCCAAAGCAGGTTTCCGCAAAGCAATGGGAAACAAGGCCGTCCTTACCTGCAAAGGCACATAGCTGATGTTAATGAATTGTACAGGTGTCCACATTCGCCAGTTCATCCGAAGGGCAGGCCAGAAGCCACTCTTCATCTTGGCAGCAAAGGCATTGGCATCCTTTCCCTGCAAACAGGGCAGTCATGAGAGTGAATGGCCTCTGTATGGTTCAGCTGCAAGGGCCCCCTGGATTGCTCTGCCCCAGCTGACTTCAAACCAGGATCCTCTGATTTCAGCCTCCTGAGTAGCTAGGACTTCAGGTGTAAGCTACTGATACTCTTAACACATGTAAATATACAAAGAAAAAAAGGAAACCCTAATAAAAATAAAGCTGATGAAATAAATACATGTAGCAGATAAATAATATCCAACATTATAAAGATACACAAATTAGGAAATGGAGCTGTGGCTCAAAATGGTTGAATACTTGCCTTGAGCAAAAAAATCTCAGAGATAGCATCCAGGCCCTGGTTCAAGCCCCATAAGTGACAAAAAAAAAAAAAAAAAAAAAACCCACACACCCACACACACACAAAAAACCAAAACAGGGCTGGTGGCTGGCTCACATCTATAATTCTAGTTACTCAGGAAGCTGAGATCTGAGATATAAGGATTGTGGTTCAAAGCCAGCCCAGATAGGAAAGTCCATGAGACTTATTTTTAGTTCCCCACCAGAAAACTGGAAGTGGTGCTGTGGCTCAAAGTGGTAGAGCACTAACTTTGAGTATAAGAATGCAGGGATAGCACTCAAGCTCTGAGTTCAAGCCTCACAACTAAGAAGAAGAAGAGGAGGAGGAAGAAAAAGAAGATACATAAATACAAATTGTTCTGTTTTCACATTTACACTGAAAGACTTTTTTTTTTTTTGTGGGACTTGAACTCTGGGCCTACAATGTCCCTGAGCTCTTCAGCTCAAGGCTAGCACTCTACCACTTGAACCACAGCATCACTTCTAGTTTTCTGGTGGTTAGAGATAAAAGTCTCATGATGGGGGCTGGGAATTTGGTCTAATGATAAGAGTGCTTGCCTAGCATGCACAAAAGATCTGGTACCACATATATAAAAAAAGCCAGAAGTGGTTCTGTGGCTCAAGCGGTAGAGCTCTGGCCTTGAGAAAGCCCAAGGACAGTGCTCAGGCCCTGAGTTCAAGCCAGGACTGGCAAAAAAAAAAAAAAAAAAAAGTCTCTTGAACTTTAGTGCCCCAGCTGGCTTTGAACCGAGATCCTCGGATCTCAGCCTCATGAGTTGCTAGGATGACAGGCGTGAGCCACTTTGCCCAGCACTGAAAGACTTCTGAAGTACCATAACGGAGCCTTAAACTTTAGTACTTTTATTCTCTTCAGCACTCTGGTGAAGCCTATGGATCTTTTCTCTGAATAAGGTTTTATGAAATACAACGAAGCATATAGGACTACAAAGGAACCAATTATCACAATATTTGGAAACAATCCTATAGTACTGTATATGCGTTTGTCAGCACACCCAGTGACAAGAGGTAACACAGTCTAAGTAGTAATGCACATGTACAGTGCACCAAGAAATCTGTAGCAAACCCAGGCACGGTGGCTCACGCCTGTAATCCTAGCTGCTCAGGAGGCTGAGATCTGAAGATCGCTGTTCAAAGCCAGCCCCAGTACTAAAGACCATGATAATCTTATTTCCACGTAACCACCAGAAAACTGGAAGGGTGCTGTGGCCATAGCCTTCAGCTGAAGAGCTCAGGGACAACGCCCAGGCCCTGAGTTCAAGTCCCACAACTGACAAAAAAAAAAAAAAAACACAAAAACCAATATATGCAGCAATCAAGTTTTAGAATCAAGATGCTCATGATTTCTACCAAGGGAAACTAAGTTCTGCTAATACTCCTGAGGTTTGTTTTCTATACTTTAAAAATAAACTAAAACTTCAATTTAAAAGCAGTAATAAACCCATGGAACTCCCAGGAGTCCTGCCCAGAAACATTAGGTTTCAGAGCCAGGTACAGTGGAAACTTCAGCAAGCGCAGGAGCCAGAACCCACCTCCAGCAAGTTCATGATGAGGAAGAACAGGAGTAGGAAGGCTGGTGCGAACAGCAGGCGGTCTAGCAGGAGCCTCTTGACTGTGGCCAAAGGCACCTCAGGAGGAATCCAGTGTTCCATGAAGAGGTAGAAGTAGTGACTCAGGGGGCCTGTGACAAAGAACCTAAGGCCCATGGTGAATTTGAGCCAGGCTGGTTCTCCCCGGTCCAGCCTCACTCCAAGAGCCAACCCTGGTCCTAAACCCTGCCTCATGCTCAGAGACCCATAGGTCTATATGTACTTTCTAGGAAATACCTTAATTGGGGGCCAGGAGTTTGACCTAGTGATAAGAGTGCTTGTCTAGCATGTAGGAAGACATGCATTCAATTC
Organism: Megascapheus bottae; assembly: GCF_031878675.1. Classification (NCBI taxonomy): domain Eukaryota; kingdom Metazoa; phylum Chordata; class Mammalia; order Rodentia; family Geomyidae; genus Megascapheus; species Megascapheus bottae. The sequence continues at coordinate 227,296 of NC_143536.1, forward strand.
CTTGATATCACATACACAGAAAACAGCCAGAAGTGGTGCTGTGGCTCAAGTGGTAGAATACTAGCCCTGAGAAAACTCAAGGACAGTGCTGATCTCAAGCCCCAGGACTGAAAAAGGAAGAAAGGAGAGAGGGAGAAGGGGGGGTGGGAGAGAGGGGGGGGGGCAGGCTGGCTGGCAGGAAATACTTTAATTGGGTTCAGCTACTGTTTTTGCCAGAACACAACTAAATCACTCCTTCCATAATGCTCTGTGCCCCATGCTTCCCCTAGTCTTTGTGTGGGTGGCCAGCATCTCCATATATGCTGCTGGCAGGGTTGTTTCTGACAGTCCTAGCTAATGTATGTGCCTGGTATAGCATACATATTCTCTTTGTTTTATTGTCTACACAACAGAGTCAAGTCTGGGTATATATTCCCCTTTTCACTCCTGGAAGGCAGGCATCCTCATGTTTTGCCTAACCACTGCCATTTCCCTGTGCCTAGAATAAGCTGTCTCTGAAAAGCAATCAGTAATGAAGAAATGAATGCCTCTGCTTTTCAGGCTTTGAATCAGGATGGTCAGAGTGAATCGAGTGCTGAGCTCTGAAATTCCAGTTGCACCTGTGCACCTGCAGAGGACAGAGCCTGGGAGACCTAAGCCCCAAAACGCAAGGAGTACACTGACAAAGGCTTCTAAATTAATGATTAAAAATTCACTCTAAGGCCGTGAGTGTGGCCTAGTGGTAGAGTACTTGGCTAGCATGCATTATGACCTGGATTCCATTCCTCAGTATCACATACACAGAAAAAGGCAGAAGTGGTGCTGTGGCTCAAGGAGTACAGTGCTAGCCGTGAGAAAGCCCAAGGACAGTGCCCCAGCCCTGAGTTCAAGCCCCAGGACAGGCCAAAAAAAGAGCATGCAAGGTCCTGCTTCAAGCCCACTATTGCCACATACATTACACACACACACACACACACACACACACACACACACACACACACACACACACAAAAAAAAAATTCCTTCTAAGCTGGACACTGGTAGCTCATACTTGTAATGCTAGCTAGTTTGGAAGCTGAGATCTGGAGATCATAGTTCAAATCTACCTGGGCAGAAAAGTCCCCAGGAAACTCCTATCTCTTATTAACCACTCAGAAACCAGAAATGGAGCTATAGCTCAAAAGTGGTAGAGCACTACTTTGAGCAAAAGAGGTCAGAGAGCTGGCACGGTGGCTCACACCTGTAATCCTAGCTACTCAGGACACTGAGATCTGAGGATCAAGGTTTAAAACTGGGCCAGGCACAAAAGAACCTGATATTGGGGCCGGGAGTTTGGCCTAGTGGTTAAAGTGCTTGCCTAGCATGCATGAAGACCCGGGTTCGATTCCTCGGTACCACATACATAGAAAAAAAAAAGCCAGAAGTGGTGCTGAGGCTCAAGTGGTAGAGCTCTAGCCTTGAGAAAGTCCAAGGACAGTGCTCAAGACTTGAGTTGAAGCCCAGGACTGGCAAAAAACAAAAAAACAAAAAAAAAGAACCTGATATTATCTCCAATTAACCCCTAGAAAACAGGGAAGTGGGGCTTGGCTTGGGGTAGGGCAATAGCCTTGAGCTGAAGAGCTCAGGGACAATGCCCAGGCCCTGAAGAGCTCAGGGACAGCACCCAGGCTAAGTTCAAGCCCCATAACCCACCAAAAAAAAAAAAGAGGTCAGAGATAGCACTCAGGTCCCACCTCAAGCTCTACAACCAAAAATAAAATTAATTCTAGAAATAAAAAAAAATTGTTGGAGCTCCTAAAATGAATGTGCGAGTATGTGTGGGCACACGGGTGTGTGTGTATGTGCATGTGTGGGTAAAACTAGCTGAGTGCACACACATTGTCCTAGGTCTCAGGAGGCTGAAACAGGAAGATTGCTTGAGCACAGAAATTCGGGGCCAGCCTAGGCAATATAGCAAGACCAAATCTCATAATAAAACAAATCCTGAACCACTGATTTGGGAGATCAAAAAGTAGTTCAGAAAGTAATGCTTTTCAGGATACATTAACTTTTATGCCTATTTATATGGTGAAAAAATAACAGAATCTAATTAACCCCATTTAAGCTGCTTTTCCTCTTCTGTGAGCACAATGAGAATCTTGCAAGGTCTTTTAATCCAGAAGTCTGGTTGTAGGTTCATCCATCCTTATACCTCATTCAAAATGGAAACTACAATGCAAGGTACTGATGGCTCAGGCCTGTAATCCTAGCTGCTAAGGAGGCTGAGATCTGAGGATTATAATTCAAAGCCTGCCCAGAGGAGGAAAAATCTGTGACACTGTTATCTCCAATTAATCACCAAAACACTGGAAGTGGGGCTGTAGCTCAAAGTGTTACAGTACTAGCCTTGAGCAGAAAAGGCTTAGGGACAGAGCCCAGGCCATGTTCAAGCCCCACAACCAACCAAAAAAGAAAAAAGGAGAAAAAGAAAAAGAAAAAGCTACACACAGGCAGAGTGATGCATGCCTGTAATCTCAAGTATTCAGGAGGCTGACACAGAAACATCTTAAGTTTGAGATAAGCCTAAACAACATACAAAAACCAAAGCAAAATAAAATAAAATCTGTATTAGGGACTAGGGGGTAAAGCTTAGTGGTACAGCATTTGTCTGGCATGAATGAAACCAAGGATTTGATACACATACACATACATACACACACATACACACACACACACACACACACACACACACGAAAATAGAAAAGGCCTACAAATATGTGTGTACATGTAGCGCATAATACATAAAATTTTGACATTTTTCCTATGATGATTACTTCAATGCTTCCCCTTACACATACTGGGTATTGAACCCAGAACAAACACTCTTCCACTTACCCATACCCCTAACCCTTTTGTTTGTATGTTACATTTCATACAGGGTCTCCAACTCCAGTCTCCCTCTCCTGAGCAGCCAAGACTAGAGCTCTGCAGGCTACTTCAATGATTTAGAATAACAAAATTCCAAATAAGACTATTCCAAAACCTTGGTGTTGGGAGCTTGGCTTTGTTGTTCTGTTACTGTGGGCAGCCAGGCCCTTTGCAGTACTCACCCATAAGCTGCATATCTGAGAGGCCCACAGACGTCTAGATTTTGAGAATTTTCTTTTTTCTGCTTCTTCTCAATCATCTGGGCCAAGAGATTCCCAAGTGCTGACAAAATGCCACTGTGGACAGAAAGTCTTCAGATGAACCGGGCATGGTGGCTCACCTGTAATCCTAGCTACTCAGGAGGCTGAGATCGGAGGACCAAGGTTCAAAGCCAGCCCAGGCACAAAAGAACTTGAGACTCTTGGCTCGAGAGTAGATCGGTAGCCTTGAGCTGAGGAGCTGGCTCAGGGACAGCACCCAAGCCAACTTCAAACCCTATGCCCCCCGCCCCAAAAAAGTCATCAGCTGCCAGGAACAGGCAGTGGGGGAGATACACTTCCTGCCTGAGAGTTAGCAGGGCTGCTCTGAGAACAGGTGAGGGATGGTAGGACGAATCGTTACAGAAGCAGCTGCCATGTGAAATCCTCACATCAGAAGGCAGAAACCACAAACAGTAACGCACATGCAGTAATTCAGTAAGAGTTCCCCTGGCTGAGCTGCATCAATACCAATGCCCCATATGTGCTTTCCACTGCCACCCTACAAGATGCTGCCCTTTGGGGCATCAGAAAGGTGTGTGGTTAGAAAAGGGCAACAAAATTCTTACAATGGCATTGTTTTCTGTTTTGAGTATGGTATGGACATAGGACCGTGTACATTTAAGAAAACTGCACAAAAATAAACTTATACATGCTGGGTCCTTGTGGTTCATACCTGTAATCCTAGCTACACAGGAAACAGACCTGAGGACTGCGGTTCAAAGCCAGCCTCAGCAGCAAAGTCTGTGAGACTCCAATAAGCTATTCAGAAAAAGCCAGAAGTGGCACTGTGGCTCAAGTGGTAGAGTGCTAGCCTTGAGTATGAAGAGGCTCAGGTACAGTGCCTAGGCCTTGAACTCAGGCCCTAAGTTCAAGCCTCAGGGCCAGCAAAAACAACAATAAAATAAATTCACACAAATAAGTACAGAAAAAAAATGGAATCTACTTAGACTGCCTTCAGACTGGGATTCTCAGTTATCAGCTTCCTGAGCATCTAGGATTGCAACTCTGAGCTGCAATCAAGACCACTGTGAACCACTGGCACCTAGTAATCACCTCAGTTATTTTATTATTTTTTGGTACTGGGCTTGAACTCAGGGCCTGAGTTACTTTGTTTGTTTTTGCTCAACCACTTCAACCACACCTCACTTCCAGCTCTTTGCTGGCTTCAAATCCTGTCCTAAGATCTCAGCATTTTTTTTTTTTTTTTGTCAGTCATGGAGCTTGAACTCTGGGCCTTGGCACCCTACCTCTGGGCTTGGCTGTTGTTCCTGAGCTCTTCAGCTCAAGGCTACTGTCCTACCCCTGAGTCACAGCACCACTTCCAGTTTTCTAGTGGTTAATTGGAGATCAGAGTTTCACAGACTTTAGCGCCCAGGCTGGCTCTGAACTGTCATCTTTAGATCTCAGCCACGTGACTAACTAGGGTTACAGGCATGAGCTATTGTGCCCAGCTTAGACCTCAGTCTTTTGAGTCACTAGGATTGCAGGCATGAGCCACCAGCACCCTACAGTCACCACAGAAATCAATCATTTCTCTTATTTCCTGGAGTACTTCATGCATAGAACCTCAGAAGTTGGATTTTCCAGGGTGATTTTTCCCAGTGCTCTCAGAAGAGGCTGAAGACAAGTGACCAGATTCTCCTTGAGTTTAGAATGGCCTTGAATACTTCTTCCTTGCCCTAAACTGCACCCTAGCCATTATGTCCGACCTTGCTCTGTATTCCAAACTGGACTCTGGCCACTATGTGCAAACTTGCCCTTTATTCCTAACTGCAGAAACTAGAACTCTGATGTAGGTAAGTCTGATCAGTCTTGGCACAGGTGTGGCTGTAATGGTTGAAGCAGGCTCTTACCTCCAGTGCTTCATTCCTCTATTTTCTTCCTGTTGAGGGACTAGAGAAGCCCTACTTGGGCCCTGAGGATCACAACATCATGCCACAGACACGAGGCAAACTAATATATACTTCACAGTGCTGGGAAAACTAAGTGGCGACTAGATTTGCTGTGGCTAGTTAGTTTTATTACTTTATAAAAGCTTATCCTGGTTTTCAAAACACTGGGAAATATGTAGGATGCCAACACCTAGATATACTTGTATTACGGTTAATAAAATGTTTCCAGTAGGGAAAATGGTTCCAGGCAATCTCTGTGTTAAAACTTTGTGTGAAATACATTGCCACAGTAAGATGTTCAGTTTAAGTGAAGATGGGTCCAGTTGCTTCCTCCAAGGCTAGGTCTAAAAACTATAAAATCCAAGGTTTTAGTATGGAATACAAGGACCCCCCCTTGAAATAAGCCTCAGCTACTTCTTTCTCATTGACTGTCCCTTTTCAGTTTCTCCAAAATGTGCTAGTTCATCCCTCAGAACCTCTGTACCTATTGGGCCCTTTTAATCCTATAACCATTGCTTCATTCCCCTGCAGGTTTGTTCAATGTCATCTCTTCAGGAGAAACTTCCCTAGCCAGTCCATGTATAGTGATCTGATTCTTGTTTAGCTCTTCAGAACATAAGACATCGTGCCTGTCAGAGGTGAGGCTTTAGCCTCTATTTGGACCACAGTCGTTTACTCAGCACACCAAAAGCGCTCTGTACATTCTTAGAAAAGCTGAACTAAGTGGGAGGGGTGGGGGAGGGAGAGGGGAACAAAAACTGAGAAGGGGTTATCAAGGTTCTAGACTAACATAACCCCTCTATACATTATCCTGACAATAAAATACAATTTTTTTAAAAAGGCAAACTAATAAGAAAACCAACTTAAGGAGTGACTCTGCTCAAGAAGCACTGGATACTTAGATTGACAAGCTAAATTGTAACTGCCTTGTATAACCCTTCTGAAACACAGAAAATTTTAAAAAAAGATGCAAGTGAAAAGGATAGTTCAGTTACACATGTATATTGAGAGTGTGAAATTGGGTTAATTCCAAAGTTGGAAGTATGACTTAATTTTTTTGTGGTTGTTGTCGGGTATGGGGCTTGACCTCTGGGCCTGGGCGCTGTCTCTGAGCTCTTCAGCTCCAGGCTACTGCCCTGCCCCGGAGCCACAGCCCCACTGACGGTTTTCCCGAGGTTAACTGGAGTTGAGTCTCACGGACTTCAGTGCCCGGGCTGGCTTCGAACCGTGGTCCTCAGATCTCAGCCCGGGGAGTAGAGAGGATGACTTGGTTTTATCTGGGCTTTTGGTTCTCCGGTCATTTCTAGCAAACAAGCTGCAGACGTGGAGTCGAGGCCATCTCAAAAACAGAAAAAGGCAAACTTAAGTAACTAGAAAACAGTCGTCTCACTGGGACCGCTCCACGAGAAGGCTGGGCCTGCCGGACGCGGGTGTCCCCTCGGGCAGGCGGCGGGCCGAGCCCCGCCTCCGAGCCGCCGAGCGCCCCCTCCGCCCTGCAGAGCCCCCCTCAGCCCCGCCGAGCCCCGCCTCCGAGCCGCCGAGCGCCCCCTCCGCCCTGCAGAGCCCCCCTCAGCCCCGCCGAGCCCCGCCTCAGCCCCGCCGAGCGCCCCCTCCGCCCTGCAGAGCCCCCCTCAGCCCCGCCGAGCCCCCCCTCCGGCCCCGCCGAGCCCCCCTCCGGCCCCGCCGAGCCCCCCCTCCGGCCCCGCCGAGCCCCGCCTCAGCCCCGCCGAGCCCCCCTCAGCCCCGCCGAGCCCCCCTCGTCCCCGCCGAGCCCGCCCTCCGCCCCGCCGAGCGCCCCCTCCGCCCCGCCGAGCCCCCCTCCGCCCCGCCGAGCGCCCCCTCCGCCCCCGCGCGCCCACCTGCTGGCCGCCTTGGTGAGCACCGGGTAGAGCCGCAGAAGCAGCAGGTACTGGGCGAGTGCGCGCCGCGGGAGCGTCCCGAGCGCGGCTTCGGCCCGCGGCCGAGACGCCGCCGGTGCCATGGCCGTCGCTTCGCGGAGCCGCGCCGGACGCCGTCCCCGCAGCCGGCTGGCCCGGCGCCGGGCCCGGGGCGCGGAGCGCGAGGCGGGGGCGGCCTGACATTTCCCGCCGCCGCAGCAGCGTGGGGCGCAGCCCAGAAGCCACCATGCGGGGCGTGCAGCGGGACGTCCCACACTTTTCCCCCGGTCCCCGGAGCGACCCCGCCCCGATGGAGTCGCCGATTGGACAGTCGGGGTGGGGGGCGGGGTCGCCGGGGGCGGGGTCGCCGGGGGCGGGATCTCCGGGGGCGGGATCTCCGGGGGCGGGGTCGCGTCGCCCGCTCGGCTCGGCCTCCGCCCACACCCGCGGCAGCCCGCGCGCCCGGGGGAGCGGGGGGGGGGGGGGGGGGGGGGGGGGGGGCCGCAACGACTCCTGATTGGATGACGGGCGTTTCCAGTCTCTCGCGAGAGTAGGTGAGAGCGCGCCAAATTTCCCCGCAGCCTCGTTTGGTCCACTCGCGGTGCCATGGTTCTGAGGAACAGCGGGCGGCGGCGCGCGGAGCCGGACGTGGACGGCGAGGCCAGCCGGTGAGGGCGGGCGACAGGCTCCTCGGACCTCGCCTTGGGCCCGCCCGGGCGGACGCCGCTGCCTGCGGTAGCCGGGGGAGGGGAGACGCGGACTCGGTGGCCGCCCGGGGACTGGGTGACAGGGAGTGTGGAGAAGGCTTGAGCCGAGTTCTGTCCGCGCGTGGACTCGAGCGTCGGCTGGGAGCGCCGCGAACACAGCGGCGTGACGGGGCCGAGCTGGGGGTAGCGCATTGGTAGAATTGTTGGCTAGCTGCAGAAGACCCTGGGTTCCCAGCACTACCAAAAGGAGACAAGAGCGAAAGGCCCAGCCGCGGCAATGGTAGCTCGTTACCACACTGCGTAGGTGATGTCCGTAGCCCATTTAGCCCGGTGTAGACGAGCAATCACCCGAGCATAATGTGCTCCTCCTCCTGTCCTTGGTGCAGGACTGGAACCCAGGGTCTCACTTGTTAGGCGAGTGTTCTGCCACACCCCATAGCCAGGACATAGACTTAACCGTCCTCCTTCACTAGACAACGTGAGCCTTGTTTTCAGCTTTTTATAAAGTTATTTTTCAGATGGGGCCTGAACCGGGCCTCTCCTAGGGTTGGCATTACAGGACAACCTTTTTTTTTTTTTTTTGCCAGTCCTGGGGGCTTGAAGTCGGCCTGAGCACTGTCCTTGGTGTTTCTGAAGGCTACAGCCACAGCACCACTTCCAGATTTTTTAAGTATGTGGTACACCAAAGTCAAACCCCAGTCTTTGAGCATGGTAGGCAAGCACTCTACCACTAGGCCAAACTCCAGGCCCTACAGGCTAACTTTTTTGCCCAGGCTAAACTTAAACTTCAATTCTCCCAATCTCCTCCCAAGTAGATGGGATTTACAGGTGTGAACCATGTATATACATGTTGGGGGGGGGGTACTCCTAGAGCTTGAACTCAGGGCCTGGGCACTGTCCCTGAGCTGCTTTTGCTCAGAGCTAGCATTCTACCACTGAGTCGCCTCGTTTTTTTTCTGTTTTGGGGTTACTGAGGAATGGAACCCAGGGCTTCCTAAATGCTGGGCAAGCACTCTACCCCTAAGCCACAGTCCCAGTCCCATTTTGTTTTGAGATGATTAATAAGATTTACCTAATTATATTTTAACTTATTTAACTAATTACTTTAATTGTGGGTTGTTGTTTTTTTTCTTTTTTCTTTTTTTTTTTTTTTTGCCAGTCAGTCCTGGGCTTGATCTCAGGGCCTGAGCACTGAGCACTGTCCTTGGATTTTCTCAAGGCTAGAATTCTACCACTTGAGCCTCAGCACCACTTCTGGCTTTTTTCTATGTATGTGGTACTGAGGAATCGAACCTAGGTCTTCATGCATGCTAGGCAAGCATTCTACTACTAGGCCAAACTCCAGACCACTTAATTATACTTAATTATATTTTAACTTAACAGATGGGGGCAAAACTGGGACACTTGTGATAAGATATCCTTGATTATAAACTGTTTCTGTTATATCACACTTTGGAAAAGGCACCTGAACAATAAATGATTACTGGACAATCTAGAAAGAATTAAAGAAATAAAACCACATGTGAAATGCCTGAGTGCCTCTGATCTTATAAAATATATCAAAATGAGTTACAGGAAATGGAAATAAGAGCGGTTTTTTGTTTGTTTTATTTTTGTGTTTGGTCAGTCTTGGGGCTTAAACTCAAAGCCTGGGTGCTGTCCTGAGTTTGTTTTTGTTTTTTTTTTTTTTCTTCTCTCAAGGCCAGTGCTTTTCCATTTTGAGCCTCGGCATCACTTCCAGTTTTCGGGTGGTTAATTGAAGATAAGCATCAGGCTGGCTTAAACAGCATATTAAATTACAGGAGTGAGGGTATCTGCACCCTGCAAAACCCTTTTTCTTTGTTATTTTGTTTGGTCATTGACTTGCCTTTGGGAGCCTAAGCAGGGCACAGAAATGGAGAGACAAAAGGTGCATAGATACAGTAGTGGTACTCACTAGACACTATGTTAAAAATAAACTATACAGGCCAGGCTCTGGTGGCTCATGCCTGTAATCCTAACTACTCAGGAGGCTGAGATCTGAGGATCACAGTTCAAACCCAGCCTAGGCAGGAAAGTCCAGGAGGCTCCAATTGACCACCAGAGAACTGGAAATGGTGCTGTGGCTCCAAGTGGTAGAGCCTTGAGCTGAAGAACTCAGAGACAGTGCCCAGGCCCAGAATTCAAGTCCCAAACTGACCAAAAAAGGAGAGTGAGGAAAGGGCTGACATTGTCCAAATGGAAATGTACTTATTACCTGACTTATGAAACTACGACCCTTCTATATATCACCTTTAAAACACAAAAGCAGGGCCGGGAGTTTGGCCTAGCGGTAGAGTGCTTGCCTAGCATGCACGAAGACCCAGGTTCGATTCCTCAGTACCACTTGCATAGAAAAAAAAAGCTGGAAGTGGTGCTGAGAGGCTCAAGTGGTAGAGCTCTAGCCTTGAGAAAGTCCAAGGACAGGGCTCATGCCCTGAGCTCAAGCCCAGGACTGGCAAAAAAAAAAAAAAAAAAAGCAAAACTCACTTTTTGTGAGGTACAGTGTTGTACAACTGTAATCTCATCACTCGAGAGTCTGTGGCAAAGAGAGCAGCCTAGACTACCCTGTCTCAAAAGAAAAAAAAAACAAAAAACCAAGACACCTTTTAATTAGATTCTCCAGGGAGAAATTATAGTGATCCAGATTCTTCCAATGGTAATATGTGCATAGAGTTCAGTGACAAGCCAGATGCCAGTGGCTCCAACCTATAATCCTATATACTCAGGATGCTGAGATCTGAGGATTTCAGTTCAAAGCCAGTCCAGACAGAAAAGTTCCAGTGAGACTCATAGCCAGATAGCCACTCAAAAACTGTAAGTGGTGTTATGGCTCAAGTGGTAGAGCACTAGCCTTGAGCACAAAGAGGCTATGGGGAAGTGCCTAGGCCCTGAGTTCATGCCCCACAATGGACAAAAATAAAAAAGACTATAAAGTGTCACAACCAGAAAATTGACATTGATTAGATTGCTTCCAGTTTTACACAAACTTTTTATGCATGTGCAGGTGTTTACTTCTGTGCACTTTTAACACATTCGTATTTGTGGATTTACCATCAGAATCTAGCTCTTCCATGGTTCTTTGCGTATCCATAGCTATTCTTCCCTCTCCCATCCTTGACAGCTGATAATCTCTATTTCTATAATTGCATTGTTAAAATGCTATACAAGCCAGATGGTTTATGCCTATAATCCTAGCTACTCAGGAGGCCGAGATCTGAGGATTGCAGCTCAAAGCCAGCCTGGGCAGGAAAATCTGTAAGACTCTTATCTCCAATAAACTATTCAGAAAAAAACAGAAGTAGTGCTATGGCTCAAGTGGTAGAGCACTAGCCTTGAGCAAAAGGTCATGCATGGACAGTGCCCAGGCCCAAAGTTCAAGCTCTAGGATCATACCCTCCCCAGCAAAAAAAAAAAAAAAAAAAAAAGCTAGGGCTGAGAATATGGCTCACGGGTAGAGTGATTGCTTAGCATGCATAAAGCTCTTGGTTTGATTCTTCAGTACCATGTAAATAGAAAAGGCCGGATGTGGTGTTGTAGCTCAAATGTTAGTCTTGAACAGAGAGAGGCTCAGGGACAGTACCTAGGCTGTGAGTTCATGCCCCAGGACTGGCCTGCTCCCCACCCTCCCCCCCCAAAAAAGATACACACACACACACACAAATGGAATCATGGAGTATGTGAGGGGATTGGCTTTTTTTGTTGCACATAATTCCTTAGAAATTCATCCAAATTCTAGTAATTTATTTCTGAGTAGTACTCATAGATAAATGAACAAAAATCATCTTGTCTGCTGAAGAATGTTTAGGTTTGTAGCTTTTAGCTGCAGAAGTAAAGATCCTATGAATATTCATGTATGAGCTTTTGTATAAACATTAGTTTTTTTGGTTTTGGGTCTCCCCCCAGCCGCCATTGTGGGGCTTGAACGCTGGCCCTGGGTGCTGTCCCTGAGCTCTTCAGCTCAAGGCTAGCACTCTACCACTTTGAACCATAGTACTACTTCTGGTTTTCTAGTGGTTAATTGGAGATAAGAGTCTCAGGGACTTAGCAGAGCATGAGGTGGCTCATGCCTGTAATCCTAGCTACTCAGGAGGCTGAGATCTGAGGATCAAGGTTCAAAGCCAGCCCGGGCACAAAAGACTCTTATATCCAATTAACCTCTAGAAAATGGGAAGTGGGGGTTGGCTCTAGAGTAGGGCGGTAGCCTTGAGCTGTAGTGCTCAGGGATGGTACCCAGGCCTCTGGGGTAGGGCAGTAGCCTTGAGCTGAAGAGCTCAGGGACACCGCCCAGGCCAAGTTCAAACGCCCTAAACACCCCCCCCCCATACACACACCAAAAAAAGTCTCAGGGACTTCAGTGCCTGGGCTGGCTTTGTACTGTGATCCTCAGATCTCAGCCTCCTGAGTAGCTAGGATTATTGGCGTGAGCCACACTGTGTCTGGCTTGGTGGTTTTTTGGGGGTTTTTTTGTTTGTTTGTTTGTTTTTTTGTGGTTGTTGTTGGTCATGGGGCTTAACTCTGGGCCTGGGTGCTATTCTTCAGCTCAAGGCTAGCACTCTACCACTTGAGCCACAGTGCCATTTCCTGTGTCCTGGTACTTAATTAGAGGTAAGAATCACATGAACTTTTGTGCCCAGGCTGGCTTTGAACTGAAATCCTCAGATAGCATCCTCCTGAGTAGCTAGGATTACATGTGTGAGCCACTGATGCCTAGCTATAAACAATAGTTTTACTTTCTCTAGGAGTACAGGAATGATTTTGTGCATTTCTTTTTTTCTCTTTTTTTTTTTTTTTTTTTTTTTTTTGCCGGTCTTGGGGCTTGAACTCAGGGCTCCCTGTCCTTGGGCTTTCCTCAAGGCTGGCACTCTACCACTGGAGCCACAGAACCAGTTCTGGCTTTTCTAAACGTGTAGGTATCAAGGAATCGAACCCAGGTCTTCCTGCATGCTAGGCAAGCACTCTACCACTAAGCTAAACTCCCCACCTCACTGTGTATTTCTTTTAATCCCATGAGACAGCACAATTGGACCAGGATTATTGTTTTTGTTAGTGTTCTGATAAAGTTTGAAAGACCTCTCCTAACCAGATTCTCTCCATGAATCCTGAATCTCTTTTGTCAATCCCAGAGTTTCTTAGGAGTACATATGCTGTGCCATACTGGAAACAGTGGTAGCCTAAGAGTGATGAAGTAGGAGGTGTCGTGAGTGATGAGGTCTGTGTTGCTTTCTTTCACTCAGGGATGATGGCCCCTCTTCCTCAGCATCTGCGCTCAGGCGCCTGGAGAGGAGTCAGTGGACAGATAAGATGGACTCGAGGTTTGGTTTTGAGAGGCTAAAGGAGCCTGGTGAAAAGACTGGCTGGCTTATCAATATGCACCCTGTGAGTACCTGCACTCCTCGGAATGTAGTTTACATCCTTGTAGCATAGTTCTTGTCTGAAGAGCAGGTGATGGAGAAGAAGGGAACTTGTCTGACAGAGCTGGTTGTTCACACCTGTCCTTTGCTTTTTAACATAATGGAGGGCTACAGAAAATACTGTGGCAGGACTAAGATGAAGGTTGTCATATTTTTCAAGGACTATGAAGGAAAACTTCAAGTAAGTCCTCCTTGGGAACTGTTATGCAGTTCTTGTGAACAAGATTGGTGATATTTATGCAGGGACAGCATAAACAGCCAGATGCAAGGACTTTGGCTTTGAAATTCTCAATTTCACAAAGAAAAGCCCAGAAACAGGGTGCTGGTGGCTCATGTCTATAATCCTAGGTACTCAGGTGGCTAAGATCTGAGCATTGCAGTTTGAAGGCACCGTAGGCAAGAAAGTCTGTGAGACTCTCTTTCCAATAAACCACTTAGAAAAAGCTAGAAATAGCATTTTTGCTCGAGTGTTAGAGTGCTAGTCTTGAGCAATAGAAGCTTAGGGACAGTGCTCAGACCCTAAGTTGATGGGGGGAGGGCATAAAAAGTTCTTAGGTGCTGGATGTGGTGGCTCACACCTGTAATCCTAGCTACTCAGGAGGATGAGATCTGAGGATCTCGGTTCAAAGCCTGGCACTAAATAAAAAAGTCCATGAGACTCGAAAACCGAAAATTGGAAATGGTACTGTGGCTCAAATGGTAGAGTGTTAGCCTTGTGCTGAAGAGCTCAAGGAAAACGCCCAGGCCCAGAGTTCAAGTCCCATGACTGACCAAAAAAATAGAAAGAAAAAGTTCTTAGGCTTTGTAAAAGATAATATGCCCACGTTGGTGGTTTTCTTACAGACTGAGATTTTAGATGAAGATAAACGCCTAATCAGTGCTGTAGATTACTACTTTATTCAAGATGATGGTAGCAGATTTAAGGTAAGCCCCTGGGTCCCTCCCTGCCCCACAAATAAAACTGAAAGTGGTCCAAAACGACAGTGGCTCATTCTAGCTGTGTCTATCAGGAAGGGAGTGGGAGGTTCTAGTGTGTAGGCCTGTAGCCTATCTCAAACAGGGCTCCCTTAGGCTCACCAATTACATGCAAGATGCCTCAGAGAAATCAGCTCAGAAAGTTGAACACTGTTGTGTCTCTTGGGCTCTCATCCCAAGATACCTATATAGCCAGCATTCCTATGTGTCTTCTCAATAGCCTCTTGGATCAAGATTTCTCATTGGTTAATACTGTGAATATCTTGTCTCTTCCTTTTTTACTTTTCATTATATGTGGATGGGTTGATGACTCTTTCAGGTGGCCTTGCCCTATAAGCCATATTTCTACATTGCAACTAGAAAGGTAAGTCTATGTTTGTTACAATCGGATCCGATAATATGGGCCTTGTTCTGTGATGGGCTTTAGAACTGGGAAGTAGGCAATGGAAGAGTTAAGTCTTTACTAATGGGAAGTTACTTCTAATCTTGATTTAGGGTTGTGAGCGAGAAGTTTCATCCTTTCTCTCCAAGAAGTTTCAGGGTAAAATTGCCAAAATAGAAACTGTCCCCAAAGAGGACCTGGACCTGGTAAGTACTACTCAGACCTTTCATGGGCATATGAGACTGGCATGTAGCTGCTTATGGCAGGTGACATTGGAAACCAGAGAAAGTCTGGCTATTTATTTATTTATTGTCAGTTGTGTGGCTGTCCCTCAGTCTCTTTGTGCTCATGGTTAGTGCTCTACCACATGAGCCACAGTGCCACTTCTGGTTTTTGAGTGATTAATTGGAGATAAGAGTCTCAGGAAGACTTTTCTGCCCAGGCTGGCTTTGAACCACAATCCTTAGGTCTCTGCCTGCTGAGTAGCTAGGATTACAGGCCATCAGCACCTAGCTGGGTTATTTTTTTCTTTTCTTTCTTTCTTTTTTTTTTTTTTTTTTGCCAGTCCTGGGGCTAGAATTCAGGGCCTGGGCACCGCCCTTGGGCTTTCTCAAAGCTATTTATATGGTACCGAGAAATTGAACCTGGGTCTTCGTGTATGGTAGGCAAGCATTCTACCACTAGGACAAACTCTCAGCCTAGTCCGTCCTTCCTTCCTTCCTTCCTTCCTTCCTTCTTTCCTTCTTTCCTTCTTTCCTTCCTTCCTTCTCTCCTTCTCTCCCTCCCTCCTCCCTTCCTTCCTTCCTTCCTCTTCTCCCCTTTGTTTTTCTCTCTTTTTGCCACTCCTGGGGCTTGAATTCAGGGCCTGGACATTGTCCTTGAGTTTTCTCAAGGCTAGTACTCTTCCAAGCCACAGTACCACTTCTGACTTTTTCTGTGTATTTGGTAACAAAGGATCGAACCCAGGGCTTTGTGCATGATAGGCAAGCACTCTACTGCTAGGCCAAACTCCCAGCCCTATGTTTTTTTTTATTAAAGAATTTATTAACATTGATTTTTACATCATATTTCAAATGACGTGTTTAACAAACAAGTATTCAAGAAGGGAATCTCTATATATAATCACTGGCACTTAGATTTTAGAACATCATCAAAATTAGGCTAAGGGTTTGTATATCATAGATACATATTAGTCTATGTAATAAAACATTATGTCTATAGAGTCATAAGTTTTTATGTCTATGTAGTTGTGTTTATATTTCCCATACCATGTCCATAGCATTGCGTATGCAAATATTGAGTCCTTACTCTTGTACTGTTTGGATCTAATAGCCACATTAGATACCATGCGCCTTTTGTTCCTTTGGTCTTGACTTGTCTCACTCTACATGATTCGCTCTAGATTCGTCCACTTCCCTGCAAATGCCATTATCTTGTCTGTTGGCTATGTAGAATTCCATTGTATATATATACACCACATTTTCTGTATCCATTCATCTGCAGTAGGGCATCTGGATTGTTTCCATTGCCTGGCTATTGTGAATAGTGCAGAGATAAACATAGCTGTGCAGGTGTCCTTATCATATCTTGGGTTATGATGTTCAGGGTAGATGCCCAGAAATGGTATGGCAGGATCGAAGGGAAGGTCAATTTTCAGTTCTTTAAAAGACCTCCACACTGCTTTCCAGAGTGGCTAAAGTAGTTTACAATCCCACCAGCAGTGCAGTAGGGTTCCTTTTTCTCCACAACTCCGCCAGCATCTGTCATTGTCTGAGTTCAAAATCCTGGCCATTCTTGTTGGGATAAGGTGGTATCTTAGGGTTTTTTTTATTTGCATTTCTTTTATGACCATGGATGATGAACATTTTCTCATATGCGTTTCTGCCATTTTAATCTCTTCTTTTGAAAAGTCTCTCTTTAGTTCCCATGCCCATTTAGTGAATGGTTTGTTGGGTTTGGGGGGAATTAGTTTCTTGAGTTCCCTGTAGATACTGGATATTAAGCATTTGTCAGATGTATTATTGGTAAATATCTTTTCCCGGTTGGTTGGCTGTCTTTCTACTTTTGTGGCTATGCTTTTATCTGTGCAGAAACTTTTTATTTTTAGGTAGTCCCATTTATGGAGTCTCTCTCCAATCTGTTGTGACCCTGGGGTTCTATTCAGGAACCTTTTGCCTGTGCCTATGAGTTCCAGTGTCTCTCCTATTCTATCATGTAGCAGTTTCACGGTTTCCGGTCTGACATTGAGGTTTTTGATCCACTTTGAGTTAATGCTTGTGCATGGTGAAAGGCTAGGGTCAATTTTTAGTTTTCTGCATGTGGCTGCCCAGTTGTGCCAGCACCAATAATTGAATAGACTGTGTTTGTTCCACTGTGTATCTTTGGCTCCTTTGTCAAATACAATAGGTATGTGGTTCTATTTCTGGATCTTCTGTTCTATTGATCTTCTGGTCTATTTTTGTGCCAGTACCATGCTGTTTTTGTTATTATGGCTCTATAGTAGAGTTTGAAGTCTGGTATTATAATACCACCACCATCTCTCATTTGCCAGTCCTGGGCATTGAACTCAGGGCCTGAGCACTGTCCTTGGGCTTTCTCAAGGCTAGCGTCCTATCACTGGAGCCACAGCACCATTTCCAGCCTTTTTCTATATATGTGGTACCGAGGAATCAAACCCTGGTCTTCATGCATGCTAGGCAAGCACTCTTACCACTAGGCCAAACTCCAGACCCTTTTTTTGTGTCTGTCTCTGAGCTTTTTTTGCTCAAGGATGGTCCTCTACCACTTGAGCTTTTTGGTGAACAATTACAGATAAAAATCTCATGGGACTTTTCTGCTTGGACTGGCTTTGAATTTCCATCCTCAGCTCTTAGGCTCCTGGGTAGGATTATAGATATGAGACACTGGTGCCTGACTTCAGGTCCTTTATTGGATAATGGGGCAGTATGAAGGATGATGATTGTTCCCAGAGCTGTCTTCAAGGAACTCTGATGACAAGTGGCCACCAGTAGAGATAGAGGAAGTGTTTTGTGCCTGTACTGATTTGTACATGCCTACCTGCAAGTCATTACTCACCAGTGAAGTTTTGTTTCTCTTGAGCTTATGAGCAAGGTGTCTTCACTTTATAGCCAAATCACTTGGTGGGCTTGAAGAGGAATTACATCAGATTGTCCTTTCACACTGTGGAAGACCTTGTCAAAGTAAGGAAGGAGATTTCCCCTGCTGTGAGGAAAAATCGGGAGCAGGACCATGCCAGCAATGTGTATACAGCAATGCTCTCCAGGTAAAGTTCCTTCTCATAAGCAAACCACTATCTGGTTTGGAATGTCAGAATAGAGGAGGTGGGAACTCTGCAGTGAGGCTTCAGTGATTACTGGTTCTATTCAATGAAGAAACATTGAAGCAGTTACATAGAAATTTTCATATGTTCCATGTTAAATTCACAATGGCTTTCCAAGGTTACATCTTTATGTCTTAGACCTCCTTTTTCTTGTGTAGGGGGTAGGCTTACATAGGGATGAATTACGTGACAATAAAATAATATTTTAGAGGGATTCCTTCATCCTTAGTCTGT
The DNA here is from genome assembly GCF_031878675.1 of Megascapheus bottae. Taxonomy (NCBI): domain Eukaryota; kingdom Metazoa; phylum Chordata; class Mammalia; order Rodentia; family Geomyidae; genus Megascapheus; species Megascapheus bottae. The sequence continues at coordinate 245,281 of NC_143536.1, forward strand.
CTACAAGTTTTATTAAGTGTGAGTTTTATATAATGTATTGTCTCTAGATGTGCCAGATTTTTTTCATTGTTTTTGTCTCACAGACTGGTGCCCGGGCTAGCTTTGAACTGTGATCCTCAGATCTCAGCCTCCTGAGTAACTAGAATAAGAGGCGTGAGCCACCACATATGGCTAGGAAAGTTCTTGAGACTCAGAAAAAGCTGGAAGTGGCACTGCGGCTCAAGTGGTAGGGTACTGGCCTTGAGCAAAAAGAAGCTCAGGGACAGTGCCCAGGCCCTGAATTCAAGCCACAGGACTAGCAAAAGAAAAAAAAGAATCTTGGGGAGCTGGACATTATGGTTCATGCCTGTAATCCTAGCTACTCAAGAGGCTAAGACCTGAGAAACATGTTTAAAGCCAGCACAGGCAAGAAACTCTTATCGCTAACTAACCACCAAAAAACCCCCCTGGTGCTCAAGAGATAGAGCACCAGTCTTGGGCAAAAACCTAAGGGACAATGCCTAGACCCTTGATTCAAGTCCTGATACCAACATACAAACAAGAGTCTCTAGGATTTGAGTGTCTATGCTGGCTCTGAACTTCAATCTGCAAATCTCAAACCTCTAAGCAATGATTATAGTTATGTGCCACTGGTGCCCAGCTGCTTATTCATTTTATTTTTGCTGGTACCGAGAATTGAACTCAAGGTTTCATACTTGGAAGGTAAACCGCAAGATATTAGTTTTGTTTTGTTTTTTGTTTTTTCCAAGTCCTGGGCCTTGAACTTAGGGCCTGGGCATTGTCCCTGAACCTATTTTGCTCAAGGCTAGCACTCTGCTACTTGAGCCACAGCTCTGTTTTCAGCTTTTCTGTTTATGTGGTACTGAGGAATTGAATCCAGGGCTTCATGCATGTTGGGCAAGCACTCTACCAATAAGCCACATTCCCAGCCCAGGCTACCTTTTTTTTTTTTCCCCCCTTAGGAGTCCACTCAGTTTATAATTGAGTGGGAGAATGGTGGTGTGGATATTGCAACAAAAATTTTCTCACTTGTTACAGTAATAATTGATAATTACCAGCCATTGTATACCAAGCTGGCTTTGAAACTATCACCTTGCTTAAGTGGTATGTGCTGATTACTGTCTTCCTCATTTGCTTTTCTTTTTTGTGCCACTCCTGGAGCTTGAACTTGGGCCGGGGCACTGTCTCTAAGATTTGCTAAAGGCTAGCACTCTGCCACTTTAGTCACAGCTCCACATCTGACTTTTTGGTAGTTAAGTGGAGATAAAAGTCTCCTGGACTTCCCTGCTCTGTCTGGCTTTGAACTGTGATCCCCAGATCTCTGACTCCCAAAAGGCATCAACCACTTTCACCAGCTTTCTTCCTCATTTAATGAATGAAGTGCTATACAAGAGTGGCCCACATTTGTCAACACAGCGGAGAGTACACACAGGTTGTGTGGAACTAAATGGACTCTCATCAGTGCTGCATGGTACAGCCTCCTGAGATAACATGACAGAAGTACCCACACTTGGGTACTTACTGTCTTGACTGTTGTGCCAGGTGTAACACGTTCTCTGAATTTTCTTGTCTCTTGCACAGATTGAGTGATTGCCCAAGTCTGTTCCTTGGCAGACTACCCCATTCACTGCAACCTCCCGTTGTCCCTGGTGTTTAGTTGATGTGAATGAACTCTGGGAGAGAAAAGACCCAGTCCCCAGCAGAGCATGGTTGAGTTTGGGCTCTTTGTGTTCATTCCCCAGTGTCCTGCAAGGAGGCAGTGTAATTACTGATGAAGAGGAAGCCTCTAAGAAAATAGCTGACCAATTAGAAAACATCGTGGACATGAGAGAATATGATGTCCCCTACCACATCCGCCTTTCCATTGACCTCAAGATCCATGTGGTAAGTTCTTACCCAGGCTATACAGTGCTTACATACTCCCGGAAATAGGCTTCTCTGGATGTAGAACTCTTTAGTTACTGTGCTACATGTTCCACAGGCTCATTGGTACAACGTCAGGTACCGGGGAACTGCTTTTCCAGTGGAAATTACTCGGCGAGATGACCTCGTTGAACGACCTGTAAATACTGCTTCATATTTCCTTTATCGTACAGTTTGTTTCTTTTTCTTAAGATAATTTTTTGGAAAGAATTGTGGAGTTAGAACTTTTCTTTTTGTTCATTGTGGGAATTGGACTCTAAGCCTGGGTGTTGCCCCTGAGCTCTTCAGCTCAAGGCTACCTCACTATCACTTGAGCCACAATGCCACTTTTGGTTTTCTGGTGATTAATTGGAAATAAGACACTAACTTTAGTGTCTGGGCTGGCTTTGAGCTGCGTTCCTCAAATTTCAGCCTCCTGAGTAGCTAGCATTATAGCTGTGAGCCACTGTGCCCAGCTGAGTTAGAACTTTTTTAAAAAAAATCACTTTCTGACTTGAGAGTATAATTTCATTTTGCATCCATATGACTTTTATCCTGTGACATTAGCATTTGAGCTAAGGTGGATTTAAATGTTCCAAGAAATTTATGACTTGAGAAGTTGATAACAAATAGAAGTAATATAGTAGCTGGAAGGCCTTGATTCAGATATGGCTTTGTGATTCTGGGAAAGTTTGGGGGGGGTGTTTTGTAGGTTTTTTTTGGTCATGAAACTCGAGCTCAGGACCTGAATGCTGTCTCTGAGCTTTTCTGTTCAAGACTAACTCTCTACCATCTAGCCACAGCTACATTTCCAGTAGCTTCCCTGGGATGGCTCTGAACCATGATCCTCAGAGCTCAGCCTCCTGAGTAGCACCCACCTCGGGAAAGTCTTTGTCCTCATTTTTCTGAGAAACATTACATTTCCAATGTGAAAATGTCAGCTCTTCTGAAGTTACCTGCCAGGGCTACTATAAAGGTTAACTGAAATAGTGTTTCTTGGTGGGCTGAGGTGAAGGGTAGTAGATTTGGACTCAAGACCTTACCCTTGTTAAACAGGCACTTTACCACTTGAACTACTTTTTTTTTTTTTTTTTCCAGTCCTGGGCTTGAGCTAAGGGCCTGAGCACTGTCCTTGGACTTTTCTCAAGGCTAGAGCTCTAGCTCTTGAGCCTCAGAACCACTTCCGGCTTTTTTCTATGTATGTGGTACCAAGGAATTGAACCCGGGTCTTCGTGCGTGCTGGGCAAGCATTTTAGCCACTAGGCTAAACTCCTGGCCTTGAACTACTTTTCTATCCCTTTTTACTTTTAACTGTTTTTCCAATAGAATCTCAGGGGTTTTTCCACAGCCAACTTTAGATCATGATCCTCCTACTTGTACTTCCTTGTAGCTTGGACAATAGGCATACACTACCACACTCAGTCTATTTAAGACAGGGGTTTCATTAATTCTTTGCTCAGTCTGACATCTAACTGGTTCTGCCTCCTGAGTAGCTGGGATTAAGATTACAGATGTGCCTGACCTAGTGCAGTTCATTAAGTAGCTTTGACACTGAATGATTCTGAAAGGTGTTCTGGTTGGCAGCTCTAGCTTTCACACTGTCTTATGAAAGAACATGTTTTGTTTGTTTGTTCTTTTGCCAGTCCTGGGCCTTGAACTCAGGTCCGGAGCACTGTCCTTGGGCTTTTTTTTCCTCAAGGCTAGCACTCTACCACTTGAGCCACACACAGCACCATTTCTGACTTTTTCTATGTATGTGGTACAGGGGAATCAAAACCCAGGTCTTCGTGCATGCTAGGCAAGCACTCTACCACTAGGCTAAACTCCTGGCCGAAAGAACATATTTTTGACATAAGTCAGTAAATCTCACATATCTCTCAATTTTTCTGGAGCCTTTAAACGCACTGCTTTTCAGCCAGGCAATGGTGGCTCATGCCTGTAATTGTAGCTACTCGGGAGGTTGAGATCTGAGGATCATGCCAGTCCAGGCATAAAACCCCGTGAGACTCTTTTTTTTTTTTTTTTTTTGCCAGTCCTGGGCTTGAGCTCAGGGCCTGAGCACTGTCCTTGGACTTTCTCAAGGCTAGAGCTCTACCACTTGAGCCTCAGCACCACTTCTGGTTTTTTTCTATATGTGGTACCTAGGAATCGAACCCGGGTCTTCATGCATGCTAGGCAAGCAACTCCCGGCCCGCCCGTGAGACTCTTATCTCTAATTAGCCACCAGAAAACTGGAAGTGATGTCATGGCTTAAGGAGTAGAGCGTTAGCCTTGAGCTGAAGAGCTCAGGGATAGTGCTCCAGGCCCAGAGTTCAGGCCCCACAACCAACCAAAAAAAAAAAAAAAAAGTACTGTTTTTCACAGCCAGAGGTGGAATTAGAATGACAGTGAGTGTCCAGAGAGGAACTACCAAATCCTGCCTGGCTTTGTAGCTGCCTTCTTCCATCCCTCCAGGACCCTGTTGTATTGGCTTTTGACATTGAGACAACTAAACTACCCCTCAAGTTTCCTGATGCTGAGACAGACCAGATTATGATGATTTCCTACATGATTGATGGGCAGGTAAGCATACAAGAGAAACATAAAAGAATGTCTTCATATTGCTGTGTGGTTTCTTGTAAGAAAAGTCCCAGTGTAGTTTTTGGGAGGCTGTGGTTTGGTTGTGTTGTCTCTTACTCATTTTGTCTGCTGGTAAACTTTGCCAGGGCTACCTAATCACTAACAGGGAGATTGTTTCAGAAGATATTGAAGACTTTGAGTTCACTCCTAAGCCAGAATATGAAGGGCCCTTTTGTGTCTTCAATGAACCTGATGAGGTAAAAAAAAGCATCACTAAGGCTGCTCCAAAACTGCGATGAGATGGGAAGATGAGTGGGCATGGGGTTCTTTTGAGATTTCAGCATTGGATGAGTCAGCGCTACTGCTCAGGGGCTCTCACTTTGGGGCGCAGTCCTCTATCATAGGATGGGGTCTGCATAAGGCTAGCATGAGACTGCTTTTTCTGCATCTTGGGTGATGTTTTTGGAAGGAGGTGGGAGAGGATAAGCAGAACCTGCTGACTGCTATGATTTGTTGGGCCCAGGTCCATCTAATCCAGAGATGGTTTGAGCATGTCCAAGAGACCAAACCCACCATCATGGTCACGTACAATGGGGACTTTTTTGATTGGTAAGCCAACATCCTATATCCATGGTTAACTAGGAGGGGAGGGGAGGAGACTTCTCTGCCTAGTGACATAATGAGTTTCTCTTCTTCTGATCTGCTTCACTCCTGGGAACAGCCTCCCTATTGGAACAGAAAAAACAAATCTGTCTTCCTGGCTTTTCTCTTTTCTTTCATCCCTAGGCCATTTGTGGAAGCCAGGGCAGCAGTTCATGGCCTGAACATGTATCAGGAGATAGGCTTCCAGAAGGACAGCCAGGGGGAGTATAAGGCACCACAGTGCATCCACATGGACTGCCTCAGGTAGGTGCTCAGAGTAAGTGGTAGGTTGTTACTGAAGCCCTATGAGTAAGGTCTGAAGACTTCTAATACATCTGTCATGGGAGTGGCTTCCAAGAGACAGCTCTCTGTCACAAGAGCAGCTCTGCACAGACTAGGAATATATTGCCTCTGATAGTTGTTAGCCCTCTGCTAACTCAGCAAACACATGCTGAGTATCAGCCTGAAGGAGTAGGGAAGGCAGACCAGAAAGAAACACCAGTAGAGTGAGTTCTTAGCACTGACAAGACCAAGTCAGTTTATAGTTCCAGACTGAGGGAAAGCATAGTTCAGAGATCTGGAAAGTCAAGGTGTGGGCTCAGACCTTGTGGCTGGGAGGGCAGATATAGATATGCAAATACAGCAAACTGGCTTTAGAGGAGGCAGATTCCATCAGCAATCATGCAGCTCCCTGGAGCATTTGAAACCTTTACCATTAGTTTGGTTTCATGCTGGCATTTTAGCACTTGATTTACTGGGGAGGCCAGATGGGTAGGGCCAGCTCATAGGGTGGCAGATGGCAGTCTTGATCTGAGGTAGTAGGTAGGGAAATCAGGACTTGGGCCTATCTGATGGGAGATAGAGGCCTTGTCACTGGGTCAGTGGTGGCTGGAACATCTCTGCTGCCATTTGAAACTAGGAAGGTCAAAGAGCAGGTCTAAGATAGGAAGGGATTCAGCTACAACCGTTCTACCTCAACATGTAAGGAAGGCCCAGAAACTGTCTGTGGCTACCTGAACCTCAAGCTTGGTTAGGGTTATACCTGGGATTAAGGTCCCAGTAAAAGCCCTGGTAGTAGGTAAACTCTCAAGGTGAGAAATAAGAAGGTCAGAACAGAAGGAAGGGACTATGAGAGTGTTCTCAGAGTGAGGGAATGACCATTTGGCACAGAGGCTGTGGCTACTGGTCAGCTGCAGTCTCCAGGGGTCAGTAAATATATGTACCCTAAAGGCAGAGGGTTAGGGAGAGAGTAGAGATAAAGGTCTACTAAAGAAGGTGATCTTGGGGCCAGGAGTTTGGCCTAGTGGTAGAGTGCTTGCCTAGCATGCACGAAGACCGGGGTTCGATTCCTCCGTACCCTGCATACATAGCAAAAAGCCGGAAGCGGTGCTGAGGCTCAAGTGGTAGAGCTCTAGCCTTGAGAAAGTCCAAGGGCAGTGCTCAAGCCCTGAGCTCAAGCCCAGGACTGGCCAAAAAAAAAGAAGGTGATCTTGAGCATATCCATGCTGAAGGGTGAGTATAAGAAATCTCCCCAGGTATTTACAGAACAAAGCCTGTGGGGTGCAGAGAAGCCCTCAAATTCCTGTTGCTTGCCCTTTTATTTCTTTGCTGAGGATAGGAGATAAGATGAGGAGACCACACCAGGTGCTGGTGGCTCATACATGTAATCATAGCTACTCAAGAGACTGAGATCTGAGGATTGTAGTTGGAAGCCAGCCTTGGAGAAAAGTCCGTGAGTCTTATTGCCAATAATCTACTCAAAAGAAGTCAGAAGTGGTGCTTTGGCTCAAATGGTAGAGTGTTAGCTTTGAGCAAAAGAAGCTTAGGGACAGCTTTCTAAGGCTGAGTTCAAGCCCCAGGACCAGCACAAAAATAAAGTAATAATAATAAGATAAAAGAACCAAAAGTTTCCCTGGCATCTCTTTGTATTTTGGGCATGTCTAAGATTAGCTGATGGATGACTTTGTGAGGGGCCTGCACTATGAGGTCCTACAGGACCTGTAATCTTTCTGACTCTACTAGCCTTTGGTTGACATCATTTCTTGGCATTTATTCTCTTCCCAGGTGGGTGAAGAGAGACAGCTACCTTCCAGTGGGCAGTCATAATCTCAAGGCAGCTGCCAAGGCCAAGCTTGGCTATGACCCTGTAGAACTGGACCCTGAAGACATGTGCAGGATGGCCACAGAGCAGCCCCAGGCATGTGAGCCACATCTCATCAGCTGTTCTGTGCATCTGCAAGGTCACGGGTATCCTGACCAGAAAAGCCATGTTTCCTGGAATGTGGCTGCTAGCTTTCTGGCTTAGCCTGCTCTGCCCTGGTGGGGCTGTTTTCTCCAGAATGCATTTGTTTGTCTTGCACCTGTACTTGCTGTGAGCTTTGGCCATCTGGCAAGGCCTTGCTTCTTCTGAGCCTCTCCTTCTGTGTTTTACACTTTTCCATGGTATCTCAGGTCTTCATGATCCTGTTTTCTGGTGTTCTTTCCACAGACTTTGGCCACTTATTCAGTGTCAGATGCTGTCGCCACCTACTATCTGTACATGAAGTATGTTCATCCCTTCATATTTGCTCTTTGCACCATTATTCCCATGGAACCCGATGAGGTCAGTATGCTCTGTGCTTCACCTATCAAGTCCCTGCTTTCTTGTAGATACGCTGATGCTCAGAAGCTGGTCCCAGAAGGCTAATGGATATGTTGCATTCCTGGTATTCTTCAGGAAGGCAGGCTTTCTCTCTTTTCTCATGGCAGTCACTGTTGGATGACTTTCTGAGGATTGGACTTTGCCTGGGTGTCAGGGCTTGTGGGAAGGCACCATAGCTAGAGACAGCATCTCTCTTGCAGGTGCTTCGGAAGGGCTCTGGCACACTATGTGAGGCCTTGCTGATGGTACAGGCCTTCCACGCCAACATCATCTTCCCCAACAAGCAAGAGCAGGAGTTCAACAAGCTGACAGAGGATGGCCATGTGCTAGATGCTGAGACCTACGTTGGGGGCCATGTGGAAGCTCTGGAGTCTGGTGTCTTTCGCAGTGACATCCCCTGTCGGTTTAGAATGGTACGCCTCTCTCCTGAGTCTTCCTGAGCTTGTTTCACCCCACTCTGTGCTGGACCCAGAAGCTTAAGGCTGAAATAGTTCCTTTTCCCTTGAGCCCTGCTTGTCAGGCGTGGTTTCTTCCTACCTCTGGGACAATGTACAACAGGAGTCCAGTGATGACTCTGGGTCCCACAGTGCACTTCTAGAGTAGTCCTTGACATGTACTGCCATTTGCATGGTGCACAGTAGGCTCTTTGAGCACCCTAAGACCCAGCGCGTATTTCCCTGTGTCTTATATCTCCTTCTAGAATCCAGCTGCCTTTGACTTCCTGCTGCAGCGAGTTGAAAAGACCCTGCGTCATGCCATTGAGGAAGAAGAGAAGGTGCCTGTGGAGCAAGCTACTAACTTTCACGAGGTATCCATCCAGGAAGCAAGAAGGGCATGTCTGCTCTGGACTCGGTTCTTTCTTTTTCTTTTTTTTGTCTCCCCCCACCCCTCCAGTTCTAGGGTTTGAGCTCAGAGCCTGCACACTGTCCTTGGGCTTTCTCAAATTTAGCGCTCTACCTCTTGAGCTACAGCACCACTTCTGGCTTTTTTCTGAGTAAGTGGTACTGAGAAATTGAGCCCAGGGCTTCGTGCATGCCAGGCAAGTACTCTGCCACTAATCCATACTCCTGCCCATGGACTTGGTTCTTTCTTATAAGGCTCTTGCACCTCCGCTCTTGGTGTGCTAGCTGTCATACTGTTTTTAGGGCCTATTGTGCTATTTTTATTATTCCACAGTGTCCAGTTCTTACCTCAGCTGTCACTATCACTTAATCCGTAGGTATGTGACCAGATTAAGACCAAGCTCACTTCTCTGAAGGATGTTCCTAATCGAATTGAGTGTCCCCTTATCTACCACCTAGATGTGGGAGCTATGTACCCCAACATTATCCTCACAAACCGCCTGCAGGTGAGACTTCATTTCTTACATCAGAATGAAAGTTCACAATGCAGATGCTACTTTCTGGCTCTCCCTTTCCTTTCACAGCCCTCTGCTATGGTGGATGAAGCTACCTGTGCAGCCTGTGACTTCAACAAGCCTGGAGCAAATTGCCAGAGGAAGATGGCCTGGCAGTGGAGGGGCGAGTTCAGTGAGTGGTGGCCCCCAGAGGGTGTTCAGTGGAGCCAAATGGGTTCAGATGCTGGTCTCCTTGGAAACCTGTCCCACTACCTCCTTCCTAGTGCCTGCCAGTCGCAGTGAATATCATCGGATCCAACACCAGCTAGAGTCAGAGAAGTTCCCTGCCCTGTTCCCAGATGGGCCAACACGGGCCTTTCATGAGCTGTCACGTGAGGAACAGGCTAAATATGAGAAACGGAGACTTGCAGGTAAGCATGTAGCTTTGCAAACTACTGCTTTACAAACTGCAGATCATCCTCCATCTAGAAGCATGGCATATTTGCAGCCCAAGGGCAACAGTTATTTCACATCACTGTAAAGTATGTTTTTTTGCTGTCCAATTTCCTTCCTTGTTCCTCCTTTGAAACAAAAATGTACAGAAAGTGAACTTTCCCCAAAACTTTAGTGCTTTTTGCTGTTCTGATTTTTCTATGTATGATAAACTAACAGCCTATCTGGGTTTCAGTTAGAAATCAACTTACTTGTATCAAAAATGTCTCTGTCCTTTCCCTGACATTCTAAATTGTCTTAGATTATTGCCGGAAAGCTTACAAGAAAGTCCATGTCACCAAGGTGGAGGAACGCTTCACTACCATCTGCCAGCGGGAAAATTCCTTCTATGTGGACACTGTTCGGGCCTTCCGGGATAGGCGCTACGAGTTCAAAGGCCTACACAAGGTGGGACGGAGGGGCTTGAGAGTCTGGCCAGACAGAGCTGTTTTTCAAGTAAGGGTCAGTGCATGTTCTGTCTAGATGTCCTTGGCCTCCAGCTGGCATATGTGATTTGGGGCCTCCTAAGCAGGCACGTGCACTCATGCAGTAAGTGTACAGTTGTGTAAGTTTCAAGAATTAATAACTAGAGGACTCCTTAACTCCCATGGGGAGCAGAAAATTCTCTTCTCCATTTCTGCTTACTTAAACCCTTTAAGCTAAAGTGAATCCAGTGAATCCTTGCTAAAACAAGAATTCATGACCAGAAAAGAAGCTGGTTATCATCCACCCTGGCCTGTGTCCTTGGAACCCTGACCTGACCCATTGTTTCTGGAGTGGCAGGCTGCTGTGCTGACAAATGAAATTTCTTGGAACACTTTATTTTTCTTTTTTTTTTTTTTGCCAGTCCTGGGCTTGAGCTCAGGGCCTGAGCACTGTCCTTGGACTTTCTCAAGGCTAGAGCTCTACCACTTGAGCCTCAGCACCACTTCCGGCTTTTTTCTATGTATGTAGTACCGAGGAATCGAACCCGGGTCTTCATGCATGCTAGGCAAGCACTTTAACCACTAGGCCAAACTCCCGGCCCCAATCTTGGAACACTTTAATTAAACCTTGCTATAGAGAAATATAGGGACCAGGCACCTGTTGTTCATACCTATTACCCTAACTACCCAGGAGGCTGAGATCTGAGGGTTGAGATTCAAAGCCAGCCTTGGCAGAAAAGGGCTGGAGACTATCCCCAATTAACAAGCAAGATAGTGGAGGGTAGGAAACACAGGCAGTGCCAGTATGATTGAAAGAGGTGAGCAAGAGCGCACGGTCCTAGTTCAAGCCACAGAATAAGCAAATAAGAAAAGGAAGGGCCAGGGGTCAGGAGTTTGGCTTAGTGGTAGAGTGCTTGCCTAGCATGCACGAAGACCCGGGTTCGATTCCTAGGTACCATATACATAGAAAAAAGCCGGAAGTGGCGCTGAGGCTCAAGTGGTAGAGTGCTAGTCTTGAGAAAGTCCAAGGATAGTGCTCAGGCCCTGAGCCCAAGCCCAGGAATAGCAAAAAGGGGAAAAAAAGAAAAGAAAAGGAAGAGCCAGTCCTGGTAGCTCATACTCATAATGGCTGCTACCAGGGAGGCAGAGATTGGGAGAAACACAGTTTGAAGCTAATCTAGGCAAAAAAAAAAATATTGTCAACCACTAAGCCAAGTATGGTTATTTACATCTGTAATCCCAACTACTCAGGAGACCATAAGTGGAAGGCTCTCTACCCGAGGCTATCCCTAGGCAAAAATGCAAGGCTTTATCCAAAAAATAACAAGCAGAAGAGAGCTGGAGACTCAAGTGGTTTAGTGAAAAGAAATTCAGAGATCTGCAAATATAAAAATGCTTTTACTAGACACCTCATGTATTTTTTTCCCTCAACCTAAACACTTCAGTTATAAGGCCAAGAGATAATATAGTATTCTGCACTTACTACTGACTTTGTGTGTGTGTGTCCATCTTGGGGCTTGAACTCAGAGCTTATTCGCTGTCTTAAGAGTCTTTTTCCTCAAGGCTAGTGCTCTACAACTTGAACCACAGCTCTACTTCTGACTTTTTTGGTGGTTAACTGGAAATAAGAGTCTCATAAACTTTCTTGCCTGAGCTGGCTCTTAGTGTGATCCTCAAATATCAGCCTCCTCAGTAACTAGGATTATAGGCATAAACCACTGACACCCAGGTCAGGTCGACTCTCTTTTTTGAGATGCTCCCATGTTAGGTGTTGGCTAAGGTTCATCATTGTCTCATAATACCTATGGACTCATGTTCAGCTCGGCTCTGTCCTCTTACATAGGAGCTTGAGGGCCAGATGTCATTGTGGGCCCAGGCCCAAGTTTTGCTGCGATCTTAAATCCTCCCTGGCCTAGTACTTGTGATCTGAAGGCTTCTGGTCTTGTATAAGTTCTATTTTATCTTATGAACCAAGGCATTATCAAGTTTCCTGGCTGGAAATATATCAGAAAAATGTTTCCTGGGACAAGAAAAATGCCTATGGCATCAGTCTTATTTCAGACAGGTATAACTCAAACTCCAGCTGTTACCTAATGTCCACTTTCCAGTTGAGCTTCCCTCATCAGTACTCAGGACAAATTTTCCAATAGGTCCATAGTTCTGTAAATGTTGATAAACATATAATTGTGTCATTATCACCTCAGACATTTCACATACTTAGAACAGAACAATTTTGCTAGCTTTGTGTCTGTCCTGTAGTCTTGAGTGGGTTGTTTTGTTTTTGTTTTTTTTTGTGGTGGTACTGGTGCTTGAACTCAGAGTCTCACACAGCTCTTTAATTCATGACTGACACTCTACCAGTTGAGACATACCTCCATTTCCAGGTAGTTAATTGGGGACAAGAGTCTCTTGGGTTTGTCTGCTCAGGCTGTTTGTGTACTGGGATCCTCAGATCTCAGCCTCCTAAGTAGCAAGGATTGTGGACATCAACCATTGGCCCCTGGCTCTGGGAAGTTTGTGATGGTACTTGCCTGTCATCAGGTTCTGATGTTTGCAACCTCTAAATCAGTTTGTCAAGTTTATAGTAGGGATCTGAATAGGAGTCCCAAGAAGACAGACCCTTGTTTTTGGATGTTGATTCTGTGTTTATTTAGTTTGTTTTGGGGTCTGTTATTCCCTTAGAGTAGCCCAAAGTATGACATAGGGAGGTAGAGAGTTTGGCCTACTGGTAGAGTGCTTGCCTAGCATTCATGAAGACCTGGGTTTGATTCCTCAGTACTACATACATAGAAAAAGCCAGAAATAGTGCTGTGGCTAAAGTGGTAGAGCTCTAGCCTTGAGAAAGCCCTGAGCTCAAACCCCAGGACTGGCACCAAAAAAAAAAAAAAAAGTAAGCTATGTCGGCAGATTTTTTCTATGATTGGATGTTTTTCTGAGTGCTTAATCCAACATGATAAAAATGTAAAATGTTCCTTAATCTTAATGATTCCTTTTGGGACTCCTGTCTTGTGTGTGATAATTGTAGGTTAAAGGCAATTCAAATGCAAAACGTCATGCTCGACTAGCTTTTAGGGTCACAGGATCAGTTGGAGACAGTAGTTGAAGCCTGAATGTGTGCTTCAGTAATGTCATACCTGTGTTAGAATTGGTTGTGGTATAGTATCATGTTACAGAGGAGAACATCCTCATCTTTAGGAAGTGTGCAGAAATACCTGAAAGCCTCGGTTTATGACAACATGGTTTTCAAGTGGATCTGCCAAGAGAAAGACAGACAAAAAAGGAGGTGGAATAAGGAGATGTGGCAAGATACCAACAATTTGGTCAGTCTAGAAAAGCATATGATCTTCATCATACTATTTCTTCAAGTTTTTAATGGATTAGAAATATTGAAAACTAGGGCTATCAACCTTGTAGGAAAACTTGTGAGTTCCTCAGACTGCCCTGTGTGGTTCCAGGTGTGGAAAAAGAAGCTCTCAGCAGCCATGGAAGCAGGAGACGCAGCTGAGGTGAAACGCTGCAAGAATATGGAGGTCCTGTATGACTCACTGCAACTAGCGCACAAGTGCATCTTGAACTCCTTCTATGGCTACGTCATGCGCAAGGGGTACAGATTACAGTCCATGCATATGGAAGGGATGAGCAAGGGTCCAGGAATAGGAAGTGAGGGCCACCTGCGGGTTTGAACTGGGCAAATGGGTGGGTAAAGGTGCAAGGTGAGTTCAGGGAATGCTGGAGGCCTAAGCTTAGATGGGACCATGAGGTCAAAAGATTAGAGCCATAATGACTTAGGGTATGGTCCTCGAGATAGATTCCCATTGTTGGATATCCTCATCCAAGCATTAAGGGCTAGAAATACATTTCAACATGTTTGTCATCACACTTATATGCCATTGCTCTTGTGAAAAGGGTCCAGTTGGTCCAGAAGTATTTACGGGGTAGATAGAACAACTACCAAGGAGCATAGACCTGGCTGTGGTGGGATCTATTCCTAGGAAGAGAGTAGAAAGCAGTAGACATTGGGTGGGTGAAGTCTGAGTAGTGTTGTTATTGGATGAGGCCTGTTAGAACCTATAGAAAAGCAGGTCAGTGGCATGAGGGTAAAGAATGACCTCTATGGGTTGTGACTGTATAGGATAAGGGCCATCTACTAGAGCTCTGGAGAAAAGGAAGAGGTAATGGTCCCTAGGATTCATTCTGAGGGAAGATTATATTTGTTATTGGGGGTTTTTTTGCCAGTCCTGGGGCTTGAGCACTGCCCTTAGACACTTTTTGCTCAAAGCTAGCGCTCTACCACTTGAATCACAGCACCACTTCTGGCTTTTTCTAAGTATATGATACTGAGGAATTGAACCTAGGGCTTCATGCATGCTAGGTGAGCACTCTACCACCAGGCTATGTTCCCAGCCTATCTGTTGCTTTTTAAGGAGAGTGCTGACAAGTTCAGTGCTGTCAGGGCAGAGTAGACAGCTAACAATATAGGTCAGGGAGAGGTGGGCTAAGCCTAGAGTAGGATCAGGTGGACTGGCAAGAATCTGAGAGGGAGTTGGAATTTCTTTACATATGGGGTTTTTGGAGAAGCCATGAGAAAAGTAGAAAAGACATGACTTAGAGCTGTGGTGGAATTGAGAATCTTGCTGAGATGGGAGTCATAGCTGATGTGAGGTAGCACATAGACCCATCCAGAACTTCCCAAGCCTCAGTGGTAACTGAGGTAGGGACAGATCCAAACTGTACCTTAGTTCTGTCTTGCTTCAAATGTGTTTTGCTTGATTCTATCATCTCTCCTGGGGGGAGGGGAGGTTTCCTCCTTTCCTCTTCCCTATGACTACCTAGATCCCTTCCCATCGCTGACTATATCTCCTTTCTAGGGCTCGCTGGTACTCTATGGAGATGGCTGGCATTGTTTGCTTCACGGGGGCCAACATCATCACTCAGGCGCGGGAGCTGATTGAACAGATTGGGTAAGTGTGGCCTGGGGGTTGACTGCAGAGCTCCCACAGCAGGGTCAGGGGAATGAAGGCTGGAAGCCCTGACACTGGGCAGATGGAGCTGGGTTTGACTTCATGTTTGAGAGTTTTGAGTTCTTGAGGACATGAGGCCATAACCTGTGTGCATGTGACCTTATTTCTCTCTTTCTGTGAAGGAGGCCCTTAGAACTGGACACAGATGGAATATGGTGTGTCCTGCCCAATAGCTTTCCAGAAAATTTTGTTATCAAAACAACCAACACAAAGAAGCCCAAGGTGACCATCTCTTACCCTGGAGCCATGTTGAACATCATGGTCAAGGTGAGTCTGGGTCTCCAGTGAGTTGGACACATCTCATCCTGAACATCAGCTCTCTCTCTAGTGTGGACACGGGAAGGACTCATAATAGGTGATGCCTTGCTCTCTGCAAGCACATTATGTTTGCAGTCTTCTTCCTAATTTCTTTAACATTCAGGCCATCCCTGTTGCCTAAAGGTCTGTGGTCAGACTGCTAGATTCAAATTCTAAATGGATTCTTTATTTCTTCCATACCCAGATTATTTTTCTGTTCAAACTATAGAAAAATCACAAAAATAGTATAAAGACTTTCTATATGCCCTCCAGCCTGCCTCCATACAGTGCTGCTCTTCACTTAGTAATCATACCCAAGGAGAGAGGGTCAATCTGCCAGTGCTGGAAGAGTGAGCATCAAACAGTAGCTGGGGATATATTAGAACCACTACAGTAATTAGCAACTATCATAGAGGAGATGTTTTCATTTGCTATCCATAGCCCACTCTAGTCCACTGACGTTAGCAGGTATTGATGGATCCACTGAGGGTTTCATGTGCTGGTTTTTGCTTGTAACAAGTTGCTGTTTCTTTTCATTCCTTTCACTTTTGTAACACTGGAGCTTTGTAAGGTTGCAACCTTTTCTCCTATTTACTTGTTGAATCATTTATAGCATGGGTTTGTGGGCATTCATGATACCTACCATTTTAACCCGATGTGATCCTCATTTGCTTTGTTGGTCAGTTTTTTTTTCCCATACCCTTGGCCACTGGGGAACACATTTACCATGTGTTTTGGGAACACACTTTCTGTTTTTTGGCATTTGTTTTTGGAGCACTTTTTTGCTTTCTGGTACAAAGCATTCCAGCCTCATTATTTATTTATGTGTTTGTTTGTTTGTTATTTATTTTGCCAGTCCTGGGGCTTGAACTCAAGGCCTAAGCACTATCTTTGGGATTTCTCAAGGCCAGGACTCTTGCACTTGAGCCATAGCACCACTTCTGGTTTTTTCTATGTATGTGGTACCAAGGAATCAAACCCAGAGCTTCATGCATACTAGGCAGGGACTCTACCATTAGGCCAAGCTCCCAACCCTCCAGCCTCATCTTATGTTTTCTCTTTTCTAGTTCTTGAATGAGATGGTTCTCCTAGGAGTCCCTTTCCCCTAGCAACCCTCAGTATGTTTATGCTATAATTTTGCCTTTCCTCGAAAGTCATATGTGTATGAGACACACCACAGAGTTGTGCAGAAGAGCTTTCTTCCTTTCTGCTGCTAATGGCATTTTTTGTGTCAAGAACCTCAGTTTGCTAACCCATCAGAGGACGTGAGGTGGTTTCCAGATGTGACCTTTAAGACTGAAGCTACCATTTTCTCTCTTGTTCTCAGGAAGGTTTCACCAATGACCAGTACCAGGAGCTGGCAGAGCCTTCCTCACTCACCTATATCACGCGCTCAGAAAACAGCATCTTTTTTGAAGTTGATGGTCCCTATCTTGCCATGATCCTTCCAGCCTCCAAGGAAGAAGGAAAGAAATTGAAGAAGAGGTAGATATTTCAGAGCCTTGGTGTTTTTGAAAGGGAAATGGACCTGAAGTCAGGATGAGAACAGATCTGTAGGAGTTTTTGCTTGTTTCATTGACTTAGTTTGAAAGAAATGTACATATCATCTGATATATTCTGATACTGAGAGTGACAGGCCTTTAAAGTCATTTCTGTTTTTGAGAGTATCCAAGAGTAGAGTGCTACTTGCTGCCTAATAGGTGAAGGGAAGGTCAAAAAAGGAAGTAGGAATGCAGAGTCTAGAGAAAGCATTCAGCACCAGCTAGCTCACTGCAAATCTTTGTTCTAGATATGCTGTATTCAATGAAGATGGATCCCTGGCTGAGCTAAAAGGCTTTGAGGTCAAACGCCGTGGGGAGCTACAGCTAATTAAAATTTTCCAATCTTCGGTGTTTGAGGCCTTCCTCAAGGGTAGTACACTAGAAGAGGTGTATGGCTCTGTAGCCAAGGTGGCTGACTACTGGCTGGATGTGCTGTACAGTAAGGTAAGGGACCAACTCCCTCACCTGACTCCCTGTGCTCCTGAGGCTCTTAGAGAGCCAGGTGTCAGATGAACTTAGGCTACTTTGATGAGCTTTTCGTATGTGTTTTTAATAGGTTGGTAATGAAAGGTGTAAGAGTGTATATACCATTGTTCATATCTTGCTTTATTATCTGCTTGTTTAGTTTTGCTTGTACTGGGGCTTAAACTCAGGGCATTGCACACTTGATCAGCTTTTTTTCCTCAAGGTAGACACTACTACTTGAGCCATGTCTCCAGTTCCAACTCTTTATTTTATTTATTTAGGTCAGTCGTGGGGCTTGAACTCTGGGCCTGGGCACTGTCCCTGAGCTCTTCAGCTCAAGGCTACTGCCCTATTCCTTGAGCCACAGCACCACTTCTGGTTTTCTAGTGGTTAGAGATAAGACTCTCATGGTCTTTAGTGCCAGGCTGGCTTTGAACTGAGATTCTCAGATTTCAGCCTCCTGAATAGCTAAGATTCAGGCATGAGTTACACCACCCTGGCTTCTAATATGTACTTTATTTTATTTTATTTATTTATTTATTTTGTGTCATGGGGCTTGAACTCAGCCTACACACTGTCCTCGAACACTTTTTGCTCAAGGGTAATAATGCTCTACCACTTGAGCCACAGCACTACTTCCCACCTTTTCTGTGTATGTGGTACCAGGGATTCAAAACCAGGGCTTTGTGCATGCTACCCCTAGGGTCACGCTCCCAGCCCTCCCAATCTCTTTTTGCTCAAGGTTTAATCTCTACCATTTTGAGCTATAGTACCACTTCTGGTTTTCTAGTTAACTGGAGATAAAGAGTCTCGTGGACTTTCCTACCAAGGCTGGTTTGGAACTGAGATTCTCAAATCTCTGCCTCTTGAGTAGATAAGATTATAGGCATGGGCCACCAGGACTGGGCCCAACTCTGATTTTTAAAGTCTTGGTAAGACCTTTAAATGAATATGCAGTCTTTTATGTAAGGTCAGCCGAAAGGAAACTCCACGCAGTTTAAGAGGCGAAGGTTTATTGGGGGAGAGAGAGAGAGAGAGAGAGAGAGAGAGAGAGAGAGAGAGAGAGAGAGAGAGAGAGAGAGAGAGAGAGAGAGAGAGAGAACAGACCTACAGCCGCACAAGATGGAGTCTGAGGGAAGAGAGAGCTTATGGCCGGAAGTGAGACATTATATGCGGGGGACAGCAGAAGCGAATGTGACCTCAGAGGATGAGGAAATACTTCAGACTGGGGCACCTCCCACTGGGAGACATGACAGTTGCCAGGGTTACAGTCTGGGCGGGGATTTCCAGGGTGCACAGAACGCCAAGGGAAGGAATCATTTCTCCCAGGCAGACCTAACATTTTATAGTTTATTACCAATGTTATAATAAGCAAGCATAAAGTAAAACAAGTGACAACAGAATATTTGGCTGTTTCTGTGGCACTCTGTATTATATAGATCACTTATGATCCCATCAGTTCACATACTCTTGTTTACTAAGGTGGTCCATTATCATGACCAGTGTCAATTGAGTTTTACATCCTCAGGCCAGATTGTCACCAGCTCTTCTTGTCTTTATAGGCCTCCCCCTCCCCGCATACACACACGTACACATTTCTCTGCAGCCTTGTCATTTATTGCTCAAACATATTTCTTATACTTTGTATGCTAAAAATTTATATGGTTTTTTTGTTGTTGTTTTTGTGTATTGCTAAACAAGCTCAACCACATCTCTAAGCCCTTGCTACATCCAGCTTAAGCTCAGTAGCTATGTACTATGAACTATGTAGCATTGATGGGCTTCAAATTAATTTTTTTCCTGCCTTTGCCTTTTGCACACTTTTTTTTTTTTTTTGGTGTGGGGGCTTGAAATCAGGGCCTGGTTGCTGTCCCTGAGTTCTTTTGCTCAAGGCTAGCATTCTACCACTTTTAGCTACAGCATCACTTCCAGTTTTCTGGAGATATAAGTCTCACAGGGTTTCCTGCCCAGGCTGCAGTGCTCAGATCTCAGCCTCCCAATTATCAAGGATCACAGGCGTGAGCCACTAGCACCTGACTGTACCTTCTTTTTTAAGCATATGTCCTTGTGATATTTTCACACACAAGTATTTCCTACTCTGTTACTCACATATTTTCTTGCCCCTTTCCCGTACCATTTCCATTGGGTTTCTTTATGGTGTTTTCATGCATACATATGCTATACTTAGAGCATATTTATGCCCCCACATCATCCTCTCCTTTCGCCCTCTCCTGGTCCCTCTTTTTTTTTTAACTGTTTTTTGGGTTTGTTTTGTTTTGTTTTTTGTCTTTTGTTTCTTTGTACTGGGGACTGAATCCAGGACGTCACACTTGCTAGACAAGCACTTTGACATTGAACTAAATCTCAGCCCTCCAGTCCCTCTTTTAATTCGTGTGTCTGTATACCCTTTTAAAGATACTGTTATGTGAAAATATGAGAGTTCTCTGGAAGCACAGAGCCTGCCAGACAAAAATGACCTCAAGAGCAAAGTCTTTGGTATGCTGGGATTTGATCATTCTGACATCTGTGCTATGCTTTTTCCATTGCCTTTTGCTAGGCAGCTAACATGCCTGATTCTGAGCTGTTCGAGCTGATCTCAGAAAACCGCTCTATGTCTCGGAAGTTGGAAGATTATGGGGAGCAAAAGTCTACATCCATCAGCACAGCAAAGCGGCTGGCTGAGTTTCTTGGAGACCAGATGGTCAAAGATGCAGGGTTGAGCTGCCGCTATATAATCTCCCACAAACCCGAGGGTTCTCCAGTTACTGAGAGGTAAAGAAGGCTTCCTTAAAGATTTGGATGCTAGCCGGGCGCGGTGGCTCACACCTGTAATCCTAGCTACTCAGGAGGCTGAAATCTGAGGATCAAGGCTCAAGCCAGCCCGGGGAACAAAAGGACCTGAGACCTTTTTTTTTGGTTGGGGGGGGGACCTTGAACTCAGGGCCTGAGCACTGTTGAGCCACAGCACCATTTTTAGCTTTTTTCTATGTATACATGGTACCAAGGAATTGAACCCAGGTCTTTGTGCGTGCTAGGCAAGCACTCTAGCACTAGGCCAAACTCTCAGCCAAGGACCTGAGACTCTTATCTCCAATTAACCTCTAGGAAATAGGAAGTGGAGCTTGCTCAAGAATAGAGTGGTAGCCTTGAGCTAAAGAACTCAGGGACAGTGCCCAGGCTCAGGGATAGGGTGGTAGCCTTGAGCTGAAGAGCTCAGGGACAGTGCCCAGGCTGAGTTCAAGCCCCATGAGCCACAAAAAAAAAAAAAAAAAAAAAAAAAGAGGTTTGGATGCTACCTCTTAGACTAGTGGTCTATGCCTATAATCTCAGTATTCCAGAAGCTATGCCTAGGCTAGTATGACTTCAGGCCAACCTAGACAACTTGGAAAAATGGATTCTTTAAAAAATGGATCAAGCTAGGCACTGGCGGATCACACTGGTAATTGTAGCTACTGAAGAGGCTGAGATGTGAGGATCATGGCTCATAGTGTCCCAAGCAGGAAAGGTTGTGAGACTCCTATCTCCAGTTAACTATCAGAAAACTGGAAGTAGAGCTGCAACTCAAAAGTGGTAGAGTGCTAGCCTTGAGCAGGAAAGCTCATTTTACATATGTGGTACAGATGTGGACATGTCACTATGGAATCTCTCTCCCCTTATACAACTAATTATTGCTAACAAAAATGTTAAGTTTGGCATCACTGGTGGCTCTCACCTGTAACCCTAGCTACTTAGGAAGCTGAGATCTGAGGATTGAGATTTGAAGCCAGCCTGGACAGAAAAGTCAGTAGGGGCTCTTATTTCAAGTTAACCAACACAAAGCTGGAAGTAGTAGTGTACACTAAACACCGGGTCATTAACAGTATTTAACAGTGCTTCACATGCTTAACTTCTGCCCCAGTTTTGCAGGTAGAAGACAGTCCCCCTAAGCTGTCTCATCTCTGCAAAGAACTTTGAGAGCCAAAAATACTGGAAAGATAGACAGTCTGTGGTCCCGTCAGTGTTACCTTCAGTGTCTCCATGACACTTCCTAATGTGTCACTGGTCCTCTCATGGAGAGGTGTGGCTGCTGCCCTTAGTTGGAGACTGCACTGCCTATGACTTCAGTGACCAATGAGACCTACTAAAAGAAACTTTAGACTTCCAAAACCCCAGTCACTAGAAACAGAAAGATTGTGTGCTTGCTCTCTTCCTGCCTGGGTTAGTATGGTAGCTAAAAGGGCTTGTGTAAAGACCTACCAACAACACTAGCAGCTACCCTTCAAGGAAGCTATTTGTCTACAGAAATGACCATAGGGACCAGGAGTTTGGCCTAGTGGTAGAATGCTCGCCTTGCATGCATAAAGACCCGGGTTCGATTCCTTGGTACCACATACATAGAAAAAAAAGCCGTAAGTGGTGCTATGGCTCAAGTGTTAAGAGTTTTAGCCTTGAGAATGCCCAAGGTCCTGAACCTAAGCCCAAGACTGGCAAAAAAAAAAAAAAAAAAACATAGTTAAGACCACTTAGGTTACCTACTAGCTCATGTAGTTAATGTCTGAGTCTACTAAGTGTTGGGTAGTTCATTACATGGCTTTAAGTACCTGATAATGCTGGTACACATACTTACCTAGATATTTACAATTATTTCTATTGAGAGAAATTCCAAGAGTCTTAACAAAAGGAGAAATATGATAGAAAGCCAGAACATATACAGAGAAAAAGAGTTTTACATATCAACGAGGAAAGGAACTTAGAAGTGTAGGCCTTGGATGTGAACAGGCAAGTCACAAGTAAAGATAGCCAGTACATGGGAAAATAAACAGGCTTTTCAAATCATGGAGATATAAACTTTATTAACATCTATTTGGTTAGAAATACAGTGCTGTGGAAGTGGCGCTGTGGCTCAAGTGGTAGAACACTATCATTGAGCTGAAGAGCTCAGGGAAAGCACCCAGGCCCAGAGTTCAAGCCCCACGACTGACCAAAAAAAAAAAGAAATGCAATACTGGTAACAGTTGGGAAACAGGCAGACTGGTATGCATACCATGTGGTTGTAAGTATTAAAGTCAGGTGCTTGGAAGAGATTTAATAGTAGTACAGTGGTTTATACCCACTGGCACTTCTGAACACATGCCTTGCACAGCCTCCTATGCCCATTGCACTGTATGATTCTTTCTATACCCAATAAATTACTCCGAAAAAGCTAGAAGTCTCATGATGGACAAAAAAAAAAAAAAAAAAGCCAGAAGTGGTGCTGTGGCTCAAGTGGTAGAAGACTAGCCTTCAGCACCAAGAGGCTCTGAGTCAGAGCCTAAGTTCAAGTGGGCAAAAAAAAAGAAAGGAAAAAAACCAATAAGATTTGTACAAAATAAGTAATAGTTCTAAAAGTTTAAGTTACAAACTTGAGTTATAAACTGATATTTAAATGTATATTTGATTGTTTGTGATTCTGTTTCTTTTTTCCAGAGCGATCCCACTTGCCATTTTCCAAGCAGAACCCACAGTGAGGAAGCACTTCCTTCGAAAATGGCTAAAGAGCTCATCCCTTCAAGACTTTGATATACGGACAGTGAGTGCCTGTTGTTTTTGTACTATCAAAAGTTTAGGAAAGGGATGATGAAAGGGATGGCATCAGTCAAGTTACATTGTACTGTTGGGTGAGATGGCTCGTACCTGTAATCCTAGCTACTCAAGAGGCTGAGGTCTGAGGATCAAGGTTCAAAGCCAGCCTGGGCACAAAAGGACCTGAGACTTATCTCCAGTTAACCTCTAGAAAATGGGAAGTGGGACTTGGCTCAGAGGGCGGTAGCCTTGAGCTGGAGAGCTCAGGGACAATGCGCAGGCTGAGTTCAAGCCCCATGACCTCCACCCCCCCCCCCCAAAAAAAGTTACATTGTACTTATAAAATAACTCATTGAATTGTACATAATTTTTTGTACATAATTTTTTAAATCCATTTAAGGAGGAAAAAATAAGGTTTAAGAAAGAAAGCTACTTAGAAAAGAATGCACTTGATTTGAGTCATCTGTTTTGTTCAGAACTTCATTCCTGATTCCTTCCTTTCTGGGTAAATAAGGAATTAACATTGTAGGGCACTAGAAAGATAATACCAGAAAGGACCCCAGCCTGCTCACTTGCATAGAATAAAGCTAAAGTGTACTTTTTAACCATCCATTAGCTTGTGGTCCTGGGATTTTTTTTTGGTTTTTTGGTTCTTTGTGAGTTCTTTTTTTTTTTTTTTTTTTTTTTCTTCCACTGTCCTTGGCTTTTTCAAGGCTAGAGCTCTACCACTTGAGCCACTGTGTCACTTTTGGCTTTTTAAGTATATATGATACCAATGAACCAAACCTGGGTCTCTGTGCATGCTAGGCAAACACTCTGCCACTAGCCCAAACTCCAGCCCTCCTTGGGGTTAGTTTTGTTTGTTTGTTTGTTTGTTTGGGTGCCAGTGCTAGGGCTTGGAGTCAGGGTCTGAGCACTGTCCTTGGCCTTTTTCGTCAAAGCTAGCAGTCTGCCACTTGAGTCACAGCACCACTTCTGGCTTTTTCTATGTATGTGGTACCGAGGAATCGAACCAGGTCTTTGTGCATGCTAGGCAAGCACTCTACCACTAGGCCAAACTCCCCGCTTTCCTTGGGGTTTTTTAAACTCTTTCATGTTCTTCCTCTGAAATGGGCACCTTGTATCGTGGAGTTTCTTGAAGATTAAATAAGGTATAAGCATTTAGCAGTTCTCAACATAGAGTAGAATGTATCAAAGATTTACTCTGTTATTTCTTCATGTGCAGATTCTAGACTGGGACTACTACATCGAAAGACTGGGGAGTGCCATCCAGAAGATCATCACCATCCCTGCAGCTCTGCAGCAGGTGAGCATGGGATGTGCAAGCACAGTGCAGACCAGCCAGAGCTCTCTCTCTGATCCATGTCATCCTCCTGTAGGTGAGAAATCCAGTGCCACGCGTCAAGCATCCAGACTGGCTGCACAGAAAACTACTAGAAAAGAATGATGTCTACAAACAGAAGAAAATTAGTGACCTTTTTATCCTTGAGGGCAAAAGACAGGTAACAGGCGGCGACCTAGAATATTCATGATACACAGGTCTGTGAGCTACTATCCAAAATTTTGTAATACTGCCTCTAAAGTGAGTTTTTTGGTTTTGTTTCCCTTTGGTTTTTATTTTCCTTTAAAAGGTACACCTTGGCACTTTATTTGTAGTACCTTCTAGTACTGACTTTTTTTTTGTCAGTTGTAGGACTTGAACCCTGGGCCTGGGGACTATCCCTGAGCTCTCCAACTCAATGCTTCCACCCTACCCCTTGAGCCACAGCACCAATTCCATTTTTCTGGTGGTTACTTGGAGATAAGAGTCTTAGGGACATTAGTGGCCGGGCTGGCTTTGAATCACCATCCTCAGATCTCATCCTCTTGAGTAGCTAGGATTACAGGCGTGAGCCACTGTGCCTGGCTTCTAATACTGACTTTTATGAATTACCAGGTTAGGGTGAAGAATATCTTACTGGTAAATTTGGACTGTGTGAGTTAGACTGAATGACTTGGACTAGATCGCTGTGACTTGAAACCTCAGATTTCTCAACCTGAATGAATTAAATCTTTCTTGTAGAAAGACTGAAGACATTATGAAGGCCTAGCTAAAATCAAAAGAGGAAAAAGAAAATTTTAAAATAAGTTATAAGCCAGAGTTGTTTAAAAGCTATCCTTACTTTAGTAGTTGCTCAAGGGAGTTTCAGTTCAATGGAACTTGAACTCTAGGCCTGGGCATTGTCCCTAAGCTTTTCAGCTCAAAGCTACCGCCCTACCCCTGGAGCCACAGCCCCACTTCCCCTTTTCTAGTGGTTAATTGGGGATAAGAGTCTCGAGTTCAAGTTCGTTTAGTGCCCGGGCTGGCTTTGAACTGCTGGCTTTGAACTACGATCCTCAGATCTCCTGAGAATCTCCTACCTCCTGAGTAGCTAGAATTGCAGGTGTAAGCCACTTTGCCCCAGTAAAGATTGGATTTTTTGATCATATCTTTGACCATGTCTTTCTTAGAAGAGCTATACTTGCTACACAAGGGCACACATAAAGGTATGAGACTGGGCACAATGGAGGAGGCTGAGATCTGAGGATCTCAATTCAAAGCCAGCCCAGGCACTAATCTGTGAGACACTTATCTCCAGTTAACCACTAGAAAACCAAATGTGGGGCTGTGGCTCAGGGGGTAGGTGGTGGTAGCATTGAGGTAAAGAGCTCAGAAACAGTGCCCAGGCCCCAGAGTTCAGTCCCCACAACCGGACCCCTCCCCCCCCCAAAAAAAAGATGGTATCGGAAGCCAGGGACTGGTGGCTCATGTCTATATGTCTATAATCCTAGCTACTCAGGAGGCATGGTTCAAGGCCAGCTAGGACAGAAAAGTCCATGGGACTTGTACTCTGGGCCTGAGCACTGTCCTTGAGCTTTCTCAAAGCTAGAACTCTACCACTTGAGCCACAGCACCTCTTCCAGCTTTTTCTATGTATGTGGTACTGAGGAATCGAGTCTGGGTCTTCATGCATGCTAAGCAAGCACTCTACCAGTAGACCAAACTCCCTGCTCAAGAATTAACTTTTTTATTTGGAAAGTAAGGAATGGTAAGCTGCTCATGTATATGATGGGATAGTATATGGACAGTTAAAGTGAATAGGCCATGCTGCTCTAAATGTTGTAGGAAGATGTGTACCTGAGACCTGTTATTTTAAAATGATAGTGATTGTTTATGGTCCTATAGTTAAAAGTATAATAATGTGGGGACTGGTGCTGCTCCCAAGTACAGCAAAGAGGGAGAGAGGAAGACAGCTGTTACTTTCTACATTTCACTTTTTATTTAGAAAGAGCATTCAGAAGCAGTCATGGCAAAATGTAGACCTTTGCATACTTGTGATAACTTGAGGGACATTTTATGAGTTTTTTGTTTGATACTTTAATTATTAATGTAGTCTGTAAATTGTCCCACGTCAGGTGATATTTTGTGTTAGATTGCTGAAGAATGGGATTTCCAGAAATGAGATCAGGAGTTGAAAGACTTGTTTGGATCCTTCCAGATTGTGACGGCCCAGATCCCTGAAGACAGCCCAAGGGCAAGCGCTCCCGACATGGAAGACTTTGGAATCACAAAACAACACCATTCAGCGATTCCAGTTGCTACTAAGAGGAAGCGCGTTCTTTGGGAGAGCCAACAGGAATCTCAGGACCTTGAGCTGACTGTTCCCTGGAAGGAGATCTTGGGGCAGCCTCCTATCCTCGGAACCACTCAGGTGAGAAGTAAAAGAGGCCAGAGAGCTGGAAGGTCGCTGTGGCAGTGTCTGTCTCTGAGAGGTATACTACTTGAACAGGCATGTCCTCACCCCAGGAGAAGTTGATTGTGAAAATAGCCAGCCATTATAGAGCATCTGGATGCTGCTGAGGTTAAGGAAGTAGGCACTTAGGGTTTATGTTCAAATTTGTGCTCTTGTTTGAGTTACCATCTGTTTCAGGATGAGTGGCTGGTCTGGCTTCAGTTTCACAAGAAGAAATGGCAGCTACAGGCCCAACAGCGCCTGGCCCGCAAGAAGAGGCAGCGTCTAGAATTGACAGAGAGTGTCCTGAGGCATGGAACCATCAGAGAGGGGCCTGTCACAGGGTTGGGGAGCTTCTTGCGAAAAACTGCTCTCAGCATTTTAGACCTTCCATGGCAGATTGTGCAGGTATGGACGTTGGTCCAGAAGAAGCAACACTCCCTGGAGGCATCAGCATTTGTGGCCCAGGGAAAAATATCAGGCTGGCCCTGGGCTGAATGATAAAATCAACATCTAGCTTCCTACTTGTCTCTGGGGTCCTGAGACCCTGTGGTTGGTGCTGGTAGGGAAGAGGGCAGGAAAGTGGCCATTTACAGATGTCAGTATAGTGTATGATGAGCTATGTGCTCTGCGTTTCCTCTCAGATCGGTGAGACTAATCAGGCTGGCCTGTTCAGATTATGGGCCATCATTGGCAGTGACTTGCACTGTATCAAGCTGAACATCCCTCGAGTATTCTACGTGAACCAGAGAGTGACCAAAGTGGAGGAGGGACCTTCATATCGCAAGGTAGGGGACTACTGAAGTTGCTAACTACCTCTGAGATGTCTCTATACAATGGGATGCCATATTGAGAGTTGGTCAAACTATAGGACGAGGTCCTTGTAAGTTGTGTGGCCTCATCCCGAGTGTCTCATTGCGCCCTTAAAAGAATTACACAACAAAGCCTGTGAGTGTTACGCAGAATCTGGTCAGAGTCATTGCTCAGGAACAGGACAGCTGCTTTTGCTCTACTGATAAGCTAGGCCCTGTGGACATTACATCAGTGCTGTCTTTGAAGCAGAAGTAGGACTAGGCAGACATTTGTTAGGTTGTTGTTAACAGTTTTATTGGGATATAAATTGACATACCATACAACACATGTATTTAAAGGGTACAATTCAGTAGTTTTAGGTGAATTCAGTGGCAGAACTAGAGCCATAGTCAATTTTAAGATATTTTCATCACCCTCAAAAGAAGCTTTACACCCCTCAGGCCACCACTGGCCCTCCCCCAAACTTCAGCCCTAAGCAACTACTTTCCCTTTAGAGATTTACCTGTTCTTGATGTTTACTTAAAATGGAACCATCCGGCTGAGTCTTGCACTTACCAGTGTGATTTCTTCAGTATGGTACCAGTATTGGGATATTGGGACTTGAAGTCAGGGCCTGGGCATACTCCCTTGGCTTTTTTTTTTTTTCAGTCCTGGGGCTTGAACTCAGCCTGGGAACTGTCCTTGAGCTTTCTCAAGGCTAGAGCACTTTGAGCCACAGCACCACTTCCAGTTTTCTGGGGGTTGATTGGAGACTGAGAATCTCACTGGGACTTTTCCAGTCTGACAAAGCTGACATTGAACCGTGACCCTCAGATCGCAGCCTCCTGAGTAGGTAGGATTACAAGTGTGAGCCATCAATGCCCAGCTGTCCATTTTATTTTTATGTAATATTTTTATTATAAATCTTTTGTAATAATAACATACTCTTAGAAGTCTCTATGTCTAACCTTGTTTCCCTGTTCTGTTATCTATTGGCAGCCATTTTTATTAGTTTCCAGTTTATCTTCTAGAAAAGCAAACAGGTCTGTGTCCCTTTTTACACTCCAGTGCTGTGATAGTGCATGCACTTGTTTGAAAGTGGATGAAATTTCATTCCTTCCCAGGACCTGTGGCACTGTGGGTCAAAGTGGTCAAGCACTAGCCTTGAGTGAAAAAGCTCAAAGAAAAAGCCTGGCCCTGAGTTCAAGCTCCATACCCACCCACCCCCACCCCCCATAAATTAGGTCCTTTTCAGCATTGTCAAGAACCATGTAGAGTGAAATGAAATATCCTTTCTATCAGTCCTATCTTTGTCTCTCCCATTTTCCAGTTAGTGAGGAAGTGATTTTATAAACTTCATGTTCATTATTCCGGAATTAAGTACATTGTCTTTTTTACGAAATTCACAAGAGATGGTAGATGCAGAGTATTTTTTTTTTAAATTTTTTTGCCAGTCCTGGGGCTTGTACTTGGGGCCTGAGCACTGTCCTTGGGTTTTTCTGAAGGCTAGAGCTCTACCACTTGAGCCATAGCACCACTTCTGGCTTTTTTTTCTATGTATGTGGTACCAAGGAATCGAACCCATATCTTTGTGCATGCTAGACAAGCACTCTACCACTAGGCCAAACTCCTGGCCAGATGGATAGTATTGTATAGCAATCAACATGTGAAATAGTTCACACTCTCATGTTTTGTTTTCTCTTTGCCTCGCCCTTGGATTTATCCTCTCTGGCACTATAGTGTTACCATTTCTTCTCCCCATCCCCAGTTTTGGGGCATGAACTCAGGGCTTGAGCACTGTCCTTTGAGCTTTCTCAAGGCTGGCATTCTACCATCTGAGTCACAGCGCCACTTCAGCTTTTTTTTTTTTTTCTGTGTATGCAGTGCTGAGGAATCAAACCCAGAGCTTCTTGCATGCCAGGTGAGCACTTTTTTCACTAGGCCATGATCTCAGCCCCTAGTACCTTTTCATAGTGTTGTACTAAAGGGGTCATATAGTACTAGGCCCTCGAGTTCTGACATCTTTCACCTAAAGTAGATGGTTCTTTAGAATTCATCCAGGGAAGAAGTCAGAGAACTCATGGCTGGTAGGTGATATGATTTCCACTGGCCCTTTCTTCCTTACAGAGCCCTAACCCTGTTGCTCCTTGCGCTTAGTGGGAAGAGACAATAGAGAGTGACTCAACTGTAGAAATCTCTTCCTCTGTTGCTGTTGGTGGTGGTAGTCATGATCATGGGGCTTGAACTCAGAGCATGGGCACTGTCCTCAAGCTCTTTTTGCTCAAGACTAGCACTCTGCCACTTTGAGCCACAGTCCCACTTTTCAGCTTTCTGGAGGCAAGAATCTCATGGACTTTTCCTGCCTGGACTGACTGCCTTTGGACCATGGTCCAAACCTCCTGAGTAACTAAGAGTGTAGGTGTGAGCCACTAGTGTCCAGATCTGTTTTTCTCATAGGATTATTTTTGTTTTAAGTTAGCTAACAGTTGTCTGTTTATTTTACTATTGAACCTGTTCAGAGAACAGCTACAGTTGCTGTGAAGTCTTTGGTCTTTACATATGGGTCATCCTGGGTTGACAGCTGCTGGCTCTCTTCTCCCATAAGAATTTTTTCCCATTTCTCTAGTTATTGTTGTTATATCAGAAAACGTTATTTGTCCCTGGAACTTTGTGTGTCTGTGTTTGCTGATACTAAGAGTGAATTCAGCTCAGGCTTAGCTTTAAACTCTGAGCTTCCAGGTCTGAATGTCCTTTCTGAATAGTGAGAATTACAAATATGAGCACTGATTTCTAGCTACCCTGGACATTTTACATCTGATATTGTTGTGACTTTGAGCATTTGGAGAACATTAGAAAGCCATTAATTTTAAACACACACATATCCTCCACCAATTCCTATCTTATCTTCTTTGTGCAAAGCTCAACTCAGCTTGCAAAGCCGCTGCTGAGTTGCTTTGGATCTGCCTGTGTGTGCACAGCTTGTGGTGAGCCTGGGACTCTGTTGGTCCATGCAGAAGATTAGTAAACCACTGTCTAGCACCCATCCCCCATACTCCTGTATATATCTGCACACCTATACATTGGCTGCCCCAGAAACTTCCTTCCAGTCCTTTGGTGAGGCAAACATGATTTCTCTCCAAGTTTTTGCTGCCTGTTCCTTCCAGTTAAACCCATGAGAAATCAGAGGAAAATAAACTAAGTTCTCTTCCCCCGCACTAGTGCCAGCATCCCAGTGTGAATGCTCCTCTGCTCTTCAGAGGCCTCAGGTTGTGGTTCAGATCTTGTGGCTGTGACCATTAGGAGAGATGGGCTGACCACTGTGGACAATGGAAGTCCTAGTACTCTTAAGTCTTGACCAGCTTATCACTTCATTGTTACCAGGTAAATCGGGCTCTCCCTCGTTCCAACATGGTCTACAATCTCTATGAGTATTCAGTTCCGGAAGATATGTACCAAGAACACATCAACGAGATCAACACGGAGTTGTCTGTACCAGACATCGAGGGTGTATATGAGACTCAGGTGACTGTCTTAGCCACTTGCTGATCTAACAATGAAAGAGACAAGGCCATATGAGGACAAACCAGGGCAGTTGTAGGTGATAGAGGAGAAAGGCCCATCTGAGTACAGGCTAAGGGTGTGTGCTCTGTCCCATGGGAAAGTGTATCTCAGTAACAGTTCTGCCAAAGCAGCCTATGGGTTGCTGATGCTGTGGCTACTGGACGAGCCAAGGATGCTAGCTAGAGCTCTCTAGTTGGCCTTAACTCACCTATCTTCCTACTCTTCAGGTCCCATTGTTGTTCCGGGCTCTTGTGCAGCTGGGTTGTGTGTGTGTGGTTAACAAACAGCTGGTGAGGCACCTTTCAGGCTGGGAAGCTGAAACCTTTTCCCTTGAACACCTGGAAATGCGTTCTTTGGCTCAGTTCAGCTACCTGGAACCAGGTATGGCCCTGCCAGCTGCCTTGTCACTCGCTCTGACACTCCTGCATCTCCGGTGACAGTTTATTTTCTTCTGCAGGGAGTATCCGCCATATCTACTTGTACCACCACTCACAGGGCCACAAAGCCCTCTTTGGAGTCTTCATCCCCTCACAGCGCAGAGCATCTGTGTTTGTGTTGGACACGGTGAGTTGCTGGGTATGGGGAATGTGAGAGTGTATGGGTTGGGCAATATCTGAGGAAGGAGGACATTCTTCCTACTTGAATTAGGGATGAAATGGCAAGATCACCCTACTTGGTTCTGCACCGAGAGGGACTAACGTGGCTGACATTTGCTTAGGTACGTAGCAACCAGATGCCCAGCCTCAGTGCTTTGTACTCAGCAGAGCACAGCCTGTTGCTAGAAAAGATGGGCCCTGAACTCCTGCCTCCCCCCAAACATACCTTTGAAGTTCGGGCAGAAACCACCCTGAAGACCATCTGCAGAGCTATTCAACGCTTCCTGCTGGCCTACAAGGTAAGGAACTTGGGGTTCCTCTGTGAGAGGAACCCTGAGCTGGGTTTTATCAGGGTCTTTCTGCCTTCTATACAACCTAGGAGGAACATCGGGGGCCCACACTCATTGCTGTCCACTCCAACTGGGATCTGCGAAGGCTAACCAGTGAAGTTCCTGTCTTGGAAGAGTTTCCATTAGTGCCTATCCGCGTGGCCGAAAAGATCAGCTATGGAGTCCTAGACTGGCAGCGACATGGAGCACGCCGCATGATCCGGCACTACCTCAACCTTGACACTTGCCTATCACAGGCCTTTGAGATGAGTAGGTAAGGCCAGAGGCAAAGTGCCTACAGTGTCCAGGCAAGCCATTCTCTTCCCCAGGCTGACCCTGGCCTCTGTGCAGGTACTTTCACATTCCTGTTGGAAATCTGCCAGAAGACATTTCCACCTTTGGCTCTGATCTCTTCTTTGCCCGGCACCTCCAGCGCCACAACCATGTGCTCTGGCTATCCCCTACTTCCCGTCCTGACCTGGGAGGGAAGGAGGCAGATGACAACCGCCTGGTCATGGAATTTGATGATCGAGCCTCTGTAGAGATCAACAATTCTGGCTGTTACTCTACTGGTAAGTGGGAGATAGGTGAGATTGGTACTTTTTTTTTTTTTTTTTTTTGGTCAGTCGTGGGATTTTATTTCTGGGCCTGGGCGCTATCCCTGAGTTCTTCAGCTCAAAGCTATCACCCTACCCCTTGAGCCACAATGCCACTTCCCAATTTTCTGGTGGTTAGTTGGAGATGAGTCTCATGGACTGTGTGCCTGGACTAGCTTTGAACCATGATCCTCAGATCTCAGCATCCTGAGTAGCTAGGTTTACAGTCCTTGAGCCATTGTGCCCGGCTGGCACTTCTTTTTTTTTTTTTTTTTTTGCCAGTCCTGGGCTTGGGCTCAGGGCCTGAGCACTGTCCTTGGACTTTCTCAAGGCTAGAGCTGTACCACTTGAGCCTCAGCACCACTTCCGGCTTTTTTCTATGTATGTGGTACCAAGGAATCGAACCCGGGTCTTCATACATGCTAGGCAAGCACTTTAACCACTAGGCCAAACTCCCGGCCCCTGGCACTTCTTTTTAAGGATACTAGGTTTTAGGATATTAGTGCTACAAAGAGGATTTCATTATGGCATTTCCATATGTGCTACAGTGTACCATGATTAAACTCACCACCATCCCTGCTCCTTCACCTCCTTCCCTGACTGGACACATACTGTGCCAGACCTTGCTGCGTGACATTGACTGGATGCATGCTGTGACTGGCTTCACTATGTGGCACTATCTGTTTTGTGGAGTGACTGGCATAGGGCCTTGGAAAATAGTGGCACTGGTGCTCCCTATAACATGTGAATAAGCAGTATCTTCTTGCAGTGTGTGTGGAGCTCGACATTCAGAACCTAGCAGTCAACACCATCCTCCAGTCTCACCACATCAATGATATGGAAGGGGCTGGCAGCATGGGCATCAGCTTTGATGTGATCCAGCAGGCCTCTCTAGAAGACATGGTCACAGGAAATCAGGCTTCCAGTACTCCAGCCAGTTATGATGAGACAGCCCTCTGCTCTAGTACCTTCAGGTAGGTGCCCATCCTCCCAGACAACAGTGGGGAGGCCGCCTTAACCTCTTCCCTGACTTTGAAAACTAAGGCTTAAGACAGCGTCTTTTGGGCTTCCTTTTCCCTAGTCATTGTGACGCCATGTTTCCTACTTTGGTCAGTATCTCCATGACTCCAAGGATGTGTCCTGCCTAGTTAACAGTGACTGGTCTAGGTGCTACCTGCTGAAATGCTTACAGCCAGAGGCATTTCTTAGAAAGCACTCCGTGGCCACATATGCTTCTCAGTATGACTAGAGGTGGTCTGTAGGAACTCCTGTGTGGTCAGGACTTGCTCCTAGTGGTGGAACGCAGTGCACACATGGAGAGCTTCTTGTGCACTCAGCTCTGCCTCAGTACCCATAGCAATGTAATCCTCTACAGCAACGTAGTCATCACCCATGTTAGAAATGAGGAAACCAAAATCAGAGAGGACAGGCTTGGTATATTGCAGTGTGGATGAGTGATTCTAGAATCTATGCCTCAGCCATATTCCTATTGCCTCTGCAATAGGATAAAAGGAGTTGATTAGAGCAGGATCTAGGAAGAGAGGGGCAGGGGCTGTATGGTTATGGCAGAAAATGGCATAATTGATTCAATTTTGAGGGACAGATGGGTTAGACAGACGGTCATTCAAGGGAAAGATCAGTCCTCCAGTCACTTAAGGGAAAGGTTGCTTTGGGTGCAGCAGAGAGAATTGTAACAAATAAGATCTCAGGACTGATACTGTGTGTAGGTTCTGTTGCAAATCTGTTGCTGACCCTAGTGAAGTTGTTCTAGTTCTCTCACAGGGTAGAACTTTGAAAACATCATCTAAACTGGGGTTCCAGTGCCAGAGCAGTTGGCCGCTATACCCTATAAGGAAACTGGGGTGGGGGTATGGATCAAGATCTAGAGTATACCACAGAGGCAACTTGTTCATAGTGGCAGGTGCTTTGTGGTTTCACATGGCAAGTGACTAAATGGTCCATTAAAAGAAGGATTGGAAAAGTGGGAAGCCCAGTCTGAAAGGCAAGAAAGGAGAAATGCCTTCTTGTCTCTGGCTAATAGCTTAAGCTGCACTGCAGGCACTCATGATATACTCACTGTCCCATGCTCTACTTCTCCAGAAGGGCAAGAGCCTCTCTCACATATCTCTCTGTCCTGACATGGGCATCTAGGGAACACTTAGTGGTGAGAGAGGTGGTAAATGGTGAAGTGAGGAAAAGCTGGTGAAGTATTGGGCCAAGAGATGTTTTGGGGCTGGTGAGACAGCAGTGGTGGCAGTAGTATAAAGCAATGAGATGTCTTTATGTTCCTCTCAGGATCCTGAAAAGCATGGTGGTGGGCTGGGTAAAAGAGATTACACAGTACCACAACATCTATGCCGACAACCAGGTGATGCACTTTTACCGCTGGCTTCGGTCACCAAGTTCCCTGCTGCATGACCCCGCCCTGCATCGGACACTGCACAGCATGATGAAGAAACTCTTCTTGCAGTGAGTGCTTTACACCAGCTATGAGGCTATAGGATGGGTGGATGGAGTCCCGACTCTGGGTTCAAGGTGCACACCAGTGGAAATGGCCCAGAGCCATCTTAGCTGCCCTAGTGGCTCTGGACAGGCCCCCTTCCCGAGGTCTGGCAGTGTGTCATATTGTACCTCTCCATTGCACTAATAGCTCACCTTCCTTGCTTTGGTTTGTATTAATTGATAATGCATGTTAGAAACTGACTGCCAATGACTCGCTCCTGTAATCCCAGCTAACCAAGAAGCTGAGATCTGGGAATCATGGTTCAAAGCCAGCACAGACAGGAAAGTCCATGAGATTTTTTTCCCTCTGATTAAACCACCACAAACCCAGAAGTGGAGCTGTGGTTCAAGTGGTAGAGAACTAGCCTTGAGCTAAAAAGGATACCTCCTGGGCACTGAGTTCAAATCCCAGGACTGGCACAAAAAGCAATCATAATAATAATGTTAGAAAACTATATGTGGATGTAACATACTAATGGGCATTCAGACTATGTCTAGTCATATGCTGTTATAAATAACAGTCACTATGCACTGGTAACTCAGACCTGTAATCCTTGCTACTGAAGCTGAGATCTGAGAATCTCAGTTCATAGTTAGCCCAGACAAGAAGGTCTGAGAATATTATCTCCAGTTAACCACCAGAAAACTGTAAGTAGAGCTATAGCTCAAAGTGGTATAGAGTGCTAGCCATGAGGAGAAAAGCTCAGGGACAGCACCCAGGCCCTGGGTTCAAGCCCCATGACAGACCAAAAAAACAGTGAATGGGGGCCAGGAGTGTGGCCTAGTGGTAAGAATACTTGCCTAACATGCATGAAGACCCAGGTTCAATTCCTTGGTACCATGTAACATAGAAAAGGCTGGAAGTGGTGCTATAGCTCAAGTGGTAAAGTTCTAGCCTTGAGAAAGCCTAAAGACAGTGCTCAGGCCCTAAGTTCAAGGACCAGGACTGGCCAAAAAGAGCCGGCTACGGTGGCTCCTGTGGTACCTGTAATCCTAGCTAATCTGGAGGCTAAGATCTGAGGATCATGGGTCAAAGCCAGCCCAAACACTAAAGTCCATGAGACTCTTATCTCCAATTAACCACTAAAAAACTGGAAGTTGTATTGTGGCTCAAGGGGTAGGGTGATAGCCTTGAGCTGAAGAGCTCAAGGACAACACCCAAGCCCAGAGTTCAAGCCCCATAACCGACGCCCCCCCCCCCCAAAAAAAAGAGTGAATGCTGTCATTCATTGTATTTACTGTAACCAGGTAGTATTGCCAAGGGTCCCTCTAGATGCTCCTTAGTGACAATATTTGTCCCACTTCTGACACCATCCATACATATGGTAACTTTATAGGATGAAAATAATATCCGTGTGTGTGTGTGTGTGTGTGTGTGTGTGCGCGCGCGCGCACAGAGGCTTGAACTCAGGGCCTGGGCTGTGACCCTTAGCTTTTGTGGTCAAGGCTAGTACCATACTACTTGATCTACAAGTCCATTTCTGACTTTTAGGTGGTTAATCAGAGATAAGACTCTCAGGGTAGGGAATGTAGCTTAGTGGTAGAGTGCTTACCTAGCATGCATGAGGCCCCAGTTTGATTCACTAGTACCACATAAATATGATATTAATAAAATAAATAAAAGTAACCACTATAACAAAAGTAATTTAAAAGAGAGAGCCGGGGGTGGGGGAAGGGAAATGGGGACCAAGGTATGAGAAAGGGTAGCAATGTTTGTGAAGTAATGCACTTTCTATCTGATGAATATAATGTAACCCTTCTATCAATAAAAATATTTGGGAAAAAGAGAGAGAGAGAGAGAGCTAGGAATCTCATGAACTTTCCTGCCTAGGCTGACTTTGAACTGTAATCCTCTGCTGTCAGCCTCCTGAGGATTCTAGATGTGAGCTACTCACACTGGATAAGTGCTTCTCACTTTATGACTATTTTGGGTTTTCTTGTTTTGGTTTGGGTATTTTTTGTTTGTTTCGTTGGGTTTTTTTGTGGGTCATGGAGCTTGAACTCGGCCTGGGCTTTGTCCCTAAGCTTTTCAGCTCAAAGCTACCATCCTATCTCTGAGCCAAGCCCCACCCCCCCCCGTGCCCAGCCCTCCTGTTTGGCCTGAGCACACCTGCCAACTCCACCACTGTAATGCTAGAAGGGCACACATTGCTTCTTTAAAGTGACATCTTTCAGATAGTTGGTAGCTTTTTGGAGATGCATACCCTTGATGGCCTGGGCTGTTTTTCTGGTGTTCTTAAAATGAACCTCTTAACTTGCATGATTTTGTGGGGTTTTCTGGGTCTAGAGAGTAGTGAGCCATTTTCCCAGGTCACCTCAGATCACTTACAGGAAGAACTCCTTTTAAAAAAAAAAAAAAACAATTATTTTTGTGGAATTCTTCTGCAATATAGAAACCTTTGCTTTGTTGGGTGCAGTGGCATGCACCTATGGTGACGAGTAGTCAAGAGACTGAAGCAGGAGAAGCTCCTAAATCCAGAAGTTGACCCCCTTCCCAAAAAGAAAGAAAAATCGCTTCATTGCTTTTAATTCTTAGTCCCTGCTCTTCTCTTGCTTCTGGTTCTAAGTATAGTGCAATTTTTCCCACTTCGAGATCACCAGAATTTACCTTGGTGTTCTCTGGTTTCACTTTGGATCAGCATGCCTCTTACATTGATAATGAACTTACTCTACAGGCTTGTTGCTGAGTTTAAGCGCCTGGGGTCATCAGTCATCTATGCCAATTTTAACCGCATCATCATCTGTACAAAGAAGCGCCGAATTGAGGATGCTATTGCCTATGTGGAGTACATTACCAATAGGTGGGTAGAGAAGGTTTCTTGTAATGCAGCTGCTAGGGCTTTGGAGAGATGCTGTGACCCTCACATATGTGATCCCTGCATTTCAGAGGCAGAGATTGGGAAGATTATGATTACAGGCCAACTTGTTTAGCAAGTCCTTATCCAACAAGCCTGATATGGTCATCTTGACTATGATTTCAGATCACAGTAGCCATAGGTAGGAGTTTCATGTTCTAAAGAAATCTTTGGAGCACAACATGAGACCCTACCTCAAAAATAACTAAAGCAGCTGGGTGCTGGTGGCTTACTCCTGTAATCCTAGCTACGGGGAGACTAATATCTGAAGATCATAACTCAAAACCATCACAAGCAGGGAAGGCCACTTAACCGCCTAAAAACCAGAAGTAGAGCTATGACTCCAAGCGGTAGAACACTAGCCTTCAACAAAACAGCTCAGGGTCAGCACCTAGGCCCTGAGTTCAAATCCCACGACTGACAAAAAATAATGGTTAAAATAAAGAAGGGCTGAAGATGAAACACAAGTGGTAGAGGACCTGACTAGCAGGCATGAGATCCTGAACTCAAAACTCAGTGCCACCTAAAACAAAGGTTCCATTATGAGCTGGTGCACAGAACTTTCACAGACACAGATGTAGGCTTAACCCACATGTGGTTCTAAATGGGTCACCCATCAAGTGCAGATCTTACCTCTGCTGGAACCAGTGCTACAGTTCTGACTTTAAGCAGCAATATCTATATGCAATGCAGCCACGTACATTCCCACATTTTGTGGGTCCACCAACTTACACCTTACAGACTTCATTATAACAAGAAAAGAAAGCCTGGGCTAGGAGTTTGGCCTAGTGGTAGAGTGCTTGCCTAGCATGCACAAAGACCAGGGTTTGATTCCTTGGTACCACATACACAGAAAAAAACAGAAGTGGTGTTATGGCTCAAGTGGTAGAGCTCTAGCCTTGAGGAAAGCCCAAGGACAGTCAGTGCTCCAGCTCTGAACTTCAAGCACAAGCACTGGGCAAAAAAAAAAAAAAAATAGGAAAGGAAGCCTGATTTATAGTGGAGGCTCTTCCCCCTATGGAACATTCACATGAAACAAACTCAGTTGAAGCTCTTCTCTAAGTACAGAGAGAGGCTGCTCCTGGAGCACAGGGAATCCAGGTAGAGCTAGCTAAACACAGCATCCAGGCACAGTATCAAGGCACTACTAGATGGAGATACCAGATAGTAATTGTGGGAGACAGAG
The DNA here is from genome assembly GCF_031878675.1 of Megascapheus bottae. NCBI lineage: Eukaryota > Metazoa > Chordata > Mammalia > Rodentia > Geomyidae > Megascapheus > Megascapheus bottae. The sequence goes on from NC_143536.1 coordinate 284,312, forward strand.
GGGAGAGAGTCTCATTCATAGTCATCATGAGCAACATATGACCGAGAAATGTGCCCATACTCTTCAGACCTCCTTTGGGCCTTCACAGGGTTCAGGAGCTCTCGGTACGCTTTCTATCTGTTACTGTCTTACTGTGTGCTGACAGGGCTGCCTTTGTCCCATTGTTTCAAGGTGGCTAGCTGAAACACTGGAAAAGATGGCCCTGTCATCCACATGGGTAGGCTGAGGTGGGCTGCACTAAAAAACAAATCTCCCTTTTCACATCAAGCTGAGAGTGGGCATGGTAATAGGAATGCTAATAAGGATCTCCTCTTTCCCTCCTGTCCTCTACACCTGAGGACAGGTTAGTCACAGGAAGGCCAGCATGGCTGACAGTAAAAGAATGAAGAAATTAATGGTAGTTCATGCCTGTAATCCTAGCTATCAAGAGGCTGAGATCCAAAAATTAGGGTTCGAAGCCAGCCTGGGCAGACAAATCCAGTAGACTCTTATTTCCACTTAACTAGTAAAAAGTTAGAAGAGGAGGTATGGGGGCCGGGAGTTTGGCCTAGTGGTAAAAGTGCTTGCCTAGCATGCATGAAGACCCAGGTTTGATTCCTCGGTACCACATACATAGAAAAAAGCCAGAAGTGGTGCTGAGGCTCAAGTGGTAGAGCTCTAGCCTTAAGAAAGTGCAAGGACAGTGCTCAGGCCCTGAGCTCAAGCCTCAAGCCTAGGACTGGCAAAAAAAAAAAAAAAAAGAGGAGGAGGTGTGGTTCAGGTGACAAAACATTCTTGGCGTGGGTGGGGGGAGGGAAACTAAGCAAAAGCATAAACCTCTTGAGTTTAAGCCCCAGTACACACACACCACATAAGAATCTTACCAAGGGGGGGCGCCGGGAGTTTGGCCTAGTGGTGGAGTGCTTGCCTAGCATGCACAAAGACCCTGGTTCTATTCCTTGGTACCCTACATACATAGCAAAAAGCCGGAAGTGGTGCTGAGGCTCAAGTGGTAGAGTGCTAGCCTTGAGAAAGTCCAAGGACAGTGCTCAGGCCCTGAGCTCAAGCCCAGGACTGGCAAAAAAAAAAAAAAAAAAAAAAATCTTACCAAGAACTTGAAAGCAGGAAGTGGTGCTTCAAGTGACCTTACTTAGACTGGACTTCTGGACCCCCTGCGTGCAAGGTTCACTCTCTGGCTGGCTTTTGAGATAGTCTCCCCAGTATCCTGGGAAGTCTGAAGGACAGTATGTGTCCACTTGAAGTTTCTTTGAAAGTAGATTGTTGTAAAGATAAGGAAGTGGAGAACAAGAGACATTTAAGCAAGGTTTTTGTTTGCTTTTCAGTATCCATTCTAAAGAGATCTTCCATTCCCTGACAATTTCTTTTTCCCGATGCTGGGAATTTCTTCTTTGGATGGACCCATCTAACTATGGTGGCATCAAAGGAAAAGTTCCAAATAGTATTTACTGTGGACAGGTAAGAGAGCTGAGTCATGACTCTGAAGTGATTGTGGACCCATTCACCCATTGTAAGTACCATGTGCTCCACGTCCTGCCAGCAGCAGTAGAAACACAGCTGTGTGCACAGTGGTTGGCTCAGAGTGCAGCATCAGGCCTGACAAAGACAAGGATCTTGCCATAGAATGGGTTTCTAGCAAAGCTTGGAGGAAGTAGAGAACCACCAGCCCTGAGAGATAGCAGGGAAGGAAGTGGAAGTGTGCATAGCCATGTCACTCCTGCCAGGACAGCAGGCATCCTGGCAGTCAGGTGCTTGCTCTGGCTAGTGAGTGAGAAGTCATTGCCCAGCGTGGGACTCAGCATTACTGGGGGTGGAGGATTCTAGCTTCCACTTGGCTCCTGTGATAACAGCACACCACAGGAGGACCAAGAGAGGTAGAACCCACTCAGTGTCAGTTCAGGAATGGACTTCAGGTGAGGAAAGTTGGTAAGGGGGAGTAGGGGGCACACAGCAGTCTGAGTGTGACAGTGACCAAGTGGGAGCTATGTCTAGGGTGAGTGGTGGTAGCCTCCGGGAGGCACATGGAGAAGGAGAGTCACCTTTGATAGGTTGTATGGCATCTGTGAGTTGAGACATAGGAGTCACCTGGTACCAGAGCACCTAGGGCCTTTGTCCTCCTCTAAGTGCTGCGAACAAAGAGGGAAAGTTCTTCAGGAAGAGGTCTGATGGGAAATGAGACTGAAGCTGCATTGGGCACCAGGGTTCCAAAGAGGCGCCAGCAGGCGTAGTTCTGGGTGGGGTTAGGTGACGGAACAGACCTGACTAGAGTGTTGGATCCACAGATACGTGGCACCTTACTTGGCTGAGGAAGGAATTTGCTGGTTACCATATAGTTCTGATTAATTCTCCTGGGTTTTTTTGTTTTGTTTCAGTCATTGTTTTCTTTTTTTGTCAATCATGGGGTTTCAGTGCCTGGCTACTCTCCAGCGCTACTGCTTTAGCACTGGAGGCACACCACCACTTCTAGCTTTTTATGTGTATGTGGTACTGAGGAATCGAACCCAGGTTTTCATGCATGCTAGGCAAGCACTCTACCACTACACCACACTCCTGGCCCTAATTCTCCCCCTTGAGAGGTGGGAGTTCAATAATGTTTTCCAAGAAGGCAAATGAGGGCTGGGAATGAGAATAATAGTCCACCAACCACCCAAGCACAGCAAATGGTGCACCTCACAGAGCACTGCTGCTTGTATTGCTGGTAAGATTCATTAGTCCTGTGACTAGTCCTGCCTCCAGCATTATTGCCAACATGGATTGTCTGTATTACAGCAAGACTCTGAGGCTGGAGAAGGAGCTGAGGATAAGCAGGAGGATGAGGAAGAAGGGGGAGAAGAGGGTGTGGAGGAATCTGAGGTAGAGGATTTACTGGAAAACAACTGGAACATTTTGCAGTTTTTGCCACAGGCAGCCTCCTGCCAAAGTTACTTCCTCATGATTATTTCAGGTAAGCCTAGAGTTAGGATGGAAGGGTAGTTGGATAATAGTTAATGAAAGTATTAATGTTCTATGTTATTTCTTTTCTCTTTTTTCCCCTTAGGGTTAATCTCATGTGGTTACTGTATCTGACTTTGTTACCTGGTATATTGTATATACATTTGTTTATTTGAAATAGAGAAGAGGGGAAAGCAAGATATTGGGAGGGGTGAAGGGTGGGAGACAGGGGCAAAAACAAGAGAAGGGGTATCAATGTGCCAAAAGTAATGTGCCCACTACCTGACGAATGTAACTGTAACCTTACCCCGACAATAAAATAAAAATTTTTTTAAAGTTAAAATAAGGCTAGAGCGAGCTTCTGCCTTCTTTCTTTGCCCTAGTTTATGGCTCCATGACAGAACAATGGAGGCCTCTCTGTCTTCCCTTCAGTCCTTTTGGAGACCATGGGAGCAGCCTCCCCTGGGAATATCATGAAGGGATTTCCCACTTCTCCCAAGATCTGTTTACAGCAGCTCAGTTGCCTACATCACTGGAAGTATGTTGGCATAACACACTCGCTGCTAGCTTCTGGAGCCTCACTTTATTTACCTTTTTTTTTTTTTTTCCCCCAATCCTGGGCTTGAGTTCAGGGCCTGAGCACTGTTTTGGACTTTCTCACCACTTGAGCCTCAGCCCTTCTGGCTTTTTTCTATGTATGTGGTACCAAGGAATCGAACCCAGGTCTTTGTGCATGCTAGGCAAGCACTCTACCACTAGGCTAAATTCCCGGCCCCAAGCCTCACTTTTTGCTAAGGGGTCTTGTTTGGTGTTTGCAAACCAAGTTATCCAGGTTATGCCAAGGGCATATAAATTATACCCCTTTGTTATTCAGGGCTATTTGTTAAAACAAATAATGTTGAGCATGGCAAGTTAAACTGTCATCAGGTGTGCACACTTTTCTATGTGTCCCCACAGCTGTACTGACAGGTGGTTCATGTGTGATTACTTATATCTTTACCTCCCTCCTTAAAAGTCTTTTCAAGTTATCTCCTAACATTGCAAGTATGTGGGCTCAGGCCCTTTCAGGCGGCATTCTGCTGCTATAGCGGGCCGTTTTGGTTCACTGTCCAGTGTGAAGTTTATGTGCTGGTCTTTCTAAGCATGAACCAAGTATCAGCAAATTCCATTCTTGTGTCTATTTCTTCAGCTGACTTAGGATTTATTTTAGGGCAAATAAAGCTGTCACTAATACTAACATTTCATCCATGTTGTCTAGCAGTCAGACCAGCCCTAAAGGGCTCCCTTAGATTCTGAACCATGTCTTAACAGTACCATCTCTCAAAGCCTATGGCCTGTGCCTGCCTCTCTTCTGCAGCATATATCGTGGCCGTGTACCACAGCATGAAGGATGAGCTGAGACGTAATGCCCCAGGCAGCACCCCTGTGAAAAGAAGGGGTGCCAGCCAGTTCTCCCAGGAGACCGAGGTAGCAGCAGGAGCCCTTCCTGGTGAGCACTCCCTGTCACAACAGGCACTGATGTGTGTTAGGATCCCACCCTGCTACACATCTCTGGTGGTCCAGGCAGATGGATGGGAGGTTCCAAGGGTCAAGACTGGCCAAATCCTTCCCTCTACATCTTATCCTCTTCCCAGGAATGATCACTTTCTCTCAAGATTATGTGGCAAATGAGCTCACTCAGAGCTTCTTCACCATCACTCAGAAGATTCAAAAGAAAATCACAGGCTCTCGGAACTCAACTGAGCCCTCAGAGATGTTTCCTGTCCTCCCGGGTTCACACTTACTGCTCAATAACCCTGCTCTGGAGTTTATCAAATACGTCTGCAAGGTCAGAGTCACATGTGTCCCACAGTCATTCCACTAGCATTTGTTACCTCTCTGTCACATACTGCTGAAGCATTTGGACTCCAATGTGACAAGACAGGAGAGGCCCTAGGCTCAGTAGGACTGACAGTGTACCAGGAGGGGCAGGCCAGTTCACAGATGGTACCCTGAAGAGGAGGCCTCTGAGGGACCTGGTTCCATGTGCAAAGGTGGAGGCTCTAGGCTGAGAGAGCTGATGTGAGGGTGAAAGTTGTGACAGGTAGAAGACAGAGGAAGTTCATAGGTCATGTCAACAGTGGGCCTACCACAGAACCATATCTGAACTCCAAGACCAAATGAGATGACTTGGAAGCTTCCTTTCTGGGAAAGGCAGGCCTGAAGTTCATTGAGGAGTCATGTTACCAGACAATAACCAAGTTATACTTCTCAGCATTTACTGTCCCTGGACCTTATAAGTACTAGCAAATACTCTTATCGCTAAGCTATACTCCAAGCCCTTTGTTTTTCTTACTGTTGAAAGTTCTTTGTGGTTTTTGTTTTGTATTTTAAAAGTCCGTTATATTCCTTTATGTTATGTGTCTCTGGTGTCATATCTTAGGAGCTTAGGGCTTTAAGGGCACAAAGATTTTTTTTTTCCCTAGTTTCTTCTTCAAGTCCTATAATTTTGGATTCTGCCCTTAGTCAGTGGTCCATTTTGACTTCATCTTTATACTATATGCATCTATCTGTAAGCTGAGGATCCTACGTAGGGAATCCAATTATTCCAGATTTCTCTACTAAAAGATTTTTTTATTAATTTATTAACATTGATTTTTACATATTTCAAATGTCATGTTTAACAAGTATTCAAGAAGGGAATCTATATACAATCACTGGTACTTAGGTTTGAGAACATAATTATAATTAAGCTGAGGGTTTGTATATCATAGATATTAATCTATATAGTATATAGCCCATCATAGATTTTTATGTCTTTGTAGTTATGTTTATATCTCCAAGGCCATGTCCATAACATTAGGTACCCAAATATTGAGTCATCGCTCTTGTACTGTTTGGATCTAATATCCACATATTCAGGATACTATGCGCCTTTTGTCCTTTGGTCTTGACTTATCTCACTCAACATGATTCGCTCTAGCTTCATCCTGAAAGATTTTTAAATATTTATTTATTTATTTATTTTTGCCCGTCCTGAGGCTTGAATTCAGGGCCTAGGTACTATTCTTGAGCTTTCTCATGGCTAGTGCTCTACCACTTGAGCCACAGCACCACTTCTAGGTTTTTCTGTGTATATGGTACCCAGGAATCAAACCTAGGGCTTCATGCATGCTAGGTAAGCACTCTACCACTAGGCCAAACTCCCAGTCAGTGTTATCTCTTTTGACGAATGTTTGGCAAATTCCCCAGTGAATCCTCCACCTACCATCAGGGAACTTGTACTATATAAAAACAGTGGTCCCCTGATAGTCTATTGGGATTGAAGAAGAAATGAAATGATACTGAGAAACAGGAGCTGGCAGAGCAGTTCCAGTTTGGATGGAGTGCAGGAAGGCCTGGGTGATGCTTCCTGATAAGCTGTGCTTTTCACAGGTGTTATCTCTGGACACAAACATCACCAACCAGGTGAACAAGCTGAACAGAGACTTGCTTCGCTTGGTGGACGTTGGCGAGTTCTCTGAGGAAGCCCAATTCAGAGACCCCTGCCGCTCCTATGTGCTTCCTGAGGTGATTTGTCACAACTGTAATTTCTGCCGAGACCTGGACCTGTGCAAAGACTCTTCCTTCTCTCAGGTTGTACTCAGCACTTCTGAAGCCAGAGGTGGGGCCCTCCTGGCAGATCAGAGCCTCTAGACATGTGGGGCAATCACACAGCTCCTGTTGTGTTCACCACTGTGAATTGTTCTTGTTCCCTTCACTCATTCTTCTGTGGACTAAAAGCAGACACACAGCCCTTAAGCCACTTTGCTGTCACATTCTACAGTGTTGTCCTATTAAAAGTCAGTGTGGGTGGGAGTCCTAGATGGTATGGAATACAGTCATAAGTGGTGATTGTCCTCTAGGCCCAAATGTCCCCTACTGGAGTGGAGATGCTGCCAACTGTAGTTGTATGTACACCATGCACACTGACTACTAACCCTTCCCTGGTCTCCTAGGATGGAACTGTCCTTCCTCAGTGGCTCTGTTCCAACTGTCAGGCTGCCTATGACTCGGCTGCCATTGAGGCAGCCCTGGTAGAAGCTCTACAGAGGAAGCTGATGGCCTTCACTCTGCAGGACCTTGTAAGTGCCCTCAGTGGGCCCAGGGGACTGAGTGACAGTGTGCTGTAGGAAAGTGACACCTCCCAGTGGGCAGTCCTTGTTCCTGTGCCCTGCCAGATCATTCTGTCAACGTCCGTTGGCGTCCGTGGCCATAGGCAGGAACAGCCTTGTGGCACTTGATTTGGTGGAGAGTGGACAGTTAAGTGTCAAGGAACAAAAGAGCAGCAGAAGAGTAGAGTGTTGCCAGCTGCAAGGCAGTCCTGCCGAGGGCCACCTAAGCAGAAGTCTGAGGGACCTGCCCTGGCAGCCATTAGGGAAGGGGCTGCACAAGGAGATGAGTCCCTCCCCAGTGGCCCTAGGGCTACAGCACAGCTGGCCTGTTGATGAGCCGAGCCTCGTGGTGCTGCTCCCTCATTTCAGATCTGCCTGAAGTGTCATGGTGTGAAGGAGACCCACATGCCTGTGTACTGCAGCTGTGCAGGAGACTTTTCCCTCACCATCCACACTCAGGTGAGCTGTTCTCCCTCGTCGTCCACACAGGTGGGAAGTTCTCTCTGATAGGATGCTATTTGCCTCTCCTCTCTAGGTGGGACCAGCATCAATCTATCTCTTTGTTCCCACAGATCTTCATGGAACAAATTGGAATCTTCCAGAACATTGCCCAGCACTATAGCATGTTATACCTTCAGGAGACCCTGGAGTGGCTACTGCAGACAGGTCCTCTATCCAACTCTTAGCAAGCCCAAGCCGAGGACATACTGGCATCTGCATCAGGGACCCTGTGCTCCAAGTGGCTGTGTACCTGACCACCTGACTTTCCAAACTCATGACCAGAATCCAGGCAATCAGAAGCAGAGAACACCATGGGAAGCTCAGAGGTGGCATAAACGAGTGCAGAAGTAGAGAATGACTCCATCAGCAGGCACCTGCTGAAGCACGTCATGAGCTGAGAAAAGTAGCATGTAAAGGGTGTTTTCCCATGAATAAACGTGCTTTGAGGCATCAGCTTTCTATACCCTGCTAGGTCACAGGAAAAGTCCTTCCAAATTATCCTTGCCCATCTCAGGTCTCGCCTCTCATTCAGAACCTGAGATTGGTCCTGAAGTAAGGTATGGGATGAGGCGGGATAGGTGGGTTCCATGGCCTTGGTGGAGTTGGAATCTCACTTACTCCCTGGAGAAATGTTTCCTCTGCATCCTTGTGGGAACAGGTCTTGAATCATTTCCAGGAAGTACAGATGCAAAAATCTGTTGGAGAGACCAGGAGACATTTTCTCATTGTCTCTGGACCCCATTGAGAGCAGTCAAGGATGTCTCTGTCTGCTCCATACATCCAGAGTGAAGCCTGGAATTTGATCTGGGTTGAACCTGGTAGATAGGGTAGCTATCTGCCATGAGCCTACCTAGTCCCTGCAGGGTCCCCTCTGTGTGCCAGGACATCTGGTCCCTTCATTAATCTCAGATGAGGCTATGCATCTCACTTTTGGGTAAGTGTGTTCTTTGATCTCCACTTCTTTAGATCAGAGTTAAGAGGGCACTAGACAGATCTGTCGATCTAAAATTCTGAAACCATAGGCAATATGAGCCCCCCAGGAAGGCCCTACAGTGGTTTAGAGTGTGATTGTTGTGTTTCTGCTGTGATCCTCGTCTCTAGAAGTTAGCATCTAGCATCTGTAGGGAGAAACTGGACACCACTAGGACCTGCCTGCCTGGAATGTGGACTGAGCCAGTGTTCTGGGACCTCTTAGTGGAGCTCAAATCAAATTAGGCAGTGACGGGCGGCGGAGGGGACTGACTCGCCAGGCTTCTTGGAAGCAGAAGCAGAGAGGATGGGTGAAGGGAGCTGACAGGGCTGCCCAGTGGTCCAGTGGCACAGCCACTGGCGCCAGTAGGCCTGGGTTACTCAGGCAAGCCTGGGGCTCTGAAATAAGAAACCAGGGCCTCGGAGCTGTCCAGGGATCTAACTAGAAAGACTGGTTTCTCCAAAACCATGAAGAGCTAAACCCGTAGTGAGCCAAAACAGATCAGGTGTTTGGTAACCTGTGGAGGCCATACCCAAGGGAGGGAGAACTTGGTGAGTGTGGTGAGACAGCATCTAAGCTCTCTGCAAACACCAGTGGAGCATCCACAAGGCATTCCAAATGCAATCTGCAGGGATGCATGACAAGTCTTCCCTGCCCTTCCCTGTGTTTACCACCCTGAGACTCAGTATCCTGGCCTGTAACATGGTATGCCTTCCAGCACCTAGCACACTACTGCCCACATGTGCTTATGTACCAAGTTCCAGGCTCCTGGCACTCTGTCCAGCCAGCAACAACACTCCCCTGACTGCAGCCAAGGACACAGTAACTAGATTGTCCCCCAGCCCTGATGTCATTAACTGACAGCTTTATGCATTCCCTACTCCCCATCACAGCATTCCTGCCCCTGCCCCCTGCACAGGTTCTGAACATGGTGTGCCTGTCTAGATGCTCACCCTGTGTTGTACCCTCCTGGGGTCATAGCCTTCCCCCAGAAACAAGGCCAGAAGGCTTTTAGTCACAACTTTATTGGGTTCTGAGCATGCTATAACTTCCAAGGAAAAGGATCTAGGCAGTTTGGAGTTATAAAACATGAGAGGATTTTTCCCCAGTCCCAAGAGCAGGGGTGGAGCCCCTTAGAACTGCTCTGTCTTGAGCAGGAAAGGATGGTCGGTGTGCAGGAAAGGGTAAGTCTTGTGAAGGGGTCAGCTGGGGAGGAAACAGCAGCAGGACTCTGCCTCTCCCTAATAGTCCCTGGGAAGGGGAGGAAGGCAAGCCAGGAGGGAGAGCACAGCTCTTGGTTCCCAGTTACACAGAGATATACAGAGACTGCTGGAGTGTGCAGGTCCTCCTCAGCTGCCAAAGCAGCTAAGGCTCTGTTTCTGGGGCCCTACTGGGCCCAGGACTGCAGCCTAGCAAGGACAGGTAGTCAGAGTTGGGCTGAACTTTAGGGTTTGTGGGTGTGGATCCTGTGGGGGCTCCTCATGTAAAACACCTCTGTCCTATGAGACAAGAGTGTCCCCCATCTGCTGGAATGGGTCAGAAATGGGGCGAGGCCTAGCTCTGCCCCTTGTCCCGAGGTCGGCCCTCCTGGCCTGACGAAGGGATAGGTAGCTGGTCCTGGGAGTGACAACTGGGCGGAGGACCCTGGCCCAGAACAAGGGCAAGGGTCATGGGCCAGGTACTTGAGGGATGTCTTGGGGCACACACCTTGTCGAATTTCTTATGGCTGTAGATCTTGTTTTTGTTCATGAACGTTAGCAAGATCCAGTCACACAGGAAGGAACCCTAAGGCCAGTAGACACCAGTGGTTAAGAGGCTGGCAGATCCCTGCAACCCCACCCAGACCCACAGATGGGTTCCTTACCACCCCAATGGAGGTCAGAGCAGTGGCCACATTAATGATGGTGGGAATGAGGCTGAATTTCCCTGCCTGGGGAGAACAGGCTTGCTTTTAGACATTTGGCTTGAGAAGGGGTGCCAGGGACATGGAGCTGTGTTAGCTCAGGCCTAGACAAAACCCCCATGGTGGGCTGGCAGGGATGGCGGCCCCAGTATTAGGGCTGCATGTACCTGTCCGTGCACAATGACATCAATGCGAATCCCGTAGGCTTTGATGAGTGTGCGAGTGGTGGTGCCATTTGTGTTGTAATACTTGGCAAACCTAGGGTGGGGTGAACAAGAAGCTCTAACCAGGTTTCTTGACCCTTGGGGTCCAGTATTCCTGAACTCCCATCTTCCTAGGGCCACTTCTGAGAAGCCACAAGCCAGGGTGCACTGCAGTTTGTCATGGACCCAGACAGCCTGAGGACAGGTACCTGAAGTTGTAGCCTGAGGAGGCAGGGATATGCTTTGGGTCAAGCCTGCGGAAGGAGTACTTGGGATTGCACTCCGATTCAGAGAGGTCCAGGTCACAGTCCCAGTTGATGATGACCCCAATGACGCCACCCTGCACAGAAAGAGGCAAGAGTGGGGTGGAGGGGGGCACAGAGCCCTTAGGAGCCGAGCCCCGCCTCCAGGCTGCTCCAAGCCAAAGGTGAATGTCCAGCATGGGAGGCCTGTGGAGCGGCTAGCACCTGCTGTGGGGCCTGATGGCAAGATCCATTTCAGTGCCTACGCCACAGACCCCAGAGGGCACGGCGGGCTGCCCCGCCCCGCTCCTTGTCCTCACCTTTTGGGCCAGCTCTGTGAAGTTCTCCCCGGCCTGGTCCACGATGAAGCCCAGCCTGAAGATGGGGCAGTAAGGGTCAGAGTCGTGGTCGAACGTGCAATGCTTCAGGTAATCTCCCCTCTGACTCGCGATGTTTCCCCTAAGGGGTAAGAAAGGCTCGTGCCCCGCAGCCCAGCAGGCACGCCCGCCGGAGCCCCTCCCGCCGGCCCCCACCCCGCCGGAGACCGCTCCCCGCCGGAGCCCCTCCCGCCGGCCCCCTCCCCGCCAGAGCCCCTCCCCGCAGGCCCCCCTCCCCGCCGGAGACCCCTCCCCGCCGGCCCCCTCCCCGCCGGAGCCCCTCCCGCCGGCCCCCTCCCCGCCGGGGCCCCCTCCCCGCCGGCCCCCCTCCCGCCTGCCCCCCTCCCCGCCGGGGCCCCCTCTCGCCTGCCCCCCTCCCCGCCGGAGACCCTCCCCGCCGGCCCCCTCCCCGCCGGCCCCCCTCCCCGCCGGAGCCCCTCCCGCCGGCCCCCCTCCCCGCCGGCCCCCCTCCCCGCCGGCCCCCCTCCCGCCTGCCCCCCTCCCCGCCGGAGACCCTTCCCGCCTGCCCCCCTCCCCGCCGGCCCCCTCCCCGCCTGCCCCCCTCCCCGCCGGCCCCCTCCCACCAGCCCCCTCCCGGGTCTCACTTGGAGAACTGGAACTTGGGGTAGTGGATGCTGTTCTTGATGAGGATGGTGAAATTCGGGGCCATGTGACCCAGGAACTGGCTGCGGAGGCACGGGCAGGGGCTGAGTCTTCCCTCCCCGCCCGCCCGTCCAGGAGGGCCGTGAGGAGCCCGGCGCACCTGGCGGAGGCCCCGTCCTCCAGCGGGCACCAGGCCGACACCTCGCAGGTCCTGGCGGGCCCGTGGTAGTAGGGCACGCAGCGGCCGGTCCGAAGTCCTGGGGGCAGACGGCGGCTGTGAGGTCCTGGGGCCCGGCTCGGCTCGGACCCCCACCCCACCCCCGCGCACCGACCGTGGCCCAGCATGTCCAGCTCCCCGGGCGCACAGTCGTCGTCTGAGTGGCAGACTGCGTTCTGGACTCTCAGGCTCTGGGGAAGACACTGGGCGTGGGCCGCGGACCCTACGGCGAGCTGGGCCCCCATCCCCGCTGGGCCCCCTCCCCACTCCCGCTGGGCCCCCATCCCCGCTGGGCCCCCTCCCCACTCCCGCTGGGCCCCCCAACCCTGCTGAGCCCCCCATCCCCGGTGGGCCCCCTCCCCACTCCCGCTGGGCCCCCCAACCCCGCTGGACTCCCCATCCCCACCCCGCTGGACCCCCCATCCCCACCCCCGCTGGGCCACCCATCCCCGCTGGGCCCTCCCTCCCCACCCCGCTAGACCCCCCATCCCGCTAGACCCCCCATCCCCGCTGGGCCCCCCATCCCCACCCCCGCTGGGCCCCCATCCCCGCTGGGCCCCCCATCCCCAACCCCGCTGGCCCCCCATCCCCACCCCCGCTGGGCCCTCCATCCCCACCCCCGCTGGGCCCCCATCCCCGCTGGGCCCCCCCAGCCCCACCCCCGCTGGCCCCCCTTCCCCACCCCCGCTGGGCCCCCCATCCCCGCTGGGCCCCCCATCCCCACCCCGCTGGGCCCCCCATCCCCGCTGGGCCCCCCATCCCCACCCTGCTGGACCCCCCATCCCCGCTGGGCCCCCTCCCCACTCCCGCTGGGCCCCCCAACCCCGCTGGACTCCCCATCCCCACCCCGCTGGGCCCCCCATCCCCACCCCCGCTGGGCCCCCCATCCCCGCTGAGCCCCCATCCCCGCTGAGCCCCCCATCCCCGCTGGGCCCCCTCCCCACTCCCGCTGGGCCCCCCAACCCCGCTGGACTCCCCATCCCCACCCCGCTGGGCCCCCCCATCCCCACCCTGCTGGACCCCCCATCCCCGCTGGGCCGCGCGCTCACCTCCGGGCAGGTCCCCAGGGCCTGCAGGGCGGTGACCTCGATCCTGGTGACCACGCTGAACACGCTGCCCCCCTAGGCGGGGAAGGGGTGGAGGGCGGAGGGCGTGGGTGGGCGGCGCCGCCCTGCCCGCCCCGTCCCGCCGCCCGGCCTCCCCGGTCCCCACCGTCCTGCCCGCCCCGTCCCCCGTCCCCGCCCGCCCGCCCCCGACCCCGCCGCCCGCCCGCCCCGTCCCCGGTCCCCGCCCGCCCCGTCCCGCCGCCCGCCCGCCCCGTCCCCCGTCCCCGCCCGCCACGTCCCGCCGCCCGGCCTCCCCCGTCCCCGCCGCCCGCCCGCCCCGTCCCCGCGCGCACTCACCTCTGGGGGCTTCACGTACTCCTCGACGTCCCACACTCGGCGCCCCGACGCGGTGATCCCCTTCACCTTGGTGACGACCGAGCTCTCGGGGCCCGTCTCGCGCTCCTGGTAGCTCTTCTGGACGATGAACACGTACCTGCGGGCGGGCGGGCGGGGGCGCCGGCTCCCGAGGCGGCCCGGGACGACGGGGCCGCGAGCGCCCCGCCGGGCCCGAGCCGTGAGCGTCCCCCCGCCCCTCCGTCCCCCCGCGCCCCCGTTCCCCCTCCACGCGCCCCGCGCCCCTCCGCGCCCCCTCCGCCCCCTGCTCCCCCCCGCCCTGCGCCCCCGTTCCCCCTCCACACGCCCCGCGCCCCTCCGCCCCCCCTGCTTCCCCCGCCCCCCCCCCGCCCCGCGCACCACACGAAGTAGAGCAGGATGAGCAGCTGCACGGCGCGGTGCACGACCCCCAGGCGCCGGCTCCGCACCACCACCACCTTGGGGGTCTCGTAGTCCCAGAACGCCGACCAGCAGCCCCGAGCCAGGCTCCGGGCCGCGGCCGCCGCGCCGGGGAGCTCGGGCCGAGCCGCGGCCATGGCGCCCTGGGTCCGGGCGGTCGCGGCAGGACGCCCGGTCCGCCCCGGTCCGCCCCGGTCCTCCCGGTCCGCCCCGGTCCGCCGGGCGCCCCTCCCCGGGCGTGGCCGCCGCTCGGCCCGCGGCTCGGTGTCCCCCGTGCTGGGCGCCCCCCTCCCCACGGCCCCCCCAGGCCCCAGCCCAGCGGGAGCCCCGAGGGGCCGGCGGGGCGGGGCGGGGCGGGGCGGCCGGGGGTGAAGGGGGGGTGGGGGGGGAGAGGAGGGGAGGGGCGGAGGCGCCAGGGCCCTGCGCACCGAGCCCCACCTCGCCACATCCCGCACTTGCGGAAGCTCCAGCCTCTGCCACCCCGTTTACTACTTTGTAACAAATCCTAAACCATCATTGAGTGTGTGTGTGTGTGTGTGTGTGTGTGTGTGTGTGTGTGTGTGTGTGACAGAGAGAGAGGAGAGACAGACAGACAGACGACAGGGACAGAGAAAGAGACAGACAGAAGACAGGGACAGACAGACAGAAAACAGGGACAGACAGAAAACAGGGACAGACAGAAAACAGGGACAGAGAGAGACAGACGACAGGGACAGAGAGACAGACAAGACAGGGACAGACAGACAGATAGAAAACAGGGACAGAGAGACAGAAGACAGGGACAGACAGACAGAAAACAGGGACAGACAGAAAACAGGGACAGAGAGAGACAGACGACAGGGACAGAGAGACAGACAAGACAGGGACAGACAGACAGATAGAAAACAGGGACAGAGAGACAGAAGACAGGGACAGACAGACAGAAAACAGGGACAGACAGACAGAAAACAGGGACAGAGAGACAGAGACAGGGACAGGGAGAGACAGTCTGCTTTGCTCCATTAAACTACTTGATTAAACTTGCCTCAGGCAAGACATGGTAGAACTGGTTTGTAACCCCCTAGAGGCTAAGGCCAGAGGATGTGAGTTCACGCTCAGCCTGACCTATACAGTGAGACCTTGTCTCAAAACATTTCGTTTTTTACATTTACCTCATGTTTTCCGTGTATCCATCCCTATTTTCAGTTACTGGAAGCATATACCTTTGGGTGGAATCTGTGTCGTATGGTGATTCTCTAACTTTCTGAGGAAGCATCAGTTTTCCAACGGCTGAACCATAGCACACGCTTACCAGCAATGTTTCAGTGTTTAGTTTTTACACATTCTTGCCACTTCTTATTCTTCACTTACTTGCTTACCCATCCATCACCTGAGTATAGAAAATGGTGTCCTGTTTCTTGAGGGTTATGATGCTGAGTATCTTTAGGCCCATTTTTAAATTGGGTTGTCTTTCCGTTAAGATATAGAAGATGGGGCCAGGAGCATGTCCTAGTGGTAGACTGCTTGCCTAGCATGCATGAAGCCCTGGGCTCAATTCCTTGGTTACCACATACACAGAAAAATCCAAAAGTGGTGCTGAGGCTCAAGTGGTAGTGCTAGAGCTCTAGCCTTGAGAAAGCCCAAGGACAGTGCTCAGGCCCTGAGTTCAAGCCCCAAGACTGGCAAAAAAAAAAAAAAAGATATAGAAGGCAAGCCAGTAGCCAGTGGCTCACACTGTAACCCTAGCTACTCAGGAGGCTCAGATCAGAGGCCATGAGACCCGTTAACTGGCTGTCTCCAATTGGTCCTGGGTTGGACATGGGGGCAGACCCCGGGAGAGGCTGCCACTGGCCACACCCGACTCTCATTCAGGCCAATTGCTGCAGAGGCTTCAAGGGTGTCCAGAGTCGGCTGAGGTGTGTGTGTGCTGGCACTGTCCCTGTAAGGCTTCAAGGGTGTCCAGAGACTGCTGAGGTGTGTGTGTGCTGGAATTGTCCATGTGCACACTCAGGCCGTCACACACACTGGGCAGCTGGCCTGGATGAGGCCGGATAGAAGAGAGGAGGCCTGGGTGGAATGGGGGCAGTGAGATGCCTTGTGCCCACGACTAACCTAGATCTCTGTGTCAGGCTGGTCTCTTCTGGAAGCTGCAGCCCAGCTGGTCTCACTCTTACACAGAGAAGCAGGTAGACCTGAGATAAAAAGGTAAGGCCACTGTGTTCTTGTTGTGATGTCAGGGACCTGAAGGTTCTTAGGATGTTGGTGTGATGGCTGTGGAAAATAATGATGTGCCCCAAGTGCTTGGTGACAGGGACCCGGGCCTTGCTGCCTCACTGTGGGGAAAGGGCTTTTCTGCACATAAACATCTGAAAGGACACTAGCACAGACACCAGGAGGTCAGAGTGCTTTGGCCCTAGCTGATCACTGTCCTGACCACCATGCACTGTGTGTGGGGACCCCTCCTCTGCTGAGTGAGAGGCTCCCCCACTGCTGGGCTGATCTCAGTATGGCAGGAACAGCTCAGCTTCCACTCACCGGGATTTGTGTTATCGTTGGCATCCAGCTTCTGTCTAGAAGATTGAGATCATTTGGGGTCAAGCTGAGGCTGATGCAGAAGGAAAAGAGAGAAGTCTCAGAAAGGAGACCCTTCTTACAAGGACGTTTCCGTCTGAGGGGCAGTGAAGGCTAGGTGTACTTTCCGTCTGAGGAGTACTGAAGGAAGGCTGTTGAAGTGCACAGATGCTGTGCCCAGGCACTGCCAACAGTTCATTTTCATGACAGCCACTGAGCATACAGCTGACCGTTTCTGCAATTCTAAGGGCATGGTGGTATCCTTCTGTCAGCATGGGACCTTAGGCAAAGTGAGACCATATACTTCTGTCTGTTTACGGCTGACTTCCTTTATTTAGCATAGTGGCCTCAAAGCTCGTCCATGTTGTGGCATGCAGGAAGAATTTCCCCCTTTTCATAGATGTAGATCACATTTCATGCACCGTCATGGGCGTTTGGATTGTCTCCACCTTTCATCATCTTGAACAGTGCTGAACTGTGGCCTGGCATTGCAATGCTCAGTGTGTTCCTGTGTGGTGTGGGGCTCTTTGATCAGTCATGGACATCGTGCCCACATCAGAAACTGGATCTGAGACTTTTTTTTTTGGCCAGTCCTGGGCTTGAGTTCAGGGCCTGAGCACTGTCCACTGTCCTTGGGCTTTCTCATGGCTAGAGCTCTACCACCTGAGCCACAGAACCACTTCCAGCTTTTTCTATGTATGTGATACCAAGAAATCAAGCCTAGTTCTTTGTGCATGCCAGGCAAGCACTCTACCTCTAGGTCAAACGCCCAGCCCCTTTTTTTTCTCCCTTTGTTTTGGGGTTTGATCTAAGGGCCTAACTACGGTCCCTGAGCTCTTTTGCTCAAGGCTAACACTCTGCCACTTAAGCCACAGATCTATTTCTGGCTTTTTGGTGCTTAATTGGAGATCATTGTCTCACAGACTTTCCTGCCTGAGCTGGGTTTGAACCACAATCCTCATATCCGAGCCTCATGAACAGCTAGGATTACAGGTGGAGTCACTGGCCCCTGGCCTCGTGATACTCATACCGCCACTAAAACTAAGAAAAATCTGGAAACAGAGCTGTGGCTCAAGTGGTAGAGCATTAGCCTTGGGCAAAAACGCTCAGGGACAGAGTTCAGGCTGAGTTCACGCTCTAGAACTGGCACACAAAAATGAAGCTGGGGAGCTGGAAGAGCTTGGTGCTTAGATGGTAGAGTGTGTGCTAGCCAGTGAGCAAGAGTGTCAGACGCAGAGTTCAAGACCCTGTCTCAAACTGAAAATAAATAAATACACACACACACACACACACACACACACACACACAGGGATGGTGCCATTCCAGAGGCTCTGCCAGGACCCCAGTCTACATGGCAGATCCCCAGACAAAGCATGTCTGCAAGGCAGCCCTGCGCTGTCTGATCACACTCAGAATGGGGTTGTGGCCCAAGCCATTGTTTCTAGCATCTGAGGTGACCCTCCTGCCTTATCTTTAAGACTCTCTAGGGGGTGTCTGAACATACCCAGCTTACTAGGGCACACATGTTCCTTCTGCAAGGCTCTGCCATGTCCTACACAACGTGAGTACTCTGGGAGTGATTAGGCACCTTCCGGATGGGTGGAGAGAACGCAGAGTGCTGAGGCCACAGAGAAGGCATGCAGAGGATGGCCAGGACACACCGTGGGGCAAGGCAGGAGTGGAAGGTTTCTCCCAGAGCTCCCACAGGAAGTACTTGGGCAGAGTCGGTGCACTGAGTTCAAACCCCTCTCCCTGGAAGTATTTCTCCTGTGCAGCAGAAGCTGTGGCTGTTCAAGGTCTCTACCAGTGTCACCACAGACTTCCATCCATGGACAGCTGTCCCATCTTTAAAGCCACAGGGCACCAAAAAAAAAAAAAAACAAATCTGGGGTGCATGGCCAGCTCTCTCCTCACGTTTGTGGGCAGGACCTCTGCTCCACTGTCAGCATCCCGCTGTGTCTGGGCGAGCTGGCCAGGCACAGTCTGGGAATGGCATCTTTCCTCCCCGCCTTTGATCTGCACAGCCCTGTACTGCTCTCTGCAGATTCTAACAGGAGATAACCAAAGTCTACACAGGACACCATGCACCGAGACAGACATTCACAAGGACACGAGCAGAGCTGCAGGTGTTCTCACCATGACTCGAAGGTGGCCCTGTGTAGTCTGAGGACACATGGAGTGGGGTGGAGGGGGCGGCTGAGACTGTCTAGTTTCTGAGGCCACTATGAGTGGTACCAGCTGAGCAGACTGACATTAAGTCCGAGCCAGCTCATACCTGCTCTGTCCCCCACCTCAGCCACCTCTTCCCTAACCCCATTCCGGATCTTACAGATACCAGCTTCTATTCCAAGTTTTGGTGGCCCCTCCTGGCATGCCACACTCCATGTCTGAGAGGATATTACTCACCTTGACTCAGGGCCAAGCACCAGCTGGTGCCCCGTGCTCCAAGGGGCTGGGCCTGAGGTCGAGTCTGGTTCCATTTACAGCTTGCTAAGTGAACAAGCAAGCACTGTTCTTAGAAGTAGAAAATCCTTGATGGGCATGGTGGCTCATACCTGTAATCCTAGCTACTTAGGAGGCTGAGATCTGAGGATCGTGGTTCAAAACCAGCCTGCACACTAAAGAATGGGAGATTCTTATCTCTAATCATTAGAAAATGTAAAGTAGGGCTGAGTCTCAAGGGGTAGGGTTGTAGCCTTGAGCTGAAAAGCTTAGGGACAATGCCCAGGCCCAGGGGTACAGCGGTAGCCTTGAGCTGAAGAGCTCAGGGACAGTGCCTAGACCTGGAGTTCAAGCCCCATGACCCACCAAAAAAAAAAAAAAAAGAAAGTGAAAAAACAGTGTCCAAGCCCTGAGTTCAAGCCCCACCATCAATATGTGTGGAATCTAGATGACTCACAACACACAATCACAAAGGGTGAACACACACAAAGAATCAGGAAACACTGAAAAAAAGGCCGGGGAAGAAACCACCCAGATGAGGCCCTAAAACAGCTGCTCAGCTCAAAGGAGGAATCTAGAGGGGCCCAGGGCCCACAGCCATGGAGGCAGCCGGGGGAGGCGGGCTGCGGGAGGCCACTCACTCCTCCCCTGGCTTCCTCCTGACTCTGTATTTCACATCTGGGCTGCAGCCCATTTTGCTTTTCATGTGGCTTTTCCCAAATCATCTTGTTTAAATTCATGAGGAGCATGCTTCACTCAGAGAAAAGGTTAAGTTCTTTTCCATTCTGTGTTAAAAATAAATGAGCTATCAAGCCAGGAAAGGTGACAGAAAACACTTAGCTGTATATTTCCAAGTGAAGAAAGCAGATCTGAAAGGTTCTACCGTTTCAACTCCATGACATCTGGGAAAGGCCAAACCATGGGGAGAAGAGAAGGACCAGTGGCTGCTAGCCTCGGCCGCGGGGAGGATGAGTGAGTGTCCTGGGGGAGACTTGGCGGGAGAACTCAGTAAGTTTATTATTTCAGTGAAAACTTATTTTGCAAGAGAAGTGGGTGAGGACGTCTGTGAGGCCCGTGCCGGGTCCCGGGTGAGGCCTGGTCCTGGGTGAGGCCCGTGCCGGGTCCTGGGTGAGGCCCGTGCCTGGCACCTCCACAGGCCTGCTGCACCATGCATGGTACAGGGCTGCCGCTGCCGCTGCCGCTGCTGCTGCTGCTGCTGCTGCCGCCCCGGCCCACGCCTGCCTCCCTGCAGAGCAGGAAGGAGTCGGCGACCCTGTCCCACAAGGTGGGTGCTCCAGCTGGCCTGCCCCACGCCACCGCCAGGCTCTCTGGACGGGACAGACCAGGGCTCCACCGTGGACACTGCCACGGGGCTGGGCCGGGCCCCGAGGCTCCACTTGACCTGGCACACGGCCCGCGACGTGCAGGAGACCGGGGAGGCCTGCGAGCAGCACTCCGAGTGCCAGACCCGCTGCTGCGTACCCACCAGCCTGAACCCGCAGAAGTTCTGCACCACCAAGAACCTCATCCTGCAGTGCCTGCCCTGGCGGAAGGTGGGGGCCTGCGGGGCGGGGCGGAGGGCGGGGCGGGGGCGGAGCCTGGGGCCGGCGGGGCGGGGCCGGACGGAGGGCGGGGCCTGGGGTCAGCGGGGGCGGGGCCGGACGGAGGGCGGGGCCTGGGGTCGGCGGGGGCGGGGCCTGCGGAGGGCGGGGCCTGGGGCCGGCGGGGCAGGGCCGGCGGCGTTGCGGAGGGCGGGGGCGGGGCCTGAGGGGCGGGGCCCGGGAGCAGGGGCGGGGCCAGGCGCCGGGGCAGCAGGAGCCCTCTGGCCGCTTCACTTCCGCAGCCCAAAGGCCACCCCTGCTCCCGCCATGAGGAATGCCATAGCGACTGCTGCGTGCGCACCAGCAACTTCCTGGAGACCTTCTGTACCCCCAAGACCATGCTGAGCTGCACATCCTGGCGCAAGGTGGGCGGGGGGGGGGGGGCGTGGAGGGGAGGAGCAGGGAAGGAAGGAAGGGCTTGGGGCGGGGAGAGGGCGGGCCCTTGCTCCCGGTCTGGGGAGGAGCGGGGAGGAGCGGGAGGGGGTGGAGGAGAGGGAGGGGATGGGGAGGGAGCGTCCCGCCGCCCCGCCGACCGCCCGCCCGCAGCCCCACGGGCACCTGTGCCAGAGCCACGAGCAGTGCTGGAGCCTCTGCTGCATCCAGATGAGCGAGAGCAGCCCCACGCGCTGCTGGCCGCGGACCGGGTTCCTGTCGCAGTGCCTGCCGCTGGTGGGTGCGGGCAGGGGGGGGGGGGGGGGGGGGGGGTAAGAAGGGCCTCCCTCCTCCCCCCCCACCCCACGCCCCCTCCTCCCCACCTACACGCCCCCCTCCTCCCCCGACCCCACGCCCCCCTCCTCGCCCACCTCCACGCCCCCCTCCTCCCCCGACCCCACGCCCCCTCCTCCCCACGCCCCCTCCTCCCCACCTCCACGCCCCCCTCCTCGCCCACCTCCACGCCCCCCTCCTCCCCCGACCCCACGCCCCCTCCTCCCCACGCCCCCTCCTCCCCACCTCCACGCCCCCCTCCTCCCCCACCTCCACGCCCCCCTCCTCCCCCACCTCCACGCCCCCCTCCTCCCCCGACCCCACGCCCCCTCCTCCCCCCCCCCACCCCACGCCCCCTCCTCCCTCCGACCGCACGCCCCCCTCCTCCCCCGACCCCACGCCCCCCTCCTCCCCACCTCCACCCCCCCTCCTCCCCCACCTCCACGCCCCCCTCCTGCCCACCTCCACGCCCCCCTCCTCCCCCACCTCCACGTCCCCCTCCACCCCCTCTACCCCCACCCCCTCTCTCCCCCTTGGCCTGGCCCCATCCTCCGCCCCCCCCAGCACTTTCTGCCCTCGTGGCTCCCCTAGTGAGTAGAGGCAATGGAGCCCCACGGAGGAGGAGAGGAGGACGAGCTCTGCTGCTGCTGACCCTCCGGGCTGGGGCTCGGGAAAGCTGGGAAGGACGGGCATCCGTGTCTGCCAGCCGGGATGGGAGGCCATGGGACAGCTCTGTGTAAAACCTGAATAAAACCCCAGCCACGGGGGGCAGAGGTGTGGAGTCTCCAGAATGACCCGTGAACCACAGGGCTGGGGGCAGAGGTGTGGAGTCTCCAGAATAATCAGTGAACCACGGGGCTGGGGGCAGAGGTGTGGAGTCTTGTGGGGTTAGCCTGTGCGGTCTCCAGAATGACCAGTGAAACACAGGGTGGGGCGGGGAGTGTGGCCTGGTGGTGGAGTGCCTGCCTAGCACGCAGGAAGACCAGGATTCCATTCCTTGGTACCACAGACATAGAAAAGGCCAGGTGTGGTGCTGAGGCTCAAGTGGTAGAGCTCTAGCCTTGAGAAAGTCCAGGGGCAGTGCTCAGGCCCTGAGCTCAAAACCCAGGACTGGCAAACAATAATAATTTGAATGTTTGCATCCTCCAGCCCCCCCCCCCCAAAAGCTTATACTGAATCTCACTCACTACCCCGCAGTCTGGCTGGGAGACTGGAGTTAGGTCACCAGGGCTCCATGGAAGCTGGAAGCTGTTCTCACCACTTCAGGGACAGGGACAGAACAGGGCCTTCCTGCCACACCTCCAGAATATGAGAAATCGATGTTTACTCTCAGGTGAACAAATACCACAGACACCCTCCATCCCAGGTGGAGGTAAAGCTGACATACTTTGGTCAGAACTGTGTAAACATGTTTGAAGGAGTATATGGAAAATTAAGAGTTCAGTGGGGATTATGTGGGGCTACAACATTTCTAGCTTCAAACAAATTTCTCAACAGGCACCAGTGGGTCATGTCTCTAATCCCAGACTGAAATCTGAAGACCAGGATTTGAAATCAGCGCCATGAGACTTGTTTTTTTCTTTTTTCAGTCCTGGGGCTTGAACTCAGGTCCTGGGCATTGTCCCTGAACCTCTTTTGCTCAAGGCTAGCACTTTACCACTTGACCCACAGTGCCACTTCCATTCCTCAGTAATGGAACCAGGGTTTTATGCATGCTAGGCAAGCACTCTACTACTAAACCGCATTCCCAGTCTAGAGACTCTTATTTCTAATTAATCACCAAAAAAGCCAGAAGTAGAGTTGTGGCTGAAATGGTAGAATGCCAGCCTTGAGCAAGAAAGCTAAGGGACAGTGCCCAGTCCCTGAGATCAAGCTCCAGTACTGGCACAAAAAGGAAAAAAAAAAGATTCTAAGCTGGGCACAGTGGCTCACACTTGTAATCCTAGCTACTCAGGAGACTGAGATCTGAGGATCAAGGTTCAAAGCCAGCCCGGGCACAGAAGGCCCAGAGACTCTTATTTCCAATTAACCTCTAGAAAGTGAGGCTTGGCTCAAGGGTAGGGCAGTAGCCTTGAACTAAAGAAGAGCTCAGGGACAGTGCCCAGGCCAAGTTCAAGCCCTGTGACCCACAAAAAAAGAAAAGAAAGATTCTAAACTAATTGTTTTCAAGTCTATAGCTCACAGCCGAGTATATTTGTGTATTTGTTACTGAACTAGGCCCCTGAATTCATCCCACAGAAAAACTTGTACCTGGCAGATGGGTATTGGGGGAAAGAAAGACTTTATTGAGGGTGCAGTGTCTTCTCCTGGCATTGAGGCCCGTTTCAGTTCTGGCCACATGGGGTGTTTGGATGAGGACCAGGTCAGGGTCACCACTGGGGATCCAAGGCAGTGGCATTCATAGCAAAAGCTTTTTCTATCCAAAGCAGTACTGTCCAGCTTCCTTTCCGCTTTGTAGCCAACTGCAAGTTTCTGGAATAGCTCGGAAAATCAATTACTATCTCGGGAACTTGTGGGGAGACCATCTTCTGAGAATGGCAGAATGGGAATAAAGCCAGGTGAACTCAGCCCGCCAGCAAACGCCCTGGGCTCATGCAGTACCAAGGCCAGCCACTCGAGGGAGACGTGGCCTTGGGAACACAGAGGCGCCCGAGCCCTGATAGCTCCTCTACCAGCGGGACTCAGCCGTTGGCCAGCTGCCTGAGGTGCCAGCGCAGCCTTCCAGAGACCAACGGCCAGCTCCCACCAGGGAAAGGGGTTTCCCTCCAAACCAGTCCCAAGTGGAATTCACCTGTTCAGCCTGGCTCCCCCCCAGGGCCTGATCGGCAGCCATCACCCCCACTGAAGACCAACTTTCTGGCCAGGGAGGAGTGGGTCAGCTTCAGGTGATGGGCTGGGGCTGGACAGGGTCGGAAGGGAACACATCACAACTTGGGGCCCGTGGGACTGGCTTCTCAGCATTCTTGAAGATCGAGGGGAACCAAATCTGGAGAAGGGAAGACTAGAAGGGCAGGCAAGGTGCCACCTGCAGCTGCACACCGAGTCTGGCTTCCTGACCCAGGGAATGGACCCGAGGGTGAAGCCATGCAGATAATATGGCATCCTGGACAATGAGTTGTTGGGGTACCTGGGGTACCCCCATCTGGCCACCACTCTGCAGCATCATTACACGGGCAGGACTTCGGTTTGGGGTTTGGGCAGAACCAGTGACACATCGACTTCACCTCTGAACCACAGATGATGAGGGGTGCTGTAGGTCCTGGGCCCTGCGTGTAAGGCAGGCAGTGATGGCTGCTTTTACTACAGCGGAGGAGGGGACCGCAGAGCAAGTGAGTACAGACTCCTTCCTGCCCATAGGGGGCAGCATCCAAGCTCCCCACAGCCCATGCTCTAGGGAGCACTGCAGCCCCTGCTGCAGTACCGGTGTCAGCGTGACCTGCAGAGTGGCGGCTGGCCCCAGGGCCACGTAAAACATAGACCTAAAAATAACGTGAAGTTAAGCTTCACACTGGTGGCTCACACCTGTAGTCCCAGCTGATCAGGGGGCTGGGACCCTCAGACTGCAGTTTAAGCCGGCCCAAGGGGGAACGTCCCTGACTCCCTGATCTCCAGTAAACTACTAAAAACTAGATGGGAGTGGAACTGGATCAATCGGTAGATGCCAGGCTCAGAGGCAGTGCTCGGGCCCTGGTGCTTGGTGGCAGTCTTCTAGGAGAGGAAGAAAAGTCTGTAATCTGTCTTTAGACGCCTGCGCCTCTAAAATTCTTGTCTGGCAGATGCATTTTGAGAACAAGATGAAGAGGAGTCTGGGCTGGGAGCGTGGCCCAGTAGTAGCATGCTGGCCTAGCATCCACAAAGCCCTGAGTTTGATTTCTCAGAACCACATACACAGAAAAGGCCGGAAGTGGCGCTGTGGCTCGAGTGAGCAAAAAGTGTCCACGGACAGTGCCCAGGAGGCCCTGGGTTCAAGCCCCAGGACTGGCAAAAAAGAAAAATAAAAAAGGATGGACAGGAGTCCACAGAGCTGTTCTTGGGGCAAGAGCTAGCCAGTCCTGAAGCCCAGTACGCTGAGCTGTTGACCTGAGGTGCTCAGCTGGACCAGTGCCCTCCACATGGGGACTGAGCCCCAGTGTAGCAGGAGTTGCAAGTCATTCTGCAACGTTCCTCCCTGGGCGGAGGGCTCAGTGCTGGCATGGTTGAAGGATGGCTGCTGCAATTATCTATCATCTATCTTCTTTCTTTCCTTCCCTCCTTCTCTCTTTCTTCTTTTTCATGCCACTGCTGGGGCTTGAACACTGGGCTTCAGTTCTGTCTCTGAGCTCTATTTGCTCAAGGCTAGCACTCTACCACTTGAGTCTGGAGCCACTTCTGGTTGTTTTTTTTTGTTTGTTTTTTCCAGTCCTGGGGGTTAAACTCAGGGCCTGTCTTTGGACACTTTTTTTCTCAAGTCTAGCCCTCTGCCACTTGAGCCACAGCACCACTTCTGACTTTTCCTATGTATGTGGTACCGAGGACTCAAATTCCAGTCTTTGTGCATGCTAGGTGAGCACTCTACCACTAGGCCACACTTCTGGAATCACTTCTGGCTTTTTCTGTGATTAATAGGAGATAAGAGTCTCATAAAGCTGGGCGCAGTAGCTCTTGCCTACAATCCTAGCTCCTCAGGAGGCTGAGATTGGAGGATCAGAGCTGGAAGCCAGCTCCCGGCAGGAAAGTCCGTGAGACTCTGACCTCCAACCACTTAAAACCTGGATGTGGCTCAAGTGGTGGAGAGCTAGCCTTGAGCACAGACAGGCTCAGGGACAGTGCCCAGGCCTTGAGTTCAAGCTCCACAACTGACCCTCCCCCCAAAAAAGTCTCAAGGACTTCCTGTCCGGGCTGACTCTGAACAGTGCTCCTCACGTCTCAGCCTCCCGAGAGCTAGGATTACAGGTGAGAGACAACAGTGGGCCGAGTGTTTCTTTGTTAATGAGTCACCGAATAACCAGAGGAGTTTCTGGAAACTTTTTATAAAGATTACCCAGGTTAAGAATTTAATAATGCTTTATATTTATATTAACAGAGTATTTACACTTGTTTCTCTTATTATTAAAAACAAAAAGAAATCCTTTCACACTTCTGCATAATAGAATAAGGCGACCCCCTAAATTTTTGTACATTATTATTATTATTATTTTAATATATATCTGTAACTTTAATTCCAAGGACCCCGGCCAAGGCTGGGCCTGAGTGGGGGCCTCACAGTGCGTTGGACAGAAGGAAAACTTCTTCCCATAAATAAGACAGAGAAACCCCGGGGCTTGAAAGGGCTCTGGGGCCGGGAAACTACGAATCCCGACTGAAAGGGTTTTCTTTTTGGTTCTTTTCGATGTCTGAAAAGCAGAAAATTAAGAAAAAAATACAAAACCATCAAACACGCTTCTCACCGTGGGCAAAAGGTAGGAAGTCGACCTTTTCCCCGTGGCCTAATTTCAGCGCAAAAGAAGCCTGGCCGGGCGCGGGGCGCGGGGCGCGGGGCGCGCGGTCCTGGGAGTTCACGGGCGGGAAGCGGGCGCCGCTGGGCCTCGGGCTCCGCTGCGGCCTCTCGGGCTCCGGCCTTGGGCTCCGCTCCAGGCTCCGGCCTCTCGGGCTCCGCTGGGGTCTCGGGCTCCGCTCCAGGCTCCGGCCTCTCGGGCTCCGGCCTCGGGCTCCGCTGGGGTCTCGGGCTCCGCCCCAGGCTCCGGCCTCTCGGGCTCCGGCCTCGGGCTCCGCTGGGGTCTCGGGCTCCGGCCTCGGGCTCCGCTCCAGGCTCCGGCCTCTCGGGCTCCGGCCTCGGGCCCTACCGCGCCTCTACCTCCTGCGGGTTGCGCGGCGGCGGCGGGGAGAAGTCGGGCGCCTCGCCGGGCCCCAGCGCCAGCGGCGTGGTCCGGGGCCGCGCGGGGCCCCCGGCGGCCACCAGGGGCGGCGGGGCGCCGAGCGCGGCGGCGGCGGGCGGGGTGCGCGCCAGGCCGGCGCCCGGCAGCAGGCGCGGGAAGTGCAGGGCGCCCGGCGGCCGCTCCGGCTCGGGCGCAGGGCGCAGGCGCTCGGGGCTGTAGTCGTGGGGCTCGCGCTCGCGGTAGGGGCGCTCGAAGGGCGCGGGGCCCGCGGGGAAGGCGCGGCGCGGCGGCGCCTCCGGGCCGCAGCAGGCCTCGCGCAGCGGCTCCCAGGCGAGGCCCAGGCGCTCGCGGCCCAGGCCCAGGCCCAGCGGCGGGAGGCCGGGCGCGGGCGGCAGGCGCTCGGGGCGGCCGGGCGCGGCCTCCTCCGCCTCCGCCTCCTCCTCCCCGCGTTCCTCCTTGACCTTCACGTCTCCCCGAGCGCCCCGCTCCGCCGGGGACCCGCGGCCCAGGCCCGGCAGGCGCAGGCGCTCTTCCAGGGCCGCCTGGCCGCAGGGGGACGGCGGGCGCGTGGCCGGCCGGGGCCGGGGCTCCTGGGCCGGCGAGAGGCTCTCCTTGACCCGCGGCTCCGCCGGGAGGCCCAGCGCGGCCGCGCCACGCCGCAGAGCGCCGCCGACGGGGAGGCCGGGCGCGGAGGGCGAGGCGCGGCTCCGCAGGCGCGTCTTCTCCAGGAGGTCCCTGGGGCAAAGGGCCGGGTCACACGGGCTCCGCGCAGGCCCGCGCTGGGCTTTCCTCCCCGCCGCCGCGCTCCGGGGCCCGCCCAGCGCCCCCGCCGCCAGCGGGCGTCGGCCCCGAGCCTCCCGCCGGGCTTAAGGGCTGGCGGGAGGGCGGAGCGCGGCAGCCGCCAGTGCGCGGAGCGCTTGGCCGGCCTGGGGCGGCTCCGCACCCCACTCCTCGGCCCACCCAGCCCCGGCGCCCCAGGAGCCGCCGCAGAGGGGCTTGGCGGCCTGGAGAGGGACGGCGAGCCGGGGCGGGCCAGGCTGCCTGTCCCCTGGTGGGCTCCAGAGGGAGGGGAGGGCGGGGAGGGCGGGCCAGGCTGCCTGTCCCCTGGTGGGCTCCGGGGCGGGGAGGGCGTGGAGGGGCGGGCCAGGCTGCCTGTCCCCTGGTGGGCTCCTGAGGAGGGGAGGGCGGGCCAGGCTGCCCGTCCCATGGAGGGCTCCTGGGGGGCGGGCCAGGCTGCCTGTCCCCTGGTGGGCTCCGGGGCGGGGAGGGCGGGGAGGGCGGCTCGGGGGGCGGCGCTGGACTCACCGCTCGCGCTCCTCTGCGTCCGCAGGCCTGGGCCAGGCGGGCGGCGCGGGGAAGGAGGGCGGCGCTCGGTGCGGCCGGCTCCAGGCCTCTCGGGGGCTGGGAAGGCCGGGCAGCGTGGAGCTCTCCGTGGGGGCCAAGGCGGGGCCCGCGGCCGCTGCAGTGGGGCGGAGACAGCGCGAGTCCGGGTGCGGCTCCGGCCGGCGCCCCCCCCCCCGGGGCGGCTCGGGCGGTCACTCACCCAGCACGGGGCCGCCCAGGCCCCCGAAGGCGCGGCCGCCCAGGCCGCCCAGGCCCCCGAAGGTGCTCGGCCTGCCGAAGGGCTCTGCGGGGAAGACAGGGCTCAGGGCCCGGCCAGGAGCGCAGCCCGGGGCTCCTCACCGCCCGGCCCTCCGCACCCACCTGTCGGGGGAGCAGCCGGGAGGAGGCCGCCCGGCCGGGCCGCAGGTCCACACGGGCTGGCAGCCGGATGGGCGGCACCTGAGTGTTGGGGAGCCGGGTTAGCAGAGCCGGGGGCCCAGCCTGCAGAGCCGGTCCCCGCCGCCCAGGAGGCCCGGCAGGGGCAGCGCCGCCTCCCCAGACCAGGAGGCCGTGTGACTTCAGGGAAACCCCTGGGGACCCTCGGGGGGGGCAGCGAGGGCAGCGAGGCCCCCCAAGAGCGCCAGGTCCGGCGCAGCTCCCAAGGCCGGAAACCCCAGCTCACAGGCGGCGGAGCTAGAAATGACCCTGGCTGCGCCAGGCAAGGGCCCGGCCTTGGGTCCGGGTCTCGGGTGTGGAACGCGTCTGCCTTGTCTGCGAGACCCCGCAGGCAGGGCAACCGTGCTGACCCTGCCCACAACCAGTCCCTGAGGTGCCCAGCCCCAGGGACGGCCAGCGCTCCTGGAGGGACTCACCAGGGGCTGCTCCCCCTCAGAGGGCGCCCCGGGATGCGACCCCGCCCTTCTCGAGTGGCCCGGGCACAAGCCACCCCAGAGCCAGCCGCTCCCAATCTACCATCCCACCAGAGCCAGGCGGTGAACAGACAGGCAGCAGTGCAGGCCTGAGGATGAACCGGCTAAGCTCCGACTCAAGCCAGACAAGACTAGCAAGGAAACAGTAAGAGGAAGCGCAAGAAAGCAGCGGCCAAATCTGTGTCTTTCCACACTTTCGGTGAGACGGACAAGCCTCTGGCAAGACACAGGAGGGAAAAGGATGGGGAGGGACTGGGTACCCGGGCTCGGCAGCACACCACTGAAACTGGAATGACAGAGGAGGTGAGCATGGAGCCCCTCCAGGGCACGGGGCCCTGGGCCGTGGCCTGAGGAGAGCGGCCGCACACTGAAGGTGTGGGGAGAAGGGACACAGCCTCTGTATTCACAGCTGAGCAAGGCTGTGGCACAGACAAGGGAGATCATACACAGTTCCCTCAGTATCAATACGCACCTCTGCTTTCCAGCCACAATCCCTTAGAGACTTTAATTTCATTCATACTTTGGGGTTCTTTTATTTATTTTTTGTAGTCATGGGTCTTGAACTTGGCCTGGGCGCTGTCCCTGAGCTCTTCAGCTCAAGGCTTACCCTTGAGCCAAGCCCAACTTCCAGTTTTCTAGTGATTAATTGGAGATAAGAGTCTCAAGGTCCCGGGCCGGGAATTTGGCCTAGTGGTTAAAGTGCTTGCCTAGCATGCACGAAGACCCGGGTTCGATTCCTCGATACCACATACATAGAAAAAAGCTGGAAGTGGTGCTGAGGCTCAAGTGGTAGAGCTCTAGCGTTGAGAAAGTCCAAGGACAGTGCTCAGGCCCTGAGCTCAAGCCCAGGACTGGCAAAAAAAAAAAAAAAAAAGTCTCAAGGTCCTTTTGTGCCCAGCTTTTGAATCCTCAGATCTCAGCCTCCTGAGTAGCTAGGATTACAGGCGTGAGCCACCGAGTCTGGCTGGGGTTCTTCTCTTCATACATGACTTATTTTTTTTTGCCAGTTTTGGGGCTTGAACTCAGGGCCTGAGCACTATCCTTGGGCTTTCTCAAGGCTAGCACTCTTACTACTTGAGCCACAGCACCACTTTTCTATGTATGTGGTATCAAGGAATTGAGCCCAGGGCTTCATGCATGCTAGGCAAGCACTCTACCACTAGGCCAAACTCCCAGACCCGTGACTATGTATTTGTGGTACTGGGACTTGAATGTGTGGACACATCGAGTTTATGGGTAGGATAAATTCCTCAAGTACTCACATATGTTCTTACCAATCCTGGTAAGAACCCTGAGTGCTCAGTAACCCTAGGAAGCAGGCAGGTTCACGTTCTCATGGGAAAGCAAAATGGAACAGGGGACGAGGGATGAGACAGGGACCCAGGGATGGAGGCGGGCCACCTACAGAACCAGTGAGCATGTGTCCTGGGCTCGAGCCAGGCTGTAGGCTGCTGGGAATACCTCTGCTCTTCACGGGGTCTGGGACAGAGCTAAGGAGAGCCAGCATGCAAGCACCAGTCCAGTGAACAGATAGAAACACCTGGCTTCATCCTGCTCACTGTATGGACGGTCTCGTAGCAGCGAGCAAACTGAGAAGACTGCGCAAGGAAGATGAGGGGACAGAGGTGGGCCAGGACTCTGGGGAAGGCCAGGGCTTGCATTAGGAGCCTGTTTGTAGAGAGGGGCCCTGCACAAAGGGTCGGGGCGAAACCTATGCACAGCAATGTGAGTGCCCGAGGGGCCCTTCTCTGGGAGACATGCATGCAAGTCTGGCCCTGGCCTCTGGGAACATTTGGCTCAGATTCTGCGTTTCCAGAGGTTCTCACTGCACCCACGGCTGCGGACAGCATTGTGCCTCCTCATGTTCATGCTGAGCATGCCAGGAAGGGTGCCTCCAACAAACTCTGGGTTCCAAGTCCTTGCAAAGGGCATCCCTAGCAGAGAGCCTTCTGTAGGAAGTTCTGTCCCCACCACCTCCACCTCCGCTTTATGCCTTCCCCTCCCCTCGGCTAACTGCTCCATCACTATTTCTTTGAGAAGGGTGTATTCCTGCTCTCAAAGGAAAACTATCCTGGGGGGCTGGACAGGGAGAGGGTCTTACCTGTGTTGGAGAAGAGGGGCCGGGCCAGGTCCTGTGGGTAATGGAGCCCCGCGAGCATGCCTGGGGCTGGGGGCCTGCTGAACAGGTCCAGCTTGGCGGCCACCTCCAGCTTGTGAGGGTCCAGCTGCATCTGCTGAGGACAGAGCATGGGCAGGGACTACCTGTGGAGGCCAGTGCACCTTCTAGAAGAACTGGAGCCCTTGGCCAGGGCTCACAGGGCTGACTCAAGAAAGCTGGCTGGGTGCCAGCTCACGCCTGCCATCCTAGCTACTTATACTCAATAGTCTGAGATCTGAGGATCGTGGTTTGAAGACAGTCCAGGCAGGAAGTCCCTGTGACTCTTGTCTCCAATGACCCACTCAAAAAACCGGAAGGAGACTTGTGGCTCAGAGTGGCAGAGCACTAGCCTTGAGCAGAAGGAGCTCAGGGGCAGCGCCCAGACTTTGAGTTCAAGCCTCATGACTGATGACAAAGAAAAATAAGAAAATAGAAAGCTCAAATTTTACCCTAAGAACAAAACAGGAAGTCATTCATGAGAGATTTCACACTCCACTCTTAAGTGTACTGTTCAAATGCAGGGCCGCCTCTTTTAAGTAGAGTCTCTGGCAGATCCTCCTCCTTATGCCTCCCGCATAATTGGGATAACAGACATGCGTCACCATGCCCAGCTTTTTTGTTGAGATGGGTGCCATGTTTTGCCTGGGCTGGCCTTAAATCACCGTCCCCCTGATCTCTGTCTCCCACTTAGGATTACAAGTATGAGCCCTCAAGCCTTGCCCTTTCCCAGATTTATGAAATCTGATTTTTTTATAACATAAAGATGTACCTTATGTTTGTCTTAATTTGGATGCATGAGTTCATGAAAAAGTGAGTTTAGATTTTGTAAAATTCAGTTGAAAATGTAAATGTATATTCACAGATCTACTGATCCAAACAATTTTTTTTATTTTTTTATTTTATTTTTTTGCCAGTCCTGGGGTTTGGACTCAGGGCCTGCGCACTGTCCCTGAGCTTTTCTGGCTCAAGGTTAGTGCTCTATCACCTGAGCCACAGTGCCACTTCTGGCTTTTGCTGTGTATGTGGTACTAGGGAATTGAACCCAGGGCTTCATGCATGCTAGGCAAGCACTCTACCACTAAGCCACATTCCCAGACCCCAAATAATTAATTTTTTTCAAAGACACGATTGTGTTTTCAAGGTTGAATTTATTAAGATTAAATAAAAGTGAGAGGTCCACTCTCCCAGCTGCCCTGGCTTGTGCTGGCAGGTCAGCTGGCACCTCCTGTGCTCCCTGCAGTGCGTTCCAGCGTGGGGAGGGCACCACCAGGTCACCTGGGAGGTGCCCATGTTCCCACGGCTGTCACGGGAAGCCGAGTCAGGCAATAGCCTCCCAGATGCCATGAGGGAGCCCCAGCCTTTCACATGGAGACAGAACTTTGAGGCAAGTCCCTTTCCATTGACTTGTCGAAGTGCACTGAGGTCGTAACGCCTCAGGAAACACACCCTGGGGGTTCAGCAGCCACAGGACCATGGCACAGCAGGCTGCGGATCCCACTGGAAGGACGCTGGCCCACCCAACTGCCTGCCTCAACCAGGCACCTGCACACATGTGTGTGAACACACCGGCTCACTGCTGACCTCCACCATCTCTGCCAGGCTGCAGGTAGGTGGTTCTACACCTTGTATGGCATCAAGACACTGACCGGAGCCTCTCAACTGCACTCCGAACCCCCAGAGGACCCCCAGCAGGCTCTGGTGTGCCCACTTGGCCTTGCCTCACCTTCATCTTCTGCTGGTGGTGGTAGATCTGCCAGGCAATCTGCACGTGCACGGCACACCACTTCCCTGGCTTCTACGGCAGGACCAGGGAGGGCTCAGAGAGGCCAGCACCTCTTCCCAGCCCTCTCCTTCCCCACAGTCCTGCCATCCAGGCCACCCACGGCCAACCAGGAGGGATCCCGCGTGCGCTCCCCATGTGAGCTCGCTTACCCTGGCTGCCGTCCGGTATGTGTCAGACACCTGTGGGCAACCGAGAGAGTGGTGGTTACATCCGGGCCGGGCAGCAGAGGAGGGGCGGGGTGGAGGGCTCAGCCCGGCAGTATGACCTTGACACCTACCCCAGGGGCTTTCTGGAGCAGAGTGTGAACAGCACCGGCCCGGCCTGTGACCTCAATGGGGTTTGCAGTCTGGGGAGATGAGCAGAGAGTGAGAGGGAGTTGAGGGAGGAGTGGAGTGCCCAGGCCAGGGAACTAGAGAAGCCCAGGCTTCCTGGTTCTGGGCTGGGCTCAGGTCTACCCAGGGGATCCTTCGTGTAGCCACCCAGGAGGATCCCAATAACCTCAGCTCAGAGACATCTGCAAAGGCAGAAGAAGGAACTCCTGGTGCTGCTGCCCCAGGG
Organism: Megascapheus bottae; assembly: GCF_031878675.1. NCBI lineage: Eukaryota > Metazoa > Chordata > Mammalia > Rodentia > Geomyidae > Megascapheus > Megascapheus bottae. Next base: position 318,131 of record NC_143536.1, read on the forward strand.
AGCTTGGGCCCCCTGGCTGAGAGGCCTCGTCCTCTTCCCTGGAGCCCTGAGAAGGCCGAAGGGAAACAGGCCCCACATCCTGGGAGGGAGAGGCTGTGGCATCTCTCCTGCCCAGCACTGTGGCTCTTCTGCACCTTCCCTCCAGAGCAAGGAAAGGCACTATGCCGTCTGGCCATATTCTCAGGCACCTTCCACTAGGCCCTTGCCCTGCTCAGAAACAGCTTTGCAGATTACAGACAGGCCGCCTGCCTGGGTGTCCCCCACATCCATGCCCCAATATGGGCTGGCGCTGTTTCCCGAGCCCTTCCTCCCACTGAAGCCCCGCCCTGCACCCCCAGCAGCTGTACCTTGGGCTGAAAAGCACCCTGCAGGGACCCCAAGGGGCCAGAGTGTGCAAGCAGCGCAGGCAGCCCTGGGCCCGAGGGAGGGAAGGGTGGGAAGAGCTGCAAGAGAGAGAGAGAGCGCATCCTGGGCAGTGGACTCCTGGCCCCACCCCACACCCCGGAGGTGGCACAGCCAAGGTAAAGCCCCCCCCCCTGCAGGGCCCAAGCACAGGGCTACTCACGTTGGAATGTCGGAAGTAGGGGTTGTCCAACTTGGGTGAGAACTTATCAAACTGCAAGGGAAAGAAGATGAGGTGAGACTTCAAGTGCCAGTCCTCCACCCTCCGTGGGCCCCTCACCCACCCAGCTGACAGCAGCCTAGACGCTCATTGTGCCTTCCAAAGTGGGCACCTCATGTCCAGCTGTTTCCAGGCTTCTTGAATATTGGCCCAAGTTCTGAGTTATGCCCAGGGGTGGGGGTATCTTCCTTTCCATGGCCCCCTGCTGCCAGGCAGCCGTCATGCACCCAGCCGAGGCCCCAGGAGAGGGTAGCTGAGGTCAGGGGTGGTGGAAGGGCCTAAAGCGCTGGATGGGAACAAGCTATGGGGCGCACCAGGCTGCTGACGGAGGATATGGCCCCACACAGCAGCTGCTCAGAAGTGGGGATGAACCCCTGGCATAGGAGGGGGCTCAAGCCGAGTTGCTGTGGCCTCCAGACTTGGTGTCCTGCTACCAATATGTGCTGGGGACTCAGCATGGGGGCAACTGGCCCACCCCTGTGGACCCAGGGCGTCAGTCCAAGCACGGGACAGCTCCTTTGCTCTGGCACCCAGCCTGAGGGCCTGGTGGGGTCTGGACACAGACCCACGGTGGGGGGGGGGGGAAAGGCCACCCTGCCCACCTCCTGGATGCGTGCCAGCGTGTGTCTGCATGTGCCTGCTGCATGTCCCCCCACCCCAGCTGGCAGTCTGGCCTACGCACCGGCAGGGGTGCGGCGGGCGGCATGAGCGGCGTCGGGGGCAGCCCGGGGAAAGGGGCGAATGTGTGTTGGTGCTGGTGTGTGTGCTGGTGTGTGTGTTGGTGTGTGTGCTGGTGCTGGTGGAACTCGGCCCGCAGCAGAGCCCCCGGGCCCAGGGAGGCGCCAGGCCGCTCCGCGCTCTGCACCAGAAACCGCGTGTTCAGCTCTTGCCTGAGCAGCTCGTGATCTACAAGAGAAAAAGAGAGAGAGACAGAGAGGCACGTTGGCCGCGGGCTCCCGGCGGGGCAAGGCAGATAGTCACCTGGCACTCCCGGACTCGGCAGGCCGAGCCGTGCAGACCCAAGGGTGGAGGTAAGAGAGGAGCCTGTGACCAAGTACCAATCAGAATCCCTGAATGAGGCTGGCAATACGTGATTGGCTGGTTGAATGAGATCAACAGGCTGGCATCTAGAGGCAAGAGAGAAGTTGGTGAGCCCTGCCCCTGGGTACTTCTGCTTCCACGGAAGGGCTCTGGAGGGGCGGAGTGGACACACCCCAGAGTCCCTGTCACAGGCACGCTGAGTCCAGGGGCTAAGGGAGAAGCCCCCCAGGACTAGTCTGACTCCAGTGGGCATCGCCCTGGGCACAGGGAGGGAGACACTTTGGGCCTTCTCTGCCTGTGTCCTCTAGTCAGGGGACCCTGAAGGTTGCCCCACGAGAAGTGAGGCAGGGAAGGAGGGAGGGCCAGCTGCAAGGCCAAGGGCCACCTGCCACCTGCATACGCCCAGGACCCACTCCCCACTGGAATCACTGAGGAGAAGCAGGCTGCCGCAGTCCCAGCCACTGCTGAGTGGGGAGGAGGGTCTCCTGGGGGCTCTCTCCCTGCCCCAGGGGAAGGTCACTCCTGAGTGGATTCCTGGTTCTGACACCTACCGGCTGGGTGTCCTGGGATGACCAGGCTGCTGGTGGGAGGCGCTGGGGGTGGGGGCAGTGCTGGGGGCGCGGCGAACATGGCCGCTGCGTGGTGCTGGTGCTGCACCTGGGACCGGAGTGCCAGGTGTGAGGTAGAGAGGTGGGGGCCTGGCCCGAGCGGCGACAAGGACACGTGCTTTGCTAGGCCCAGGGGGGCACCGCTGCCTGTGCTGCTGCTCCTGCTGTGGGACATGGGTTTAAGGTGACCGCTGGAACCTGGCCCCAGGTCCCCTCGAGGCCTTCCCTGCCCCTCCACCACAGTGCTGCAGGCCTCTTCCCAAGTCCCATGGCCCTGCCTACCTCCACCCAAGGCCACACAGCCTCTTCCCACCCAGGGTCTCCATGCTTATCCCACGAGCCCCCTTTTCCCCTTCACCTGAGGCTGTGCAAGTGGAGGCCGTTGGGCACCTGCTGGCTGGGCCCAGAGAAGGCGCCCAGGGAAGGAGGCACGTGAGCTGGGAGTAAGCCACGGGGCTGCGGGGCTGTGGACTGGGGCACAACTGGTGGCTCCCTCTTCACCAGGGGGCTGGCCTGGGCCGTGGGCAAGGGCCCAAGGGGTGCAGCAACCAGCAGGAAGGAATCTGTGCTGAGCTCCTGGCTACGCTCCAGGCCAGACACCTTGGGCGATGCTCCCACCGTGGCCTCAGACTTCTCACCCCAGGCTACGCCTGCAGAGAGAGGGCAGGGGAGGCAGGTGTGCTCTTGGGGCTGGGCTCAGCTGCCCAACATCCAACACCCACCCTCTGCCACACCCTCGATGTCCAAGTCCTACCAATACTCCTGGCAGCTTACTGGGGACCTGTGGTCAATCCATCTTTTCCCAGAGGCCTTGTGCTTTATGAAAGGTCCCTCAGCCAGGGCCTCTAGGGAGCTCTCCAGGCCCCACACAGTCTCTGGGTTTGTACAGCCGCAACCCCACATGCCAGATAGGACTAAGGTGCTTCAATGACCGACCTGCCTCCTGCAGCAATTCTCCTTGGCTTCTAAGTCCCCACTCTCCTCTCTCTAGAAGCCTCCAGGTGGTTAAGAGAAGCTGCCTCACATTGTTCCTGCTCTCCTTTCCTTGCCCACTGAGCAGACCCTCCTGCTTCCTGCTGCTCCATCTGCCTTCCTGTCAGATCTCAGATCCTGAGACCAAGAGCTGGGCTGGGGATAGACTCACCTTTGACAACTACTGGGGCAAAGAGCTTCTCGGAGCCCACTGATGCCTGGGAAGATAAAAAGAGGCAGGGCTGGGGGTGAACAGTACCCGTGGCCCAGATTGTAACACGAGCCCCCAAGGGGCCTCCGCACGCTTCCCCGAGGTGAGGTCTGGGGATGCGTAGCTTCACGGAGGTGGCAGATGGGCCCGCCCTTCTCTGCTCAGAGCATAAATCTTCTTCAAACGTGAAGACTCTTTGAGGGTACAGTCTGAGCTGAGAATACTACCATCCCAGCAAGCAGTTAGCATCTGTGCCCATGCAGACAGGTGGGCCTTGATTTAGGCGAAACCCTGGCAGGCTAGGGGCAGAAGAGGAAAAAAGGACTTTGCCTGCACCTCTTGCCCTAACCAGGACATGACACAGCCACATAATGGGTAAAAGAGATGCCCATCCACTCAGCGGCACAACATTATTCTTATCCTGGACCAGCTAAGGTCCAGGCTGTTCTCATGAGCAGCACTATACTGAGATGGCCTGGTACGTAGGTATGCACACTCTCAGGGGTGTGAACCTTTAGCACATATGACTGCTCATCTCCATCTCTCCTACAGGAATCCCCTCCCCTGCACAAAGTGGGCAAGGCAAACCATTGTCTGCCCTTCCTTCTGCCGTGTCCATGGTGATGAGGGTACCCGGGGCAGTGTCAGATGGGTCCCCAAGCCTGAGCCTCCTGGATCATCCTCGTGGAAGTGACAGGTGTCAGAGAACATCTGGGTGACTTCTCTCACAAAACTCCCTACTACAGCAGCTGACTGCATTGGAACAAGCTATCCCTAAATGAGGACATTCCAGATTCTTCTCACCTCAGCCCACAGCCGGCGTTTCTCTCTAGCTGCCAAGACCCTGGATTCAGGCAGTACCCACCAGTCTCTCTTAGTACCTTATTCCATATCATGCTGGCCTCAGCCCCACCCCAGAGATCCTGATCAGAGACCCCAATCGTTTGATCATCTTTGTTATTGGCCTGCCTGGGCATCAGTCCTGGGAGGGTTGGGCATCTCTGCCTCTGCTCAAGGGGATAGGAGACGGCAGCCATTATCTCTAACAAGGCTGCCCAAAGCCTTCATTATCTGCAACGGACGGTCCTCAGGGCCACTGGCAGATGTTAACTGCACAGGAGCCTCTGAAGGTCCTCGATGGGGAGAGGAAGGGTTCCACCTCACAGCTTCTACACAGCTGAAATCAACAAGGGAATGTGGCTGCATACTGAGGCCGCCCAGCAGGCAGAAGAGATCAGCCCGCTGGACCTGGGGTTTGACACAAAAGGCAGCCTCTAAAACACAGGACACATGCTCTGCATGTGACCAGCAGCAGGAGAGGGGTGTGGGGAGTGGGGCCTGAACTCCCAGCCCGGGTTGAGGCCATTGTACCAGCAGTGGGCCTGGTGCTCCACAGACTTGCTCCCACCATACCTGGGGCAAAGGGAGTCAGTTCAACTTTCCAGGCTGGAACATGGTTCTGGGGACCCAGAGATAGAGCCCTGGACTCCAGGAAGCCAAGGCGAGGGCACAGGAAGCAGAGGGGAGAGCAGGGAGAGGTGTGTCCTCCCCACCGCAGGGCAGGGAAAGCCTGGAAAAGCTGCTCTCCTCTACCCACCCCCCTGGCTCATGGCTTGTCACCGCCAGTCCACCAATACCAGGCAAGGAAGAGTGGGTGGTGCAGAGATCCAGGCCCCTACGGTGGTCTTGGGCACCGATCTAGCCAGCTGTTCAGGGAAGGCTGGACACCTGGCCAGCTGCGGTCGTCCCGTCCACCCCTCTGCTGGTGCTGGCCCAAAGGGGCCAGCAGAGGGCCAGCAGAGGGCCTGCCAGGAGCCCAGAACGCCCCGCTGTCCGCAGCTTGGGGCCCCGGGCTAGGACGGGTCTCCAGGGGCGGCCTGGGCCCAGACAAAGAGCCCGACGGCCAGGTGAGGCTCCGACGGCCCAGCCTCCGCAGGGCCCAGACAAAGACGCCCAGCGCCCCCGCGCCCGCCCGGGGCCTCCACCTCCGCGCCCTGCCACGCGCCCAGGCGGGCGGTGGGGGAGGGGAGGGGGGCGGGGGCCCTGCCAGCCCGGGCTGAGCCGCCGCCCGGCTCCTGGGGGGCTCCCCGTCCCCTCCCTCCCCGCTCCTGGGGTGCGGGCTCCCCCTCGCCGTCCCCGTCCCCCTCCCGCCCCGCTCCTGGGGTGCGGGCTCCCCCTCCCCGTCCCCGTCCCCCTCCCGCCCCGCTCCTGGGGTGCGGGCTCCCCCTCCCCCTCCCGCCTCGCTCCTGGGGTGCGGGCTCCCCGTCCCCGTCCCCCTCCCGCCCCGCTCCTGGGGTGCGGGCTCCCCGTCCCCGTCCCCGTCCCGCCCCGCTCCTGGGGTGCGGGCTCCCCCTCCCCCTCCCGCCTCGCTCCTGGGGTGCGGGCTCCCCGTCCCCGTCCCCGTCCCGCCCCGCTCCTGGGGTGCGGGCTCCCTCTCCCCGTCCCCGTCCCGCTTCTCTCTCCCGAGCCCCCGGCGGGCACTGACCTGAGGGCGACCCAGTCCCGCGCGCGGAGGGCGATCGCCGGGTCTCCGGCCGCGATCCGAGGCCGCGGGCGGTGGAGCGGCCCGGCCCGGCCCAGCCCGGCCCCAGGAAGCCGCGGCCCCCGCGCGCCCTCTCAGCGGGAGCCGGGGCTGGGGCGCGCGTCCGGCGCCGGCTCTCGGCGCTGCCCGGGCGCCGGCGGGGGCGGGGCCTCGGCGGGGCGGGGCCTCGGCGGGGCGGGGCCTCGGCGGGGGCGGGGCGGGGCGCGGGCAGGCCCGACTAATCCAGCCTCGAGGCGCGGATCTGCCCGCGGCCGCCGCCGTCCAGGCGGACCCAGGCCCGTCCAGCCTGCACCCCGCTGGGGAGGGGCCGGCGGGAGCGACTCCGTCCCGGGGAGCCCAGCACCCGAGGCTGCGCGTGGGCCACGCGGCCCTGGGCTCCCAAGCAGCCCCGCTGTCCCGGGGAAAGCCTGGAGGGAAGCGACGCCCAGCACACAGGCCCAGGGCGGACGGCTCCCCGCGCCAGGCAGGGGCCGAGAGCCCCGCGGGCCGCTGGAGGCCGTCTGGAGGGGGCCTGGCACGGAGCCCCTTCCCGTGCGGGGCTTGGACGGCCGGGGGGTCCTGACACCACGGCGCGGGTCGGAGCAGCCCTTGACTGGCAACCCTGGCTCCCTCCTGGGATCCCAGCTCACCAGGAGGCAGCTCAGCAGAAAGTCCACAGGATTCACGTCCAGTTAACCATCGAAAGACAGACGTGGTGCTGCGGCTCAAATGGTAGGACTCTAGCCTTGAGAAAACCCCGAGCCCACAAGTGGAGCTGTGGCTCAAGGGTTGATCACAAAAGCACAAGAACAGCGCCCAGGGCTCCCTCCCGCCCTGCCCTGCAAAACAGTACTCTTTTCCAAAGGCCAGTGGCTGTGCGGGAGCAGAGCCACACATTTGGAAATTGCAATGGTACAGAAGACACGCCAGTAGTGCCAGGCTAAGGCAGGATCTGAAGCTATCCCTATTCTGCTTATTTAACCAATATGTGTAAAACATTATCAAAGACAGAAATAAAACCACCTCCCAAATCCTGCTGTTTCTTCCCATGTACCAAATACTGGGCTTTGCTGTGAAGTCATGGAGCCTCCCTAGCCACAGACAAGAAAAGGCTTGCAGGGAAGGGGAGAGGAGAGAGAATGCACCTATCCATTACTGGTTTTGGATAGACTGGGTCATGCACAGTTCTGAGACTGAATTCTGTGTCAGCTGAGTAGCTGGCATTGCAGGCCTCTAGGATAGTGTATTGATTGACTCCTTCTTTAGATGATTGACTAGACATACAGCCTAGCAGCCAGAGAGCACAGCCAAGCTTTCTCTCCTCTTCCCGCTTTAGCTAGGGCAGGGGAGGCAGACTCTACCCCTGGAAACAAACTGGAGCCAGTAAGACGAAACAGAAAGTGAGTGGCTGCTGCAGAGGGAGACAGATCCATCAAAGACCTCAACCTGACAGGCATTCATCTCCAGGGCAAATCTCAAATGTGCAAATCTGACCATGGTACAGGTTTCAACATGCCACATCTCTCTCCCTGGAAACTCCTTTACCCACACACCCAGACCACAGGAGAATCGAGATTCCTGCCTGCGGTAGGAGTTTTCATTTCCTGCCACTCCTGAGACCACCTCAAGCACTGGGTCAAGGGGATTCATCAAAGGGGCTAAAACACAGGGTTGGGACACCACCTGAGCCCCACTCACAGCCTGTACCCTGATGTCAGGAAAAATTAGACTCAGAACCTAGGACAAGCCCGTCTTTAATTTTGTTTAGGAAGGAACGTAGCTGTGATATGAGAGATTTAATGAGGTTAGAAATCAGGAAGGAAGTGGAGTGGGAATAGATTATCAAGAGAAATAAAGGCAGCCGCCAGAGCACACAGATATTAAATATCAGGCTTCCAAACCAAATATATATAATCCACTTAGGGACTTAATGGTGGCATTCAGAGGCACATTTCTCCAAAGCCTATGATTCAACAGCTGACATTATAACTGCATCTGTCATGATTCTGTGCCATGAAGGGGAGGGAGGTGCCTTGCCAGGAGTTCCCAAACCAGCCTCACCTGGCTCAAGGGGTGCTGGGAACACCTCTTGGCTATACCACTTTCATGGCCCTGACGTGCCCCAACCTTGGCCATAGCTGATAACTCGGTGTCCTCAATGCTACCACATCGGAAGCAAGGCCCACTTCCTCCAGGCTGCCACTTAGCAGATAAGCTGCCGGTGAGGCCTGCGGAGGCCTCATGATAAGTAACGGAGGTGTGGTCATGGGACTGGTGCCTTTCCTGAGTCCTGGCTGGAGGTTCTCAGAGGCTGGCTGGGCCTGTGGATCCCTGACCATCTCACAATCTGTCAGTCAAAAGCCATGTGGGAACTGCGGTTCTATCTGGGAGTCCCACGGGTGTGGACCTCTGAGCTGGAGGGAGGGCAGTCGATGGTGTGGACAGAGGAACACTCACTGAGCCAGCTGGAACTGCAGTGCCACTCAGCACTCCACAGCTATGCCCCCCATCCCACTTACAGACTAGAAGGCACACCTGCAGGGCAGAGCACTTGAGTGTGTACGCCAGGCACAGCTCAGGGCCTCTGGACAGGGCAGGAGGATCCTGAGCACAGGAGAGCCCAAGGGAGAAGAGCAGCCAGGTCTGGCATCCAGCTCACCACCTTCCGCTAGCCGTGCTTGGTGTCAAACCCTTGAGGGGCCTCATTCCTCAGCCCGAGGGCTGCACTTGAGTGTTAAGTGGCCTTGGGAGGACAATTAAATTCACTGAAGCTTCTGGCTTCAGCAGAGAGTAAACCTCAGCTCCTATTATATATCATCCATGTGCTGAGGACAACGGGGCTACAGGTCTTCCCAGGAGGCCCTGCTCCATACTTCAACCTGAGGGAGGCTCCTGGGGTCTATGCCCTTGCCCGGCTTCCTCTGCTGTGCCCACCAGAGAGCCCACGAGGCTCTCCTGCTTGCCTGGTCTCCATGCTCATTACAGCAGAGGGCTGAGACACAAGGTCCTCGAGGACAACCCCAGGACTCAAGGACAAACCTCCTGTCCCTGCACCAGCTAAGCTGGAGGTTTGTCACCACCTGGTTTTGGATCCCTTGGCCTTCCTTATCTTCCCTCCTTCTGGGTTTCTGGGCTCCCAAGGGGACCTTCTGTCCCTCACATGCCTCTCTGGGCAGTGAGGCTGTCACCTTGCAGGTGTTGTCCTGTAGCCCCACTGTCTGGTTGAGAGCTTGTACTTCTGGGAGCATGTGGTACTTTTGCACACGGAGACAAGAGCTTCACCTGCAAGACCAGCTCCTCACTGAGGAGCTGGCACTGGGGTTCTCCCTGGGACCACAGTGTCCCCTGGGGGGTGTTTCCTGGGACCACAGTGTCCCCTGGGGATTCTCCCTGGGACCACAGTGTCCCCTGGGGGTACTTCCTGGGACCACACGGGACCCCAGACACTAACAGAGTTATAAGAGGAATAAAGGCCACACGACAGCGGGCCTTTTCCCTAGATGCTGAGTCTGTCTGTGTCTGCACATCTGGCAGTGCCTGTCTTCTGTAGCTGGAAAGAACAAGAATCTAGGAAGTGGGAGTGGTGGGTCTTGCTTAAGAGTTGAGAAAACAGATTCAGAGAGGACCCCAGTCAGACACAGCTCCCCCTGGGAGAGGAGGGGGAGGAGGGTTGGGGAGAGGGAGGGGACAGGGTCAGGCATGGACCCCTCAGCCGGTCTATCCCAACAGAGCCATCAGTAGCTCCAGAGGCCAAGTGCTTACATCTACCTCAACGTCCTGCCTTCTGTCCTACCACTCGGATCCGGTTCTACAGACAGGAGAGAGGTACTAAGAGTCTGCTATCCTCAGGAGGCAGTCTCAGTGGGAGCCTTTCAGACCCAAGAGCACGAGCATCACCTGTCTGCACATGGGCTGAAGACAGACAAACATCTTGGGGGCTGGCCAGACAGCACGTGGCTGACTAATGAGCTCAATTGCTTTTTACCCATATTTTCCCAATAAAAGGTCGGTTAGACACCAACCACTGCCTCACCGAGGGGCCATCTGGCCACCCTGCTTCTGAGCCTGCTGGCATGGCTCCCTGTTTCCTTCCAATTGCCATGGTAGAAGGCAGTCTCAGTGGCAGGGCTGAGGGAAGGGTGGGTAGAGCCCATGGCACTGGGCTGGGTGATGGGAAGGTCTGTTGTGTGGGTGCAGGGAAGAGAGGTTTCCTATTGGTATTTCTATTTGAGGGCCCCAAAGTGTCTGTGTATTTGCCAGAGCAGAATTCAGAAGGTCCTCAGGGTGGGGTGGCCTGGAAGGTACCGGCAGCCTTGACCCTGAGCTAAGACCCCGTCAGCTTGGGGAGGAAAGATGACCCGTGAGCCCAGCAGAGCCCACTTCCCCCTGCCAAGGTAGGTCTCTGGTTCCCCCTTGCTGTCCCTGTGCCCCGCTTGTCCGTGCCAAGGCCCCTGTACACTTGAGCTTCCTGTGGCTTTTATGCCATCTGTCCAACTACTGGTCCAGACATTTTACCGCCAAGGCCTTGTCCACTGTTGGCTGCTTTTTGGCCACTGTGTGCCAAGGAATATAAGAAATCGGCTGGGTAACCTGTCTGTCAAGTGTGAACTCCCCAGTCAGGGCAGCTTCCAACGTCTGCACGAACTCGGGCTGCCCTTGCCTGTCCTGCACCTGAGGGCTCCCTTCCCTTCCAGCCGATTTCCTCTCCTAAAAGGGCCCACAGAGAAGGTCCACTCACTCTCAACTGCTCTGCAGCCCCTGCGCTGCCAGCTCAGGTCCTGCTGGGACCGCGGTCACCCAGCGGCCTCAATGACCAGGGACGCTGAGGATGGGGTGGAAGCTGTCTGGCCACCTTCCAGGCCTCTGCTCATTCTTCCTGCTCTGCCTCTTGGAGGGCAGTGAAGGAAGGCCAGGCTCCACGCAGCCAGGAGTCCACACACACGGACATGCCAGGGTGCAGCCATGGAGACAGCCTGGAGGCTGCCCCCCTTCTTCCTAGAACTGTAGGAAGTGAATCCCCATGGGACCTACCGCACTTCCCACAGAGGACTCGGAGGCCGCCTAAAAGGAGGGGACTGCAGCACTGAGGCACAGTCTTGGGCTCAGGACAGAGGGCTGCTGAGGGGAGTCTTCTAGAAGATTTCTAGAAGCAAGAGGGTATGCAGGAGTCACCAGTCCCTCCCCACCTGCCTCCTGGTCCGCTCCCTTCAGATCCTCTCCCTTTCTCCTCTCTCCTCTCCCTCCCTCCCCCTCTACCCGGCTCTAGGCTGCACAGAGCCTGCATTCTGGAAATGGGTTTTAAATTGAGGGAGGCACTGAGGGAGCTGCTGGCTCAGCACCTCCCAGGTGTGTGTGATCTAGTTTCATGAACAAGAGCAGGGCAGGGGCCCCACCCGCCGAAACATCAACCCTGTCCCTGTGCTTCAGGCAGCTGCAGCAGCCGGAGAAAAGGAGCCGGGGTGGGGGGCGGTGGTTGTGGGTAGCATGGAGCCTGAGCTGAGGAACCTGATGCCCCTCCTCTGGCACAGTGACCTCTGGGGCCATGTCCCTGAGACTTCCCACCAGAGGGATGAGAGGACAAGTAGGTGACAGCACAGAACCCACAGTCACAGCGCTGGCATGGGCTCCCTTCCCTAGGACTGATGGGCCACAGTTCCAGGGTTCCCAGGGGCTTCCTGAATTTGCCAAAGCCTACCAGGTCACCCTGTGCTAGCCTTACGAGTCCCCCACTGTGGCAGGCCTGCACAGGCCAGACAGGTGACTGCATGCATGCCATATATCTCAGCGCAACACACAGACCTCCATTTATGACAGTTTGCTTAAGACAAAAGCCCAAGTCCAGCTGCTGACTCTCTCCCGGTCCCATGGCTGCGTGCAGCGCACAGCCTCCTCCTCGGCACCGCCTCCTGTCACAGGAGGACACTGCTTCCCAGTCAAGCCACCTGCATTCCCTCCCCCTTGGCTAGGCCTTCCCTCCTCTGCCTGTGGGCTAGGGGCAGTGGCACCAGCCAGGACCCACGCCAGGCTGCCCAGACTCCCCTGGCGTGTGTGTCCTCCAGTGGATGCTCCCCCTCCCCACCAGAAGAGCTCAGAAATCCAGGAAGCTACTATAGCAGTGGCAGGACACTCTTACAGTGACCAATGGGGACTTTTTGTTCCGAAAAGCGATGCGCTTGTGACAGGCCATCCTCTCAGAGGCTCCCAGTTCAGCCTGGAAGCTCCTGCAGCTGCTTGGCAAAGCCCTGGTAACCTAATGCCAGAGTTTGGTCAGCCCCCATCCTTCAGGCTCTACCCACGTGGATGAGGCCAGGCTTGGGGGCATGAGGGCTCTGAAGAGGTCCACCAAGGCTTTCACTGAACAGCTAGGAAGCCTGGGCATTTACCCATGGCGCAAGCCTTCAGCCATGTGCACCCCCCACCTTGGAGGAAGCCACAACTCCCACATCACCCCTCTGAGGGGCCTTTCTACATGGCCTCCCGTGCCCATCCTGGCTCTGGTCAGGATGGATGGGATACACATCCACGAGGATGGAGGGGGAGAGTCAGGCTCACCTGATCGTCCACGCCGCTCTCACTGTCACACTGTGGGAACACAAGGAAAAAGAGGTGAGCTAGGACCCTTCACAGCACACGAGACACAGGCTGCATGTCATAGGGTTGGCATTACCAGCCGTACCACTGCTAAGAGGGACCAGGGAAGGGAAAGGGGGCACCATTAGCCATCTTGCCTCAGAGAGGGGAGCACCCCTCAGAACAGGTGTGGACTTGCATCGTGGAAACACAGGGCAGTCTCACTCTACCTGGATGGACCTGCTAGCCACCCTCTAGAGTGAGCTCCCTCACAGAGCCCTGGCCCACCCTCTAGAGTGAGCTCCCTCACAGAGCCCTGGCCCACCCTCTAGAGTGAGCTCCCTCACAGGGCCCTGGCCCACCCTCTAGAGTGAGCTCCCTCACAGAGCCCTGGCCCAAGGGTCCACCATACAATGGTCTTTCGTACGTGGGCACTGGTGGCAATGACCTCCCACAGATACCGGAAGTCCCAAGGGGACTGATGGCTCGACACGAGTTTGCCGGCCCACACAGAGAGGTAATGTCACACCTCAGAGTCTGTGCTCCTTCTCCTGTTCTCAAGTTTAGGGGATTCCCTGGAGGCCGCTCCCGGCGGGGCCTGCAGTGGAAGCCATGCCCTCACAGGACCTGTTTGCCCATCAGTGGTTACTGCAAGATCACAATAATGGAGAAGACAAATCTGTGTTTTCCATTGTTAGTTAGCAGAGGTTTGGAAAGGACACAGTGCTACAGAACATGAAATTTCACTTAAAAGAGTAAAGAAACCCTTCCTAGCAATTGCAATTATGATACGTTCATGTCAGATGAATTATATGGCTGAAAATAAATCTCTCCAAGGCGCACAGGAGGGTGATCCAGCTGCAGTCAGACGTGCACACTGCTGGTTTTATATGTTGTACTCTACTTGATTAATATAGGTAATCAAATTATACTGCCTTCCACTAGGCCCCCAAATTGAAGGCTATAATGTTTTCAATGACAAAGTTCATAGAATTGTATAAAAATGCACTTTGCTAGCTACTTACTGCAGCCGGAAGCAGCACATTTCCAGTTCAGCTGTCAATGACATGTGATCCCTAGATGCATGTAACATGGGGTCCCCTGAGGCCAGCAAGGCTACATGCCACAGCTGAGAGACCCTCTGCCAGCCCTTGGCTGCTGCAGTGGGCGCCCACACACAGACAGGAGGGTAGGGTCTTTCCTGCTTATATTCTTGGTCAAACCCCTCCTAGGAAGCTGATAAGGAAGCACTGTCCTTAAGAAGGGGTACCAATGTGTGAGAAGTAATGCACCCACTATCTGGCAAATGTCACTGTAACCCCTCTATACATTACCTCTATCATAAACCAAACCAAACCAAAATCCCAACAATAAAAAGAACAAAAAAAAAAGAAAAGCATTGTCCTGCGAGTCCTTGCCTGGCCTGGCTGTGTGGTCCGGGCCCTCTGACCCTGAGGTCACAGGTTACAGGGTCATGGCACCTGGAGGCCTCAGTCTGTGAGACAGACAAGACTTGTACGTAGAGAGAGGACAGGGTGGTGGTAGAGGAGGGTGAAGGGGCATGGGAGCCTAGAAAGAAAATAGATGGCTGTCCACACCCAGAGTGTGTGCAGTCATACACACATAGGCACACAATCACGTGGACAGAGGCAGGCACGGCACTCCACTGTACGCACACGTGGAGAATCACATGTAGACCGCTGTAGGCACATCCCAGTGCACATACAAACCATGGTGGCTCCTGCTGGGCCTGTATCTGCTGCTCCCCGCTGTCCCCCTCCATGCTGAGCCAGAGCCTCCTGCACCCCACCTTCTCACTTTCTCCTTGGGTGTACTTCCTGCTCTCCTCCTTTTCCCTTCCTCCTCTCCCTCCAGATGCCAGGAAAGGTGAGCCTGTCTGGGCCCTTCAATAACCTAATCTCAGCCGCAGCCATGCTCTACAGCCCTGGGAACAGGTGACCGTGACCGTGTGCGGGGCCTGTGCTAGGGTCCGTGCTCCACAGACCCAGCTGTCCCCTCACCATCCTGATGAACCCTTGCTTAGGACCCAGTGTTCATCTTCAGAATTTCCCAGGCTCCCCACCCCCTCTCTCATTAAAGGCTCCCTGGCTGGACGGGGAGAATTAACGAGCTAGAGTCAGGAAATGAATAAAAAAGATGGCCAGGACTGCTGCGTGTGGCTGACCTTTCTCAGAGTCGACTGTATTAAATATATTCTCATGTTGTCAGACTCCGAGTGCTAACTGCCTCATGAATTATTTATCAACACAAAACCTTAACCAGAAACCCTGTTAACATCAATCCCTAACCTTCTGTGTCATGGTAGCTTGGCCTGTTCTGAATAATTGAATTCCAGCTTCCAGCAGATTCGAGCTCTGGCTTCCCTCCCTCTCCTACAGGGTCACCTTCCGAGGCCCACCACCTGGGCCTCCTTCTGGGGAGAGAGGCCTTCTCCAGCCTGTGACTGTCACCAAAAGGAATCTTTGGCTCCTGCTGCCTGGAGCTGGAGTGTGGGGAGGAGCCAGGGCCGAAACCTCTGGGGCCCAGACAGCCCTGGGCTCATCTGAGTAACTAGGGCCTGTAGCACCTCAGGACTTGTGGGTGGAGGTGGAGCTGGGCATGGCGGAATTGGCTATCCAGATGACAACAGGCAGTCAGAGCTGCTCTGGGAAGCATACCCCATCTCCTCGGTGACCCTCTTGCCTATCAGTGGGGCCTGAAATTAGGCTAGACGGTTTCACCCAGGGTGAAAGGCGTTCGGGGCCCTATGACACTATTCCATGTCCTTCCAAGGGGGTTCAGCAGGTGACCATGGCTGAAGTTCAATGCCAAGCTTCCTGAGAGCCTGGCGGCTCTCCCTGGTACACACTGCGGATGCTGGCATGGGCTGCAAGCCTCCAGCTCCCGAGAACTGCTGCCGAACACTACTCACCACCAGCAGACACAGTCTAGGCACACAGACTAGGAGCGGCCAGCTCCAAAGTATTTGGCAAGGAAAGAGCAGCAGCCTGGGAAAGCTGAGGTGAGGCAGTGGGCAGGGCACACGTAGGGAGAAGTCCTCATGTGTGCACAACACCAGGACGGCTAGCCTCCCTTTCTCCTTAGACGTGGGCTGACCTGGGAAGCTGGGATCCCAGCCAGACTTCAGCCTTGAGGGGTCACTGTAACGCCTTGGTTCCTAGCAGCCTAGAGACATCAGGATACCCTCCTGGAAGACCCCTGAAGGCTCAAACTGCCATAGAGGACCCCGCCCAGGAACCAGGCATGCAGGCACAAATCCAGCCACTGGCTAATGTTTCCATTCACTGCCACATGGTGCACAAGTTACTTAGTGGCAAAGACAAGCCACAATATAAAAGTAACCTTCTTAAGATGTTATTGAATTCAATTTGTAAGTGTTTTGTTTTGTTGGGATCTTGGGGCTTGAACTCTGGACCTGGACTGGGTCTTCAGCTCTTCAGCTCAAGGCTACTGCCCTACTCCTTGAGCCACAGCACCACTTCTACAGGTTAACTGGAGATGAAGAGTCTCAGGTCCTTTTGTGCCTAGGCTGGCTTTGAACCATGATCCTCAGATCTCAGCCTCCTGAGTAGCTAGGATTACAGACATGAGCTACCCCACTCAGCTTGTGTTTTATTAAGGATTTCTTCATCTATATTCTTTTCTGCTGTGTCCTTGACTAGTTCAGGGATGAGTATAATACCAGCTTCACTGTTTTTGTCAGTCATGGGGCCAGGGCACTGTCCCTGAACTCTTCAGCTCAAGGATAGCACTCTACCACTTGAGCCACAGCACCACGTCCCCTTACTTTTCTTTTTTCTTTGCCAGTCCTGGGCTTGAGCTCAGGGCCTGAGCACTGTCCTTGGACTTTCTCAAGGCTAGAGCTCTACCACTTGAGCCTCAGCACCACTTCTGGCTTTTTGCTACGTATGTGGTACTGAGGAATCGTACCACTGTACAGTGCAAGCACTGTACCACTAGGCCAAACACCCGGCCCTTCTCCTTACTTTTCTACCTCATGAAAAAGTACCAGGATGGAGAAAGTCAGTGGTGACTTTATATGCATCTTTGAAAATAAAACAATAGAGCTGGGAATATGGTTTAATGCTAGGGTGCTTGCCTAGCATGCATGAAGTCCTGGGTTCCATCCCTCAGCACTACATATACAGAAAAGGCCAGAAGTGGTGCTGTGGCTCAAGTGGGAGAGTGCTAGCCACGAGCAAAAGAAGCTCAGGGACAGTGCCCAGGCTCTGAGTTCAAGCCCCAAGATTGGGGAGATTTAAAAAAAGAGAAAGAAAAAAAATAAGCTAGGCATATGGCTCAATCCTGTAATCCTAGCCATTAAGAAGGTGGAAACGGACAGATTGCGAGCTCAAGCACAGAAGTTACAAGACTCCATCTCAACAATGGCTAGGTGTGACAGCTCATGTCTGACATCCTTGCTCTGGGAGAAGCTGGGCACAGTGGTGTGTGCCTGTCACTCAGCAACAAGAAGGCACAGTAGGAGGACTACAGCACAAAATTAGACCCTTCCTTGACAATAACCAATGCAAAAATGAGTGGGCGATGTGGCTCAAATAGAATAGTACCTGCAGTTCAATTCCTAGTACTACCACAAAAAACAACCAACCAACTAAACAAACAAACAAAAACAACAAAGCAGTGAGCCTTGCTGAGACTGCCTCAAGGAAGAGGAGGTTAACAGAGGAGTTAGGGCACATTGTGGGCATGTACAGAAGCATTACAATAAAAACCTGTTATACAACCGAGATACACAAATGAAAATATTTGTAAAAATGGAACCTTTAGCGGGGCGCAGTGGTCACACCTGTAATCCTAGCTACTCAGACGGCTGAAATCTGAGGATCGCGGTTCAAAGCCAGCCCCAGCACTAAAGTCTGGGAGACTCTTATCTCCAATTGATGACTGGAAAAGGGGAGGTGGCACTGTGGCTTCAGGGCTAGGGCAGTAGCCTTGGGCTGAAGAGCTCAGGGACAACACCCAGGCTCAGAGTTCAAGCCCCATGACCCACAAAAAAAAAAAAAAGAAAGAACCGTTGTGTCCCAACACAGGGCAGGGCACCCATGGATGTGCTTGTGGCTGTCCCTGCAAAGCTCACTTTGTCCCAAGGGGCAGAGTGGGACAGAAAGAGGAGGAACCACCCCATGGTTCTCACCAGGGTGCTTGTCCTGGAGGGACATGTCACTTCCAGGGAGGTGACAGGGCCAAGCTCCTGGTATCTGTGCCTCAGCTCCTACATCTGCAAACTGGCCTCAGCTCTGATAGGAGAACGGCAGGCCTGAGATGTAATATCGTGTAGGAGCTCTGCTCCCCATTCTGTGCTTTTCCGGCCCCTCACCCTGCAGCTCCAGGTGGCAGAGCTGGCTCCCCCCTAGATCTGTAGTCCCTGCCCAGTCCCTGGCTGGCAACGTCTCGGAGCCCCTCACGGGGCCTGCTTCCTGGGGCCTGCCAACCACGCAGCTGTGTTTGGCCTGGTGAAACAAGCAGTCTCCTTTATTACTGAGGCTGGCAGGTGTGCCACCTGCATGACTCCTTACCTCCTGTCCCCTCTCACTCCCTCACTCAGCAGTACCCACATCCAGAACTTGCCAGCTGGCTCCTCCTGAGACCCCACACCTGACTACTGAGTTAGCTGTCCTGGATCACAACCCAGCGGCTGGTAGCTACCATCTCTGGAGTCTCCCGTGGGTAACAACGCTGCACTAGGGGAGGGCAGAGCCTTCTGTCACTTGTCTGCTGCACTCAGGATGGCACTCAGCCGTGGGTAGGCGAAGGTGAATGCTCCAGGCAGGGCCTGTGCCCAGCCCCACCCCTGCTGCCCTCAGCCTGTGAGGTTCCCCTGCGGTGGAGATTGGGAAGAGAAGGTGGATCTTGGCTCCACCAAGGGACTAGTAGGGAAAGACTAGTAGGGTTTCACTGCTTTTGTGCAAATTATGACTGTTCAGAAGTGTCCCAAGGAGAAGCAGAATGAGGGTCATAAACCTGCCTCGTAAAGACAGCGTACTCGGTGGGTGTGTGACCAACAGCCATGATGGCAGTGACTCATTCTGCTGTCAGAGGAGACGGCTGGAGGGGCAGGAAGAACAGATGGGAAGCTCCCCATGCTTCTGGTCAAGGCTCCACAGCAGCGTGGCCTCTAGGACCCTTCCCAGCCAGTCCATCCTACTTCTGACACCTCAGTTGCCGAAGTGCACACCACACATCTCTGAGCCCGCGCCCCAAGCTCAGGAACAACATGAGAGGCAGAAACAAGCCTACCAGGAAATGGGGCTTCACCTCTCCCCAATCCAGGGAGCCCGTCTCTGGCCCTCTGCCCAGACGCTGTCACTCGACTTGGTGAAGCTGTGGGTGCCAGGCAGACGGGTAAGTCAGGTTTGGAGCCCCGCTGCTCACAGCCCCACGCATGTCCACCACAGCCCTTGATCTTCCAGGAAGATCTCAGCCCTGGTTGGGAAGATAAGGGCGGCCCATGCGGAGGGGTGGGGAAGGGCAGGCCTTCCACAGGGTTCCTGGGCCAAACAGGCAGGTGGTACACTAGGAATGTGAGGTCAGGGAGCCGTGAGCCCAGCCACATGCAGGCCAGGCCAAAGACACCCATAGCCTCCAGGGAGCAGAGAGAGCCCTGTGTTGTGGCCCCAGACCCCCTCCTTAACCTTCCTGAGCTCAGAAACAGGCTGGAGGAGACAATGTGCGACAGGCTCTCACCAGTGTGAAGAGTGGAGGCGTTCCTCAGTGGAGGGGGAAGACCATGGGGTGGGAACAGAAGAGGACATGCAGATGAAGGGTTGAGGATTGGAGGGGTCTCAGCTCTGGTCTTGGGGTGGGAATGGAAGGGGATGCCCAGGTGAAGGGTTGAGGATTGGTGGGGTCTCAGCTCTGGTCTTGGGGTGGGAATGGAAGGGGATGCCCAGGTGAAGGGTTGAGGATTGGTGGGGTCTCACCCAGAGCTCTGGTCTTCGGGTGGGAATGGAAGGGGATGCCCAGGTGAAGGGTTGAGGATTGGTGGGGTCTCACCCAGAGCTCTGGTCTTGGGGTGGGAATGGAAGGGGATGCCCAGGTGAAGGGTTGAGGATTGGAGGGGTCTCAGCTCTGGTCTTGGGGTGGGAATGGAAGGGGATGCCCAGGTGAAGGGTTGAGGATTGGTGGGGTCTCAGCTCTGGTCGTGGGGTAGGAATGGAAGGGGATGCCCAGGTGAAGGGTTGAGGATTGGAGAGGTCTCAGCTCTGGTCTTGGGGTAAGAATGGAAGGGGATGCCCAGGTGAAGGGTTGAGGATTGGAGGGGTCTCAGCTCTGGTCTTGGGGTGGGAATGGAAGGGGATGCCCAGGTGAAGGGTTGAGGATTGGAGAGGTCTCAGCTCTGGTCTTGGGGTAAGAATGGAAGGGGATGCCCAGGTGAAGGGTTGAGGATTGGTGGGGTCTCACCCAGAGCTCTGGTCTTGGGGTGGGAATGGAAGGGGATGCCCAGGTGAAGGGTTGAGGATTGGTGGGGTCTCACCCAGAGCTCTGGTCTTGGGGTGGGAATGGAAGGGGATGCCCAGGTGAAGGGTTGAGGATTGGTGGGGTCTCAGCTCTGGTCTTGGGGTGGGAATGGAAGGGGATGCCCAGGTGAAGGGTTGAGGATTGGTGGGGTATCAGCTCTGGTCTTGGGGTGGGAATGGAAGGGGATGCCCAGGTGAAAGGTTGAGGATTGGAGGGGTCTCAGCTCTGGTCTTGGGGTGGGAATGGAAGGGGATGCCCAGGTGAAGAGTTGAGGATTGGTGGGGTCTCACCCAGAGCTCTGGTCTTGGGGTGGGAATGGAAGGGGATGCCCAGGTGAAGGGTTGAGGATTGGAGGGGTCTCAGCTCTGGTCTTGGGGTAAGAATGGAAGGGGATGCCCAGGTGAAGGGTTGAGGATTGGTGGGGTCTCAGCTCTGGTCTTGGGGTGGGAATGGAAGGGGATGCCCAGGTGAAGAGTTGAGGATTGGAGGGGTCTCAGCTCTGGTCTTGGGGTGGGAATGGAAGGGGATGCCCAGGTGAAGGGTTGAGGATTGGAGAGGTCTCAGCTCTGGTCTTGGGGTAAGAATGGAAGGGGATGCCCAGGTGAAGGGTTGAGGATTGGAGGGGTCTCAGCTCTGGTCTTGGGGTGGGAATGGAAGGGGATGCCCAGGTGAAGGGTTGAGGATTGGAGAGGTCTCAGCTCTGGTCTTGGGGTAAGAATGGAAGGGGATGCCCAGGTGAAGGGTTGAGGATTGGTGGGGTCTCACCCAGAGCTCTGGTCTTGGGGTGGGAATGGAAGGGGATGCCCAGGTGAAGGGTTGAGGATTGGTGGGGTCTCACCCAGAGCTCTGGTCTTGGGGTGGGAATGGAAGGGGATGCCCAGGTGAAGGGTTGAGGATTGGTGGGGTCTCAGCTCTGGTCTTGGGGTGGGAATGGAAGGGGATGCCCAGGTGAAGGGTTGAGGATTGGTGGGGTATCAGCTCTGGTCTTGGGGTGGGAATGGAAGGGGATGCCCAGGTGAAAGGTTGAGGATTGGAGGGGTCTCAGCTCTGGTCTTGGGGTGGGAATGGAAGGGGATGCCCAGGTGAAGAGTTGAGGATTGGTGGGGTCTCACCCAGAGCTCTGGTCTTGGGGTGGGAATGGAAGGGGATGCCCAGGTGAAGGGTTGAGGATTGGAGGGGTCTCAGCTCTGGTCTTGGGGTAAGAATGGAAGGGGATGCCCAGGTGAAGGGTTGAGGATTGGTGGGGTCTCAGCTCTGGTCTTGGGGTAGGAATGGAAGGGGATGCCCAGGTGAAGAGTTGAGGATTGGAGGGGTCTCAGCTCTGGTCTTGGGGTGGGAATGGAAGGGGATGCCCAGGTGAAGAGCTGAGGATTGGTGGGGTCTCAGCTCTGGTCCTGGGGTGGGAATGGAAGGGGATGCCCAGGTGAAGGGTTGAGGATTGGTGGGGTCTCACCCAGTGCTCTGGTCTTGGGGTGGGAATGGAAGGGGATGCCCAGGTGAAGAGCTGAGGATTGGTGGGGTCTCAGCTCTGGTCTTGGGGTGGGAATGGAAGGGGATGCCCAGGTGAAGGGTTGTGGATTGGAGAGGTCTCAGCTCTGGTCTTGGGGTGGGAATGGAAGGGGATGCCCAGGTGAAGAGTTGAGGATTGGTGGGGTCTCACCCAGAGCTCTGGTCTTGGGGTGGGAATGGAAGGGGATGCCCTGATGAAGGGTTGAGGATTGGTGGGGTCTCACCCAGAGCTCTGGTCTTGGGGTGGGAATGGAAGGGGATGCCCAGGTGAAGGGTTGAGGATTGGAGGGGTCTCAGCTCTGGTCTTGGGGTGGGAATGGAAGGGGATGCCCAGGTGAAGAGCTGAGGATTGGTGGGGTCTCAGCTCTGGTCCTGGGGTGGGAATGGAAGGGGATGCCCAGGTGAAGGGTTGAGGATTGGAGGGGTCTCAGCTCTGGTCTTGGGGTGGGAATGGAAGGGGATGCCCAGATGAAGGGTTGAGGATTGGTGGGGTCTCAGCTCTGGTCTTGGGGTGGGAATGGAAGGGGATGCCCAGGTGAAGGGTTGAGGATTGGTGGGGTCTCAGCTCTGGTCTTGGGGTGGGAATGGAAGGGGATGCCCAGGTGAAGGGTTGAGGATTGGAGGGGTCTCAGCTCTGGTCTTGGGGTGGGAATGGAAGGGGATGCCCAGGTGAAGGGTTGAGGATTGGAGGGGTCTCAGCTCTGGTATTGTGGTGGGAATGGAAGGGGATGCCCAGGTGAAGGGTTGAGGATTGGTGGGGTCTCACCCAGAGCTCTGGTCTTGGGGTGCGAATGGAAGGGGATGCCCAGGTGAAGAGCTGAGAACTGGTGGGGTCTCACCCAGAGCTGTAGGTGGTCTGTATTTTATACTGGGTAGCTGTGTTATACCTTCACCCGCCGCCCACCCCTCCAAGCTCACCCACACTGGGTGGGAACAGGGCTGACAAGAGCCTGCCTGATCCATAGGAGGACAGCCACCCTTTTCCACAGAATGTGGCCACACCCTTGGAGGCCTGAGGAAGTAAGGAGCTGCTCCTCCTGCTGCCTTTGCCTCAGAGATAACTCACAGGTAGCTGTGTGGTCGTCCACTCCAGCTCTCCTGCCTCAAGGCCTTCAGACCATCTCACAGGCTCAACTGCTCAGTTTCCTCATAACCTCAGATGTGCAGAGGCTGTGGTTTTGGAGATGGATGACCCCTCATATGGAGGCCCAGCCTTCCGCAAGTGGGTTCCTCAGGCAGTGAACAGAGGCTGCCCAGAGACCTCATGTTGGGGAAAGAACCACTCCAGCAGTGTGCACAGGACACAATGTGAAAGGAGCACTGATGGTTACTAGACGAGGCTTCAGGCGGCTCACGTGCTAGGGGTAGCCACGAGTGGCCTGCTTGCATGCCATCTGAGCTCCTGACAGCAGGCTCTGAGCTTCCTGCACGGCGTGTGGTGTCTTCCTGGGGCAATCTGCTACCCGGTGCACTAACTGAAACCTCTCTTCCTATCCCGAGGGCTTCTGACATGGGTTGGCCACCCTGTCAGCTCTAGAATGCGTCTGAGAGGGCTGCAGAGCCTCTACCCACGCATCGACCTGGGAGCAATCGTATCCCTGGCTGATACGGCTGGCCAGCACCGGAAGACACTCCTCTGTCCTGGAGTACAGGGGAGCACAGGGGCACACTGGAGGCCAAGCAACCCCCACTGCATGGCAGGCTAGGGTGTGCTAGGAGGTAAACGGGCTCTTGGAAAAACAGTAAGTTAAAACCTACCAATTTTAAATCAGTTTTTATAAATCCTTCAAAGGCAATCCAAGGGCTCGGTTAATCACACCCGTGTGAGAGATGCTTGTCTGGCAGGCATAGCAGGGGGAGCCCTCTGCCAAGTATGCCCATCCCGCTGCAGACCCCGAAGGCTCACTGCTGGCCTCACCAGGGACCAGCTTCCTTCCACTGCAGATGGACCCGATGGACCTGGCATCCCTCAGCCCACCCCGCCCCCTCACGCCTCCCTGTCTCCTGATACACTTGATCTCCCAACTTAGTGTCTTCTCCCAAGGCCCAGACTACAACCACATGAAGCCTGCAGCTGCCTGGCCCCTCTCGGCATGAACTCAGTGTGATGGTGCTAGAGCAAGGGCAGGATGGGGGCCTGGGCCTGAACAGGTGGAGAGGGGTGCAGGCAAGCAGCATACCCACACATGACGTCATGTGTCCACAGGTGACACACAGGGAGCTCTGAGAAGCCAGAGAGGCACATGTGTGGTGTATAAACACAGACACGCAGGAATACAGAGGCCACAGGACATGGAGGCAATACACAGACATGGAGACAGTCTCACAAATATAACCTGAAAAGAATGGCTAGGTGACACCTCCAAATAGGCACATAGCCACATCCACACAGCATACAGAAAGCCAGATGTGAACCCCAGAGATGGATGGGCACCCCATCCACCCATGCACACATAGGCATAAATACACACGCAAGGAAGCCCACAGTCAACCCACACATTCCAGGTCTGATGGTCCACCAAGAAGTCTTAATGAAGAGGCTGCGTTACAACTGCTCTACCTCAGACCATCCAGTCCCTGCCCAAGGTCTGGGCCCAGATCATTTGGGTGCCTCTGGGCCATCCAGCCCCGGCCTGGAGACGTCTGTCAGGGAGAAGACCATGCTAAAAGGCTGGACACTGTCCCCTGCTGTCTTCTTGGCGCCTGGCTCCCATCTGAAGCTACATGCCAAGAGAACAAGTGATGCCTGGCAATGACAACCTGCTGATGCCAGGGCCCGTAGGGCCAGAGTTAACCACTGGCAACTGACCAGGGTCTGCCCACCTCCACCTCTGTGTGTATAGACAGGACCATCTGCACACCCCAGGGCATTGGCTCAGGTGGAACTCACAGCCATGTACCTCTCCAGGAGTTGCCTTCCTGTTACCATCGGTCACTCCTGCAGTGGCCACAGGGGTAAAACTGCAAGCAGCTGACTAGTTCGAGACAGTTTTTTTTGTTTGGTTGGTTGTTTGAAGAAAACATTGGAAAGGCAGTGTTTGGGAGAGACAGCCTGAATGACAAACGGAGAGTTAGGACAGGGAGACCCAGGGGTGGTGGAGCAAGGGGTCCGCAGGCCCACGTGGGAGCCCTTAGGTGAACAAGGGTAACTCTGGCGACAGAGCACCAAGAGCTCAAGGCCGGTCTTCACTTAACCTAAGTCAGCTTCAGAGCCACTGCGGACATGCCACTGTCACATAATCCCAAACTCTCCCTGCCTATACCCCAGTGTCCCTAGGAAACTAGAGTGCAGAGGTGGGGCTCTGATCGCGTGCCTTCTGCCCAAGAGGCTCCCCAAATAGATGGGGGGGGGCTCTGGTTCCCGCCATGTTGGCCTGTCCTGATGACTGTGACACAGTGGCTTGGGTCTGACACAGGTCTGGCTGTAGCACTGCTCAGGGGAGTCCATCCCAGTCAGCAGCACTCACAACTGCCCTCAGAGGGGTCGCCGTCCCCAACATTACAGGGGAGAACAAGGCTGCCTGAGGCTCATCCTACCCAAGAGGGCATCAGTCCCACAGGAAGGGTCGCCTCGGCAGCCACCTCCGGACACTGTCTGGAGGTGTTTACACCCATGCTGTTGGGGTCAGAAAGGAGCCCAAGGGCCTATCCACCTAGGAACGCAATGGGGTACAAACCTAGGGGGTTAGTAAGGGTATGGAGGTTGGGAGGCTCGGGGGTATGAGGATATGCAGGGGGCGGGGGAGAGCCCTGATGAAGCTCCTCTCTTGGCCCAGGCAAGCTGCCTCTGTAGAGTTCCCTAGGCTGGTCAGTCATGGCCCCCACTCTGGCTCAGCCCTGGTGTCCTATCTAGTAGCTACCAGAAGCCCCATGGTGAAGATCTAGGGCTGCCCCACTGGGTAATGAATGGGTTAATTACACACTCCATAAAAGCTGTGTGATTTAGAGAGTGGGCCAGGCAGGCCCCATAGCTGGCAGTAAACCAGGGGCTGCAGGGATGAGGCAGGCGGAGACCGAGCCCTGGCCTGCAATGAGCCAAAACGGCTGTAAATCTACAGAAATGGCTTTTATGGAGCTCTGGGTTTTATGATGTCATTAATGTTCCTCCTGACACTCAAAGGAAAATGAAATAAGTCATGAGGAGGACTAGGGGCCACTGCCGACGGTCCATGAGTCCCAGTGCCAGGAGCCACTGCCGTCTCAAGCACAGCAGACAAGGACAGCCCCCATTTCTGAGGCCATCCTTACAGTGGGTATGTGGGGTGTCAGGGCCCCCAGCAGGCCTGGCGTGCCTGCAGATACAGGGACAATAAGCTCCTGCCAGGCAGGTACAAGAAGCATGCAGCTTGCTCTCACCACTCAGGCTGCATGCACGTCCCCAACCCATCTGCCACAAGTGGTGCCACCCCCTGCACGTCACCACAGCTCCCCACAGCAGGCCGAGGGGGCATGGTGACGCCAGGAGATGGCACCTTTCACACGGAACCCAGAAGAACACCAGAGGCACTGCCTTGTCACGCACAGGTGGCCCGGCCCCTGTGTAGGTAGCCCTGCCCCCAGAGTGTTCCTGAGCAGCAGGCTCTCGGCCGAGTCCTGCCAGACGGGTCCACCTGCTACTGGACCCCAGAGCGGTGGAATACCAGGTGGGGAGCTGCTAAGCAGGGGTGCTGGGGT
Source organism: Megascapheus bottae (assembly GCF_031878675.1). Lineage (NCBI taxonomy): Eukaryota > Metazoa > Chordata > Mammalia > Rodentia > Geomyidae > Megascapheus > Megascapheus bottae. The sequence goes on from NC_143536.1 coordinate 344,359, forward strand.
GGTCCTGTAGCTGGGACAAGGGCAGCAGGGAGAAGGAGCTGGGAGACTTACAGAGTAGCCTCTCCCGGAAACCGCCTGTGCTGAGCTCTGCAGGAGGAAGAAGGAGGCAGTTAGTGACAGCTCGCAATCCAGCTGATGTCCACCCCACGGGCTACTGCCTGAGCTCCAGCATGCAACCCAAGACCCTCCGGAAGGACGCCAGGCGGGGCTGGCTGCTGTACCAGGCACACCACAAGACCTTTCCGAAAGCTATGCAACTCCTGTAGCTGTTCCTGTGGCCTCTAAGAGGCTCAGGACAGGGGCAGCATCCTGTAGAGGTTGCCACACGAAGACTCCTAGACAATCCTCAGTTCCTCTGGGGGCCAGGACACTGGGCCATCACCCCAACAGGAGGCAGAAAGACTTCAGGGATGCAGGTTCTGTCTTTCACCCACTTGTACTGTGCAAGGTGTGCCCCTGGCTCTCCATTAGCGTCCCTCTCCTGCCTAAGTCCCCAGGAAGGCTTCTTGAAGTGGTAGTAGACCAAGACTTTGAAGGAAGGAGTCTGAAAGGTCAAAGGACCTTGAGAGGTCCAGGGCCCTGGCAGCATAGTAAGAGTTCCCCTTGGTCCGAGTGGCCATTTCAGCTGCGCCAGGATAGGGCAATGTCTCCCCAGCTGTGGGTTCAAGCTGCCATCTTCCCATAGCCCCAGGGACAGAGCCCCACACCACCCAGACTGTAACAAGAAGAGCATGGGCAAAGGGCTGAGTTGCTACAGATGGGTGTGCAGCTGGCTGGTCCACGGGCAGGGGAGGGGATGGGGGTCCTGCAGGGGGAAGAAGGGGCTGGTGTGCAGGACTGCCAATCCCTGTCCCCTGAAGAATGGGGCACCTCCTCCCATCTCCAGATTGGTTGCTGCCATGGCCAGGCCAACAGGGGAAGGGAGATAGTGTCAGACAGAATCCACCTGAACCTCTGGCACTCTAGCCCAGGACTTGGCTAATGAGGTGGGGCTAAGTTTTCAGCTTAGGTTGGCTGTGCTCATAATGTGTCTTTATTCATCCTGGGCGGCAATTAAAGGCATGCTAACTAGGGCAACCCATAGCCCCAGACAATTAACCATCCTCTTTTCCCATCTTGTGGCAACAAGATCAGAGCCTGACAATTATGCCTCCCTCAGTGCTGCAGGCTGCACCCCAGGCTGTCATTTAAATGATAATGAGATTGGTCTCATTCAATCTCTACTACTCTGTGGCCACTTCAGGAGCAGGGGAGGGGTATCAGCAGAGTTACCTTCTGAGTTGGAGAGCCCCCTGCCCCCACCCCAGCACTAGAGGGGTCTGCAAAGTCTGAAGTCAGAAACTAGCAGTCCTGGCTGTGCTCCTCTGACCTATTTCAAGACTGGCCATCCAGGGCTCTCACGTTTCTGCCCTACACCTCTAACCTACACACCCACAAGATGCCCTGCTGTGACCGGCATCCCAGACTGGTGCCTCTAGGGGTAATTTCAGATGGTTTCCATCTTGAGGCTTGCTGGTGTCTAGGCTGCCGGCCCTCGTGCACCTAGCCCAGAACACAAGCTGAGCACTGAGGTAGGCTTCCGCTTCAGGTGGGCACCAGCCAGCGCCTACCTGCAGTTCACTTAAATCCCTCCTAACGGGGAGGACCTAATTAGCACAGAACCACATTGTGGAATGAAATGGCAGCAGCTGCTCCGGAGCTGCCTCTGGGTAAGGGCAGGCCTGGGTGAGACCTGCAGCAGGACTCGGCCGGGCAGGACTCCGCCTGGGCTGCACTGAGTACTCACGTCGCTGAGCTGGTCTCGGGAGCTGCTCTGCTGGGAGCTGGCGGCTTCGAGAACACTGTCGTCATCACTGTTCTGGTCGCCCTCTCTGGACATGGCAACCTTTGTCTGGGGACAGGGAGAGACAGCCTCAGGCAAACCTGCCCCTTACCTGTCTGCAGCAAGGCTCCTGGCCAGGGTTGCACATACCACCTCACTTGACCTGGTACCAGTTCAGCCCAGGCCTACCTCAAATAACCACTGGGATCCAACACATTCTAGGGCCTAATATGCTGTTTGAGGGTGGCAGGCACCCCCCACCGCCAGAGCTGAGGACCCAGGGTCAGATGGAGGAAGAGCAAGAGGGGCATGGCTGTACAAAGCAGAGGGAAGCCCACTGGCTGGCTGCTTCCATGGGATGGAGTGGGTGAGAAACACCTCGAATGAAGTCTACTCAAGGTGCTGCTAGCTATCCTCTTCTTTTTCTTTTATTCTTTTGGTTGGTCATGGGGCTTGAACTCTGGGCCTGAGCTCAGGGAGCTGTCCCTGAGCTCTTGATCAAGGCCAGTGCTCTACCACTTGAGACACGGCGCCACGTCTGGTTTTCTAGAGGTTAATTGGAGATAGGAGTCTCAGGGACTTCAGTGCCCCGCTGGCTTTGAACTGTGATCCTAAGATTTCAGCCTTCTGAGTAGCTAGGATGACAGGTGTGAGCCACAGCGCCCAGTCCTGTCCTCACTTTCTCGAGACACTAACTTTAAAGACACGAGGACGCCTGTCCCACTACAACCCGGCTCTCTTCCTGCCAAGGCTGTCATGAGGCCACTGCCAAGACACACATGTCCAGTGTCTCCCTCAGCGGACACTACAACGCCCTCAGGTAGGCCTTCAGGCTACTTCCTGGCTCCTCTGTCCCTCAGTTTGCCGTGGGTGAAACAGCTGACACAGTGCTGTGTGCACCAGGACTTGTGGCCGGCTGAACGGCATTCTCTGGCCCCAGCATTTTGTGTGGGCAGCTGTTCACCCTGACAAGAATCTCTTCTCTTTCTTTTCTTCTTTCTTCTCTCTCTCTCTCTCTCTCCTCTCTCTCTCTGTCTCTCTGTCTCTCTGTGTTTGTGGGGGTTGAACTCTGGGCATGGGTGCTATCCCTGAGCTTTTCAGCTCAAGGCTACCACTCTACCACTTGAGTCACAGCACCACTTCTGTTTTCCTGGTGGTTAATTAGAGATAAGGGTCTCACCGACTTTTCCTGCCTGGGCTGGCTTTGAACCATAATCCTCAGATCTCCGTCTCCTGAGTAGCTAGGATTGCAGGCCTGAGCCACCGGCACCCAGCTAAGAATCTACTTTCAACTTCACTTTAAAGACAGAAAACAGGCCTGGGGAAGGTAAGTGCCCAGGCAGGGAGAGAGCCAGTGCTGCACGTGTGCACCTTTAACCTGGAAGTGACGACTACGAGGCCCCAGTGTGAATGTGCCAGTCCAGACGTCTACTTACACAGCCGAGCCTGCAGCCTCCACCACCACCTGCAGAGGCTGCGCACACACCCCTGTGCCTGGTCTCCTTACAACCATGCTGAAAGCACGGGCTCCAGCCAGGGGACACTGCAGGCCGTGGACATGAGCATAAATACATGCCCCCGCCCCCAGAGCCACTTGTACAGCTCGGCCAAATATGTGGTCAGAGTCCAGTCCTTCTGCCACGAGCATGCGCCAGCCTTGAAGCCTGTCCGGGAACCAGGCTGGTTGCCTGGAGATCCCAGAACTCCCCTACCAGCCAGTTTCTGAGACGAGGCTGGAGTCCTCCCAGCTCTCACACCTAGTGGTTCCAGGCTCCCAGGGGTTTGACAGTCCTTCCTGTGAGGCTGACAAGCTGCTGAGACCTAGACAGAACCCGGACCATACAGGTCACGTTGAGGATCCAGATGCAGAGAGAAGCAAGATTCAGGGCTCGGGAGCCAGTGCCCCGCTTGTCACCGCCTGGACCACAACGGGGTGTTCTTACCCCAGTGCAAACATTGGCACTGCCAGTGATGTTCAAGGTCTTCCTGCCCAGCCCCTCCCCACATGCTCGGGCCCATCAGCCTCCGTGGGGAGCCATGTTCCCGACTGTCTGGAATTCCTCTCTGAGGGGCATCACTGGGAGCTGTAAGGAGCAGACTTCCAGCTCTACCGGGAGCAAGACCCCAGCATCAGCTTTGGGGCAGCTGGGCTGGAGCTGCAGTGGAGGACGACCCTATCACTCGCCACCCAGGCCCTGCCTCCTGGGGCAGCAGTTTAGGGAGGCTGTGGGATCAAGCCGACAAGGGTTGGACCCAAAACACTGCATGAACACTAAATGTCTGGTTCAGAGCTGCCAAGTATGGCACCGGGTGAGGAAGGAGGCCAGGGAAGGGTGAAAATAGCCATCCATATAAATGAGCAATGAGAAGCAGGCCACTGCTTTCTGCTTCACAATTCACAGAGGGCCACCTCCACTCTCCTGGGACACGGGAGGGAGGTCCCAACTCTGACTCAGCAATGGAACCCTGTAGGTGGGTTATCTGTTATTTGTCACTCTTCATTAGATGACAGTTACTTTTCTTTTTTCTTTTTTAACTCTGAAGGACTTATTTCCTGTACATTCTGTGGAGCGGAGTCTTATATCCTAGAAATAATCCCCATCACAGACCACAGACGCAGCCACACATAGCCCACACATACTGTCTTGTATATGCCCATAAAATGTGCGTGTGCCACCATTTGCTGTCCACGCTGTTCCTCTAGCACCTGCCCCAATGCTCTGGTGCGCTTGCGTAGGTATATTCAGCCACCTGAACCTCAGGACCCCTCTAGGCAGGCTGAGCAGACACAACAGAGTAAAGACACGTTCCACATGCAGGGCTCACTCATGCTCTGGCCTCCCAGCCATTCCACACACCTCCTTCCCCAGGAGCCAGCCCAGAGCTTCCACTCTTGGGCCTGCTCTAGACAAGGGTCACCTGCAAAGGAGCCTGAGGAACCCCGGAGCCTCCCGGGGGGGTGGGTACCTCTCAGTTCAGCTGAGACCTGCCTAAGTCCCCTCGTCTTAAGCTATGCAATGGGATGCTGAAAGGAGCTGAGTTGTGACCATCTCCAAAGTGTTTTGCTTCTCCCACCCCATAACCCTGCACTTCCTAGGCTTAAGTCCCAACTCCTCATGTACTCTCTAGACCCTGGTGTAGGTACCACAAGGCTCATTGCAGGGCATGGCTGTCCCTGGCTCCCCACTGCATGGGCTTCTTCCCGTGCCGCAGATCAAGTGCAGGGCCATAGGTCTTGTGGTGATTGTGCCCTCCCTGCGGTGGGTCTCATGCAGCACAAGGATATAACTCATGGCTGGAAGTGTGGCCTAGTGGTAGAGTGCTTGCCTAGCATGCACGAAGACCCGGGTTCGATTCCTCAGTACCACATACTCAGAAAAAGCTAGAAGTGGTGCTGTGGCTCAAGTGGCAGAGCGCTAGCCTTGAGAAAGCCCAAAGACAGTGCTCAGGCCGAGTTTAAGGCCCAGGACTGTAAAAAACCCAAACCAAACCAAAAAAAACCCACTTGTGCTTTCCATATATCCATTCTGTTTATCATGCTTATGAACACAGCGCTGACTGAAACCTGCCCCTCCCAGATATCCAACTTTGCCTGGACTTCAGGTTCTGAGTCCTGTGTGAGGTGGGCTCAACCGGCCAGGGAGGCCACCTCATGACCACATGGCCCCATACCTTCCTTTCTGCTTTTTTTTGGTGGTACTGGGGATCGAACTCAGGGCTTGGGCATGCTAGGTACCACTTAAGCTATGCCTTTAATCTTTTTTTTTTTTTTTTTTTGGTCGGACATGAGGCTTGAACCTAGGGCCTGGATACTGCCCTTGAGCCCAAAGCTAGTACTTTACCACTTCAAGCCACGGTGCCGCTTCCAGTTTTCTAGTGGTAAACTGGAAATAAAAATCTCATGGCCTTTCCTGCCTGGGCTGGCTTTGAACCACAATCCTCAGATCCTAGCCTCCCGAGTAGCTAGGATTACAGGCATGAGCCACTGGTGCCTATGCCAGCCATTCCCTGCCCCACCACACATCTGGCACCAGTGAGGGCCACTGCTCTCACCCCAAGGACAGGAGCATTGCTCCGGTCACTGGCTGTCACATGGAAACATTTATTCAAGGATCTGGCACACCTGGGCCAGGCCCTGGTAGGTCCAGCCTTCCAAGGGGCTCAAGGTCAAGCCACCTAAGTTGTTCTAGGGTCACTTGAAACCCATGTGGCTTCCTCAGCAAGTGTCTACTAGGCCACCTCTGCTCAGGCCACAGGACCCAGCTGGCTTCAGTCTCTCTCCCTACAGAGCTGCCCACTGTCATTTGGTTTCCATCCTTCAAGAGCAACCCAGGGACCTGCCAGCCCAGAAATGCCCAAGACTGTAGCCACTCAGAAAGCCCCTCTCCCTGCCCATTGCACTCCTAGCTCATTCAGGCCCATTCAGGCCTGCACAGACCCCCCCAGCCCTGTCTTCAGAGGGACAGGCTGTGGTGTTCTGTGGGGGAAGGATTGTTCTTGCCTCACTACTCTTGGTGCACAACAGTATCAGGCACTGAGGCCGTGGCAGCTGCCAGAGAAACCCTCCCTAATCCAGCCCAAACGGGCAATCCAAGTCAGGCTCTGTCCAGGGCCACGGGCCTTGATTGAAATCCTAGGTTCCCCCATGTACACACACACAAAGGGAATACAGCCCCTTGAGTGGACTCGGCTACATAATACACAACTGGCCAGCGGTGGGACGGGCTTGGAGAGGACCTGGTCATGCCTTCACAGGGAGCACAGTGGCCTGGATGGCCACTCTCCAGCGAGGCCACGCTGGGTGGCACAGAAGGGTTCCCTGGGTCTTCCTCTGCTTAGGACTTAATGACTGAGAGCCAAATCCAGATGTGAAAGCCCACATTAGAAGACAAGTTCTTTTTAAATTATGAACACTAACACTGTTATTAAAAATGATCACATGGCATTTTATTCTCTTTAATCAGAAAAATAAGCCCCGAATTCATAGGACAGAGGCCTTAGGTGAGCACCAGAAAGGGGACCTACCCAGGGTGTGGGCAGGGCTCAGAGCTGCCACGCCTGGGGATGGGGCCAGACTGTAGGGCCCAGGGTCCTCACAAGTAAGTAGGCAAGGGAAAGGCGGAGGGTCAGCAGGTGCGTGGGCCTGGAACCATGACCCTAGGCTCCCACAGGGCTTGGTGACCGTCGCAGGAAGCTCCTCCTTCCTCTGGGCACCAGCTTCCCCTTGAGCTCACCCTTGCAGGGACTCCAGGAGAGCTGGGTGGGGCTACCCTGATTCCAGGTGGTTGGCTACAGAACAGGCAGGCACAGGGACAGCCTACATAGGTAAGGCCTGTCTGAATGAGGGCAGGCAAGAACAGAACCAAGCACAGCCAAGGACAAGCTGGAGAAGGCCCCAAAGGAGGCTTTCCAAACTTGCCCAGCAGATTCTGGCTCCCACCCACCTTGCAGTTCGAGAACCCTCAGGCGGACACCAGAAGAGGGCTGGAATTTGAAACCTGCTCCTCAGAGTTCACCTGCTGACCAGAGTTCGCCTAGGCTAGTCTACTCTACTTGGAGGCAGAGCGTGCAATGGCCAGAAGGGGTGGGCTGCCACGCCCATCGCACATGCCAACATGGCCAGGTGTACCACACAGACACACATGCATACCTGTGCACCCACACATGTGCATGGGTACTCAGAGATGCAGAGATAGTGTTGGCAGTTAGAGGCACAAACAGTTGCTGAGGGAGTCAGTAGGCTTCACGCCTTCCCAGAGAGTATACATCACAAAGCTGCACATATGGGGAAACTGTGACACCAAGAGGCCTTGACAGCACAGGTGGCGGCAGGGGGAAGATTCTGGGTTTATGCTCTCTGCATCTGGCACAGTGAACAGAGGCCTGATTAGCACAGCTGGGGTCCCTGCCTTACTTCAAATGACCATCAGGCAGGCCCTATGTGGAAGCCTCAGGCCAGTCCAGCAAAGCACCTCCAGCCTGCAGGGCCAGGAGTGTTGGCACTAAGGACCCCACTGACAAGGTTCACTCTGCGTGGCCTGCAAAAATCCATCCAAGGAAGTACCTGTGGGCGTCAGGCTCCAGGGCTTACAGACGGAGCATGGCGGGCCACCCCTGGGGCAGAGTATCGAGTCCACCGAGACCTCAGGGGACGACAGGGATGGCCCAGAGTCAGGAGTGAAGGCTGGGACTGACGGGTGGGCACCAGGTCTAGCAAGGACTGCCGCCTTGGCTGACACAGGGGTCTCAGGAGAGGCCGACGGGATGGGCCTGGCTGTCCTAGAAGCGAAGGGCGATCAGGGATGGGTAGCAATGGCTGAGGTTTTCGAGGCTGGCCTGGGCCCAAAAGACACTGCAAGGGTTGGCAGGGATTCTCTGAGCCCCTGAGCGGCTGATTGGATGTCTGGGACTGCTCCGGGCTCAGGAGGGATCGTTTCTGTTGGTGTGACTGTCTGGGGCCCGGCAGGGAAGGTTTGGGAGGGACAGTTTGCTCTGGGCCTTCCACAGACTGTTGGGGCTGTCTGGGGCCCTGCAGTGACTGCTGGGGGCGGCTGGGCTGGCCAAGGAGGGACCTGTGAGGCTGGCTATGCCGACAATGGGCTAGAAGTGGCTGTCGAGGGCGGCAGCAGCAGCACTGGCCAACAAAGGAGCTGGAAGGCTGGTGGCACGGATGCATGATGAAGAGTGACTGCGAGTGCCGGCACTGCTGGCACTGGGTTACTGGGGCCCGCAGAGGCCGGCAGCACCGAACCAAAGCGGCTCCACAAGGCCGGCCACAAACACATGGTGGAGCCGATGACCGCAGAGGCCGGCAGCAATGCCACTCAGCCATCTGGGACCGGCAGGGGTGACAGGGAGGCAACAGGGACCGCTGCGGACGGCAGAGGTGACAAGTAAGCAGGGACCGCTGTGGGCGGCAGCGGTGCCCTGGAGCAGAGAGGGACTGCAGGCGCTGGCTGCGAAGCCTGGGGCCAGGGAGTGCCCAGAGGGGCCTGCAGGGCTGAGCCAGGCGTGAATGCTGGTCCTGGCAGAGCTGATCTGGGGCTGGAACCAGGCGCTGGGGCCGGCAGTGCTGACCGGGGCCCAGGAGAGACCGCTGGGGCTGGCCAGGCTGTTTCAGGCCTACAAGTGACCGCTGGGGCCAGCTGTGCTGACCCAGGGGTGGCTGTTGTGGCTGGCAGGGCTCCCTAGGGTCCGGGGATGCCCGACGGGGCTGGCAGCGCTGACACGGGGCTGGGAGGGGCCCCTGGGGCTGGCTGGGCTGGCTGGGCTGGCTGGGCTGGAGCTGTTGCTGTTGCTGGGCCGGACTGCTCTGGTGCCAAGGGCTGGCTGGGAGCGGCCCCCCTTCTGGGGAGCACACCTGCATGGAAGAAAGAGCACGTGTCCACCTGGGCAGGTGTGCCTGCAGACCCCCCCCATCCAGCCCGGGTCCCTGAGACATGCTGCTCCCTCTGTAGAGCCCACTTCCCAAGCAAGAGAGCTCCAAGGAGAGCCTCAAACACTGAAAAGAAAGGTGTGGACTTCAGGTCCCTGGAGAGAACACAACTGCGACCTGAGTGGTGCCCGGGACCAGCCCGGCTCAGGGTAGCCCTAGCCCAGCTTCTACTTTCTCTAGGAACCCTTTCTTGGCCTCAGCCCTTACCCCGTCCAGGCAGGCAGCCCTCTTTCCTGGCTGAGCCTGGACCGCTAATGACACGTCTCGTGGCTGAACAGCTCCTCTCCCCAGGCTGCAGTTTGGAAGATGGCGTGGCGTGCACACACTGGAGCCCAGAACCATGCCCAGAGTGGGCCTGGTCTCCCGGTTCAAACAGACACATGGGGCACTCCCGGATACCTACAGTCGACGGAACCTGACGGACGCAGCGGGAGACGGGGCCGGCCTACCAGCTTGGTACTGTCACCTACCCTGGACAGCACACACCCTTGCCATCCTGGAAGAGGCAGCAGCACTGGCCCAGGCAGGCCTCTCCAGCTGGGCCCAGGCAAGTTCTTGTACCTCTACAGCCAGCCTAGCTCCCAGTTGTCTGCCCTGGGCCCAACAACGATGGAGCGCGTTGCCAGGCAGGTCAGATGCTGATTTGTTTGTGTCCAGGTGGGGGAAGACCCATCACAATGCCCAAGGGAGGGGTCGGGCACTTACCTGCTTAGAGGGTTGTAGTGGAACCTTCCTGGCCCCTTCGTCGCACTGAGGGTCCAAGTCCTGCCCTGGGCTGGCTGTCTCCAGGGACTGCCTGCTCTCACTGGGCTCTGCAGATGGACAACTTTCTGACTCCCGGGGTTTCTTGATAAGGCGACGCTCCCACTTCTCTTTCCGCTCATGTGGCTTCAGGGCCATATCCTTCTGCATAGAGAGACAGGAAAGCCCATTAATTGGGGGAACCTGAGGAGTCACACTTTTGAGCTCAGGAAGAAATTCAGGGCCCCTCACACCCAGTAAGGTCTCCTCACCAGTTCTTGCCTGGCCTCAATGCATCTCCACCGAGCCTACAATCTTATTCATATTGGCCCTGGGGCCTTAGCCAATCTCTGTTCTCCCGCTCATGGCCACTTCCCCTGCCTGCCACTTTATTTGAAGTTGCTTTCCTTCTTGCCCTCCTCATTTTGAACTTGCTTATTTACTTTTTATTTGGACAGTGGTTTGCCACCACCCAAACAATGTTTCATGCTTAATCAGACATCTCTGCCCTAGCACAGATGCTCTGAAGGCAGTCCCCACCTCCCACGCTGGTGTGGGGGTAAGTACCCGCATAGCTAAGAAAAGTAGACCCAGAGCTCTCCATGCAGACCCATCAATCTCCCTCTGCAGCTCAAGCCCAAGTGGTGAGTGATGACAGCCTCCTGCTCCTGTCCACATAACTTATGTGTCATATGCACCAGAGAGACGCATCCCACAGCCTCACTTACCCGTTGTGCACTCCAGGGGCTTCCAGACCATGTTGGCTATGTCCCAGTTCCAAGACCCTGCTGTTGGCACGTGGCTCTCACAATCAGGACTGCCACATGAGGCGGGGATACATTTGCTCATACTATCACTATGCTGGGGTTCAGGTGGGGCATTATATCAGCGCATCAGAGGCCCAGGTGACACAACCAACCCAGCCTGCCATACCTGGTGCTGCTGCAAACCCACCCAGGGCCCTGTGAAGATTTTTACCATTCTTTCAGACCTGTCAAGATCCTGCACTGTGCCCAGCACTGTGGCCTGGTATGTTACCCAGTGGGACCTTTACAGAATGCCGACCCAGCTCATGTCCACATGGTTGGCCCAGCAAGTGGTTCTGGGGTTAGCCTCTGAGATACACTCTGAGCCTGATGTATTTGTTTCTCTCACTGCCAACCTGCCTTTCAATCCCAATGTCTTCTTTTGGCAGAATTCCTCTTGGCTCAAGGCTGAGCAGGACAAAGGAAATCCCCCAAGGGTGACAATTTTCATGGGGGAGTACTGACCAGGCCTGGCTCCATAGTGTTACTTGTGGATCTAGGTTCTGTACACTCTAAACACATGACTTTTCCACACTTAAGAAGAGAAAGAGGGCTGGGAGTGTGGCCTAGTAATAGAGTAGCTGCCTAGGGTCTTCATACAGGAAGACCCGGGTTCAATTCCTCATAGAAAAGACCAGAAGCGGTGCTGTGGCTCAAGTGGTAGAGCTCTAGCCTTAAGAAAAGCCCAAGGACAGTGTTCAGGCCCTGAGTTCAGACCGCAGAACTGGAAACAAAAACAAAAAACAAAAGGACAAAGTGCAAGGGGAATGTGTTTAGGCATCCAGAGGGCACGGTGGCTCAGGCCTTGAATCCTGGCTACTCAGGAGGCTAAGACCTAAGGATCCCGGTTCAGAGCCAGCCTAGACAGGACAGTCCATGAGACTCACTCAGGTGAGAGAAACCAGAGCAAGGCTGCGGAGAGTGAACAAGGAAGAAGCCCTGTCCTATCATCAGAAGGCAGGAGTAAAGGCAATCTCACCTCATTATCCTCCTTGCAGATGGGGAAAACAAGGCCCAGGGAGACACAGGACTATACAAGTGTAAGAGAAGCCCGTAGATTTTCAACAATGTACCTAGATGGAGCTCACACACTTGTCTCCTAGACCCAACTAACAGATAAAGCTGAGAAGTTCTGAGCCTGTTTCCAGGAGCTTGGAGAAGAATGGCTGCCCTGCTGGGAAATGTACAAAGGCTCTCACTGAGAGACAAGCACAGGCAGAGCCCAGTCATCAGGGCTCCTGGACCAGGTAGATACAAACAACTGGTATATGAGCTTCCAGTGTGTCTAATACATTCCTCCAGGAGTTCACAGAAAGTAGTATCTGAGGCTGTGGAGAAGACAGCCAGGCACATCCATGCCACTAAAGGGCACTTGTGTAGCCACTATATGCCCCCCCCCACACACACACACCATGGGCCACAGCACTACTTCCGTTTTCCTGACAGTTAATTGGAGATAAGAATCTCACAGACTTTCCTGAGTAGCTAGGATTACAGGCATCAGCCACATGCATGAGCCAATGGCACCCAGCCCTGGTCTTGACGCAGAGACCCAGAGACTCCCAGGATGTTGTCCTTTACATAGGGAAAAATGACTGAGCTACAGGCAACATGGAAGGGGTCAGGGTTTGCCCTCTGGTCACTAAGAAGGGATCAGAGACCCAGGCCAGGTTGCTTTAACAGATGAGACAACGAACTGGAGTCCAACCTTGAGCCTGAAATCTGGCCTGTGGGAAACTGAAGGCTCTCTGAGGCCTGCATACTAGTCTTGAGGAGCTGAGGTAACAGGGGTCCAAGTGGAGTCTAGGTGGAGAAGTGTGGCGGGTGCTGACGTAGGCTGACCGGAACCCCGCACCATGTGGCATGGACTTGGATGGGCCTTTCGCATGGACAGAGCTGAGCCAGATCATCTTATTGTCTCCATCTTGGCTTCAGTTCACAGATCCTGTCTCCAAGGGACCTCTGACCTTGAAAATGCAGACATTCTTTCTCCCCAACTGTGGAGTCAGCACCCTCCTTGTTCACCCCTAACCTGCTTCTAGCCAAGTGTCCCAGTTTCTTCCATGATCTGTGGCCCCACCAAAAATCATGTTGTTTAACTGACCAGCAATTAAAAAGGCTGTACACCAGGATCTGAGAACACAGTTCTTTTTTTGGTCATAGGGCTTGAACTCAGGATCTGGGCCTTGTCCCTGAACTTTTTTGCTTGAGGCTAGCATTCTACCACTTTGATCCACAGCTCCACTTCCTGCTTTCTAGTGCTTAATTGAAGATAAAGAGTCTCAGACTCATGGGGCTTGAACTTTGGCCTGGGCACTGTCCCTGAGCTCTTTAGCTCAAGGCTACCACCCTACCCTTGAGCCAAGGCCCACTTCCTGTTTCCTAGTGGTTAACTGGACATAAGAGTCTCAGGTCCTTTTGTGCCTAGGCTGGTTTTGAACCTTGATCCTCAGATCTCAGCCTCCTGAGTAGCTAGGATTATAGGCGTGAGCCACATGGCCAGTCTCAGACTTTCTTATCCAGTTGGCTTCAAAAATGCAATCCTCAGATCTCAGCCTCCTGAGTAGCTAGGATTACAAGCTTAAGCCACTATTGCCTGATTCTCTGGTCAGTTCTGAGAAAGCAGTTGTGCCACTTTGTTTCACAGTACAGGAAAAGATGAGAGTGGCTCCCAACAGGAATACAACAGCCTGTGGAACACAACAGCCACAGACCCCTACAGGCAGGTGACGGCAGAGCCCTAGCCCCAGCAGTCTGGATAGGACCCTGCTGTCTAGGCCATGCAAAGCTACGCCCCAAGTGTGAAGATAGCTCAACAGTGCAAAGTAGCAACATCCCTGGGACACAGGAGAGAAAACTCGGGCTCAGTGAGCAAGGCCCAGATGTTTCCTTGTCCAGGTCCATGTGAGATGCTGAGCACAGAAGGTGGGGACAGAAAAGACCTCTCAAAGGAAGAAAATGCATGGATGCTTACAAATGGCAGCATGGAGGCTCCGCTTTGGACATGCTACCCAATACAGTAAGGCACTACAGTACTGGCCAACGGCCTGAGGGAGACCTCAGAAGATTGTTTTGGTGCGAATAACAGGTGGCAAGTAGCACTCTTTCTTTCCCCTAGGCCTGGCTTGAACTCAGTGCCTGGGCACTGTCCCTAAGCTGCTTTTGCTTTTTGCTCAAGGCTAGCACTTTTATCACTGAAGCCACAGCACCACTTCTGGCTTTTTCTGGTACCGAGGAACTGAACCCAGGACTTCATGCATGCTAGGTAAGTACTCTACCACTAAGACACACACCCAGTCCTGACCTGGAGACTCTTAACTCCATTAATCATTAAGAAGTCAGAAGTGGGCCGGGAGTTTGGCCTAGTGTAGAATGCATGCCTAGCATGCCCAAAGACCAGGGTTCGATTCTTCAGTATCACATACATAGAAAAAGCCAAAAATGGTGCTGTGGCTCAAGTGGTAGAGCTCTAGCCTTGAGAAAGCCCAAGACAGTGCTCAGGCCCTGAGTTCAAGACCCAGGACTGCCAAAAAAAAAAAAAGAAGTCAGAAATGGAAGCATTGCTCAAGTGGTAGTAGGCTTGAGTGAAAAAGCCAAGCAAGAGCACAAGGACCTGAGTTCTGCCCTAGTACTTGCACAAATTTAAAAATAAACAAATTTTAAAATAAATAAGCCAGATGCCCATAGCTCACCCAGCCTGGGCAAGAAAGTCTGTGACTCTTATCTCCAATAAACTACTACTACTTCTACTACTAAAAAAAAAAGAAAGAAAAAAAAAAAAAGCAGCCACCCAAAGTAAAGCTGTGGCTCAAGTGGTAGAACACTAGTTTTGAGCAAAAGCAGGTCAGGAACCAGGCCGTGAGTTCAAACCCCAGTACTGGCACAAATTAAACACACCAAAGGTGACCAAACCAGGATGCCTAGAGAAGCCATAAATACACAATACCTATATCTGCAATTTAGTATCCTCCCCACTATGAACATGTGTCCTGGACACAAGCAGAGTTGCAGGCTACCAGGCAACAAGGGCACGACAGGAAGAATTCAAGTAGAGCAGTCTGTCAGGTTTGCCAGCCCACAGATACACTTAGGGTAAGAACCTTCCAGGCAGAGCAGAGCTAATTCCAAGGCCCAAGTGTGACGTGTACAGTTAGTGTAGAGGAACTGTAAGGAGGCAGGCTGGCCACAGTAGGGACACAGAAAGATCTGGAAGCTCCAGACAGACTCGTGAGGCGGGAAGGGCAAGGCTGTAACAGGGCAGGGGATATTGAGGATGGTAGCACAGAAGGAGGAAGTGTGGCCTTTCTGGGAGCAAAAGGGGACCAGGTGCAAGCTCTGCTCTACCACAGTGCTAGCCAAGGCAGGTCAAGAGCTGGGGGCTCCTATAGGGATTTGGTGCTACTCAGGATAGAGTAGCATTCATGAGGGTTGGGCAGCCAGGAATCATCTTGCTTTTATATGCCATGTCCATTTCCTCGCTATAAGAAGGACCAGTCACTACCCACAGCTGTGATTTTCTGGGAGGGACTGAGGTTAACACCTCCTCTGGATGCCCCACCATTGTCCAAGGCTCCAGACTTCAGTTGCATGACTGTGGACAAAGTACATGGCCTCACTGGGCTCCGTTTCTCCACCTACAGACCAGGAGGCTGAGATTCCTGAATGGAAAGCTGTCCTTTGCCTGGGCTCTTCTCACTAACACTAAGCCCAGATACCCTCATGTTGCAGCTCCATTCCTGTCCATGTAGAGATGGCCAGGTGCCAGCCTACCATGCCCTCAGAGCACCCACTGGAACCTCCAAAACACAGCCCAGAAAAGGCATCTCCAAATCTCAACAGCCCCTGCGGGCTCCCAGCTCACACACTAGCCTCCGAGGTCTTGTATGCTGCTGGCAGAAGCTCCCCTATTCACAGCCGGCTTACCCAGGACAGTCTTAAGGTAGGGTACTGGGTGCACACTAGAAAGGCCATTGTGGATTTTTTTTTTCTGTGTTGGTTGTGGGACTAGACCTCAGGGACTGGGAGCTGTCCCTGAGCCTCTTTGTGTTCAAGGCTAGTGCTCTACCACATGAGCCACAGCACCCCTTCCTGTTTTTAAGTGGTTAATTGGAGATGAGTCTCACGGGGACTTTTCTGCCCAGTCGGGCTTTGAACCACAATCCTCAGATCTCAGCTTCCGGAGTAGCTAGAATTAGAGGCGTGAGCCACTGGCTGTCCAGCTAATATGGAATTCTTAAGCACTGCTGTGTGCACAGCAGGTGGGGTTGGGGTTTGTGCTGGTTTTTTTTTTGTGATTTATCAAAGTAACAAACTGAACTGAGAATGAAGGAATACAAAAATGCACGATAGCTAGCATTTTAGGCATTCTCCTTTCCAAGTTTACCTCCCATGCAAGCAAGAAATGACCCCTTCCCTATGTGGACGCTATAGCTGTACCTGGTATGCCCCACACATGCTCCATGGAGGTGTCCCAAAGACACCTTCTCATCCAGCTTTCCCATTTTATCTTTCCTTTTGAATCAGGTGAATCAGTCTGCTGGTTGAAATAAAACAAAAAAACAATTTACAGATTAATGACAGTCGGGGGCTGGGAGTTTGGCCTAGTGGTAGAGTGCTTGCCTAGCATGCATAAAGACCAGGCTCGATTTCTCAGTACCACATACGTAGAAAAAAGCTAGAAGTGGCGTTGTGGCTCAAGTGGTAGAGCACTACTAGCCTTGAGAAAAGTTAAGGACAGTGCTCAGGCCCTGAGCTCAAGCCCAGGCCAGTGGCAGATGTACTCCCAAGTAAAGGCCACCTCCCAGTACTTGAATCAAAGCACTCAGATTCAAAGTGGGGGGTGGGTATGCAGGGCCAGTCAGCCAGCAAGACACAGGTCTGCCTGGGGCAGAAAGCAGGGCTTGGCTTGCCTCCCAGGGGATACAGGTACCAGTATAACCTGTTCTGTGGCCTGAGGTCGGAGGCTTGTATCTGGTACCACCTAGGAAGTTCCTCTAAGTTCCACACGTGTTCCCCAGACAGAGAACAGCAGCAGCAGCTCCTGCTGTTCACCCAAGGCTTCCAGGAGAGACAGGGAAGAGGGGAGAGGGGAGGGGGGAACAGGGGCCCTCGGTTACCTCTCATCAGTACAACTAGGAGATAGCTGTCACAGGAAAGGGAGACAAAGTTACCAGTCCAAACTGGCCAAGTGTCCCTGTTTCCTTATCCTACGCTGACAGAGAAGGTCTAAAGGAATCAGGCTCAGGCCTGCAAAGCCTGAACACATATCCCCAGCACCAGCATGAAGACTTTCTGGCCTGAATCTGTGGATCACTCAGCTGACCACCTGTCATGACACTGGCGGGGCACTACTGTCCCCCACACATATTCAAAGGGACTGCTCCCTGGGCGGGGCAAACACGGCGTATGGAGAAGGAGGAGGAGGAGGAGGCTATGTGGGCTCCAGGAACATAGAGCAAGAGGCGTGCAGAGCAAGGGGCTCAAAGGCAACAAACTCTTCCAAACAGAAAACCCACCTCCTAGGTCTGACCTGCGGCTCAGTGGTTCACATCTACCACTGCGCCTGGAAGGGGCTACACTCAAACAGTTGTCAATAGGTGGAATAGCCCCTAGGCCTGAGGAGGAGTGACTGCAGACCCTGGGCACGCAGCCGGCATCTTCCTTCTGCGCTTCCCACATAGGCGCCACAGGGAGCACACACTTGACTGCGCAGACTGTGTCCGTAGCATTCAATGCACTATGAGTCAATGTTCCCGTCCGGGGAGTAAGGCTCACCAGCCTCCTTTTAGGGTCATTTGAGTGATGACTTCAAGTCGATAAAAATGGACTGGAAGACTGAATATCACTGAACCACTCATTACAATGAACGTTGATTATGAACTACCTGAACTTAGGGGAGAATCACTAGACTTCAGCAGGAATCAAGCTAACCAAGACTCCACTTGCCAAACTGAGTGCTATGATCTGCCTAGATGGCCTGAACTTCTCCGAAGTAGGCTCAGAAGGGCAAAGAAAGACATGTGAAACACAGGGTGCTGTTTGTGGGAATGTCACCAAGACCCAAGCTAGTCTACCACCTGCTGGTCTACGCCTGCGAAAGTCCCCCAAACCAACTGCCCACCGTCCAGGAAACAGGGTAGCCAGAGCCACCACTGCCAGAGCACTGAAACCCAAAGGGGTTCAGCTCCTGACCTCAGGCAGCGGCCTGGCTTCCAGAAAGGCAATTTCTTTCCTCTCTCCCACCCTCCCTCGCTGCACAGATGGGCACAAGGTACTCCCTATGTGCTGGGCCCTGTTCTGGGGACTGATAGCTTATAGGAGACGGACACAGGACCTGTTTTCTTTTTTTATTTTACACACACACACACACACACGTTTTTGTGCTTGTGGTTTTTTTTTTTTTTTTTTTTTTTTTGCCAGTCCTGGGGTTTGAACTCAGGGCCTAGGCACTGTCCTTGAGCTTTCTCAAGGCGAGTGCTCTATCACTAGAGCGACAGCACCACATCCAGCCTTTTCTGTACATGTGGTATTGAGAAATAGAACCTAGGGCTTCTTGGATGCTAGGCAAGCACTCTACCACTAGGCCACACTCCCAGCCAGGGTCATTTTCTTCCAGCTGATGAATTCTTGTGGGGAGCAGCAGAGGGGAAACCAGTGTCATGTCACAGAGTGGAGGATAAGGGACAGAGTGGATGAGATGGGGGAGGAGTGTGTAAAAAGACACTCCAGATGAGTTCAAAGCAACATCTGGGCTGACCTACAACTGCACAAGACAGTACTGAGGCAGAGAACAGCAGGTGAGAAAGCCATGAGGCCAGAAATTCAAGAGGCCAATGTATTAGCGCAGAAGAGTAAGAAAGCCATTGAGGATGGGAATGTAGCTTAGGGAAGAGTGCTTGTCTAGCATATATGAAGTGCTGGGTTAGATTCCTCAGTACCATACAAACAGAAAAAGCCACAAGTGGCACTGTGGCTCAAGTGGTAGAGCAATAGCCTTGAGCAAAAGAAGCTCAGAGACAGTGCCGAGATGCTGAGTCAAGCCCAGGTGACTATGCAAAGGCTTGGGCCACAGTTAGTTTTTTTTCCTCTCCCCTTCCTGGCAGCAAACACAGGTGGGGCAGGTATGCAGTTCCACATATGGGACAGTATCAGCAGTATGTAAGCTAGAGAGCAAGGGCACAGGGCCTGGCTAGACTATCAGGAAACTCCCATCATTATTATCAATCACTAAGTCAGGAAACCCTGGTTCATTTTTTTCCTCAGTTCAGAGCAGTGTTGTGTCAATACTGGAGATGGGCCACTCCACCGAGGATCTTGGGAACCCTGGCTCCTGTCTAGGATTCCTCTCAAGTTTCCAAGGGATGCACAATGTAGACCACTGGACAGCAAGGAAAGCCTAAGCTACCAGACCCTGCCTGGTCCTGTACTCACAGGCAGCTCACATTTCTGTCCAGCCAACCGTCTAGACAGAAGTGGCAAATTGGCCCCAGGATTACTTCCCCTGGTTGTCAGCATCTAACTTTTCTCTCTACAGACGGAGCAAGGCTCCGGAGTGGGCATGAGCTTGGTAAGAACTTCCGTTAGGGACAGGAAGTGAAGATCATCCCTTTCCCAAAGCTTACCCTTGGAAACTGGAGGTCCCTGGCCACCTGCCCATGCCCCAAGGGAGTGAAGGACAGGACAATGATCCCTGCTACTCAAGGCCCAGCAGACAGGGATTCCCAAGCAAGCATTCAAGAACAGATAGAGGACTCTAGGCCTGAGGACCCAGAGGTGTGGCAGGGTCCTCCCAGTATTTCAACCCACTTGGATTCTGGGGACACAGCAGCTCTGTCTCCGTCCTGCTCCCTATCTTCCTAGCAGTGCTTCACTTCCGAATTCAGACAAGATGGGCAGTTAGTATCTTGCTCAGCAAATACTGCCCATGACAACTCAGCCAGACACGCAATAGTCTTTGCCTATGTGTTAGAGGCAGCAAGCTGCGACCCACCAACAAGAGAAGTCTCAGGTGGACCCTACTCCCCTCCACACAGAACCTGAGAGGGCTCCACAGGGGAGCCCGAAGCGGTCCTCCAGGCACCGCCCCCCGGAGCCCACGCCCTGCTCCCAGCCCCAGCGCCCTCCACTCTGGCTCGTGCGTCCTGCAAGGCGGCGAAGCGCGGCCCGAGGCTCGCGCGGGCGGGCAGGGGCCGGGCGTGGCGCCCACCTACCTCCAGGGCCTCCAGCGTGCTGAAGCTGGCGATGGCGAAGCCGTCGATGACCTCCTCCTCCTGCGAGCTGGACTCACGCCGCCGCCGCCTCGGGGGGCGCGCGGCGCGGGGCGCGGGGCGCGGGGGCGGCGCGCCGCGGAGACCCGCATTCTCCTTGCCGGGGCTGGGCTCCGGCTCGTCGCCCGACGACGGACTCTGCGCACGGGCGTCTCGGGCGGCCTCCCGGCGCCGGCCGCGATCCCGCTGAGCGCGCGAGCGCCGGCTCGGCCGGACCTTGGCCTCCATGGCGGCCCCGCGGCGGTGACCTTGGCGCCCCCCGCCGCCTGCTACGCCGCGCCGTCGGGCTGCGAGGTCGCCGCGCGGGCTCGGGGCCGGGCCGGACGGAGGGCCGGGCCGGGCATGCCGGGCGCGGGCGCTCGGGCCCGGGGGACGATCGGCGCTCAGCGGCCTCCGGCTGGTCCCCGGAGGGCGCGTTCCATAATGGCCGGCGGGCGGCGGGGGGCGGCCGGGGGCGGCGGCGGGTGGCCGAGCTCCTGAGCGCCGGGATCGCGCGGCGGCCGCCGGAGCAGCGGAGCCCGGAGCGGATAACAACTGACGCACTTCCGCCGGGCCGGCGCTCCGGAGGAAGTGGGCGCCGCCGCAGGAGCCCGCCCGCCCGGCCTCGCCCCGCCCAGGCCCCGCCCTGAACCAGCCCTTCCGGCTGCGTCCCGCTCCGCTCACTCCGCGTAGCCCCGCCCCCAGCCTCCAGGCCACGCCCCTCCGGTCCGTCCACCGCCCTGGACGTCTCCAGGTCTCCGCCCCACGGGCCAGGCTGCGCTCTACCAGGCCCCGCCCCCACCTCCAGGCCCCACCCCTCCGGGCAGCCCCCGCCCCCTCCGCCCCGCAGGACCCCGCCCCCTGCGGTAGCCCCGCCTCCTCGCCCTCGCCCCTGCCTCGCCCTCCCGCCCTGCACGTGGGGAGCGAGGCCTCGGAAGGGAGCTTGGTGCGAGCTCGGGAACCCGAGGGGACCCGCCCCGCTGGCTTGGCGTGTGTCCCAGCTAGGGGCCGGGACGGAGCCGGCAGACGGCCGGGCGGCGCCCCCCGGACCCGCCTCGGGCCGCTGGGCCGGGGCGGCGGCCGGGGTGGCGACGTCCCGGGGCCTGGAATTAGCCCGGCGTTCGTCGGATGGACGCCTGCCCCGACTCCCGCGGAGTGGGAGGGAACGCTGTGTGCAGCGGTGTCCCGGCCGCCGGCGCAGCCGCCGGGCCCTGACGAGACAAGAGCGCTGAGGTGAAGAGCGGGACGGGCGGCGCTCGCGGGGAGCAGGAGCCTCCGTGGACGGGGCCGGGGCTGGCGGGGAGCAGGAGCCTCCGTGGACGGGCGGGGATCGTGGGGAGCAGGAGCCTCCGTGGACGGGCGGGGATCGTGGGGAGCAGGAGCCTCCGTGGACGGGCGGGGATCGTGGGGAGCAGGAGCCTCCGTGGACGGGCGGGGATCGTGGGGAGCAGGAGCCTCCGTGGACGGGCGGGGTCGGGGAG
Source organism: Megascapheus bottae (assembly GCF_031878675.1). Lineage (NCBI taxonomy): Eukaryota > Metazoa > Chordata > Mammalia > Rodentia > Geomyidae > Megascapheus > Megascapheus bottae. The sequence goes on from NC_143536.1 coordinate 365,889, forward strand.
CAGGAGCCTCCGTGGACGGGGCCGGGGCTCGCGGGGAGCAGGAGCCTCCGTGGACGGGCGGGGTCGGGGAGCAGGAGCCTCCGTGGACGGGGCTGGGGCTCGCGGGGAGCAGGAGCCTCCGTGGACGGGCGGGGCTCGGGGAGCAGGAGCCTCCCGTGGGCTGGGCCACGCCGGATCCTCCGCCGGAGAGCCCCGCCCGGGCGGCCGAGGAGTCGTAGGTAAGCAGCGGTGTCTCCAGCCGCCGCACGTCTGCAGCAACCCGAGGGCCAGAACCGCAGCTCCTGGACTTGTATTTGCTTTGTTAAATGCCTGTAATCTTAGCTACTAGGAAGGCTGAGCGCCGGCGATCCGAGTTTGAAGCCAAGCCCGGGAGGAAAGTCCATGAGACTCATCTCCAGCTGGCCACCAGGACACCAGAAGTGCCACTGCAGCTCCGGATGGTAGAGCGCCAGCCTTGAGTGAAAGTCCACGAGACTCATCTCCAGCTGGCCACCAGGACACCAGAAGTGCCACTGCAGCTCCGGATGGTAGAGCGCCAGCCATGAGACTCATCTCCAGCTGGCCACCAGGACACCAGAAGTGCCACTGCAGCTCCGGATGGTAGAGCGCCAGCCTTGAGTGAAAGAGCTCAGGACAGGGCCTGAAGGCAAAAAGGAAAAACAAACAACCACAAAAAAACGGGCCCATTTGTCCACCCACTTTCAGGCGTTCCTTCATCCTAAATGTTTAATCCTCAGGCGGGTGGGGGACTCACTCCAAGACCTCACTGCTCTCAACCGGACCTGGACAGCTGTGTCTGGGAGCTTCTAATCCCTTCCCCCCATGGTCACTACTTTTCCTTGCAAGAATTTAAAGACTGGTCCATATGTGAATATCCCCATTGTTCACGTCTAACTCTAAGATGAAGAAACTCATGAGGAGGGAGGCAGTGCCCCTGTCCCCAAAGGCTCTGAGAAGAGACAGTTGGGTCTCGAAAGGGACCTGCATACACTGAATAGTAGGAGCTGGTTCAAGCAGGGAACACTGCGCTTGAAGGCTCAGTCACCTGGGCTTTGTCCCTCAACACTGCCCCAGGGAGGGGGAGGGCTCCAGTGGCTGTACTTACCGCAGCTGGGAAGGTAGCTCCCTAACCCACACCCACCCCTCTCCAGGCTCTACTGGCCTGGGGTGGGGGTGGGAGAGTCTCCCCATTCTAAGCTTTGTTATGAAAAACACCCTTTCACTCCTAGTACTTCCTTCTGATTGAGAAAACTGCTGGGACTGTTTTCCTTTCCTGCCTGGGGGACTCAGGCCTGCTGAGTCTCTGGTTAGGGTAACCGGTCTGTTTCTGCACCTGGGCTGCCCTACCTGCCACCTGCTGGGGCATTCTGTGGGCCCTTTTCTCTCATAACCCCTTCTATTGCCTTCAGAGCAATTGTAAAAGTTCTGCTCTTAAAGTTTTCAAGTACAAAAATTAACTTCCCTTGCTCATCTTGTGGTGCTCAAGTGTGCAGCCTTACCCAAGAACAGGGTCTCTGGAACTTCCTTTTGGAGTTTCTTCCCAGTGTGCTTAGCTTTCCCAGGTGCGTAGTCTCTGATTCATTTCCAAGTAGCTGGGTGACCAATGTAAAAACTGTGATGCTCGAGTTCTGAATCCTTACCCAAAAGACCACCAGAGACCAGAACCAATGTAAACACAAAGGAATCTTTATTACGAGCTCTAGCTTGGTCTCCCTCGTTACACGGCTACAACCGGGGGCACTGAGAGCCCCGAGCCCAGAGTGACAGCACTTTTTATACACTTCTTTGGGGAAGGCAAGGGCTTTGCATACATCATAGCGCCTAGTAGGGATCCATTGCATACTGCAGGAAGGCCACAGAACAACTAAAATGTGACTGGCATATCATAAAGCGGGGAAGGACTCAAAAAGAATTACTGGCTAAATCAAAGGGACTGGGTACTTCAAACTGATTGGTTAGGGACATCCTACCCTAGGCAAACTTCACCTGTGGGTCATCCTGCCCTGGGCAAACATCCATCACCTATGGGACCTTCTGCCCTGGGCAAGCCTCACCTGTGGGTCAGTGTGGCATCCTGCCCTGGGCAGACACCCTTGCAGCTGCTGTGTCTGCTGATTTAGAACTACTTCAGAGTGACCTTCTGGCAGGGGCTGCTTAAAAATAACTTTTTACCAAAGTTGATCGAACTTCAAAATTACTTTAGGCTTCTCAGAACCAGACACCATCTCTGGGGATCAAACTCAGTGTTCACCCGGGAGGTCTTGCTTTGGGAATCTTCCTTGCCAGTAGAGAATTCCTGGGTGGACATCTTCCCTTGGGATACTGCAAGGAAGGAGGTTGGAGCTGGAGATGGTGTGAGACAGAGCAGGGCTGCCAAAACTGAAGCCCATCGTCACAGCTGAGTTTTCCTGAGGCTTTCCAGGGCCGTGCTGGAGCTTGTGTCATAACCCTGCCACCTCCATTCTGGTTTCTCTATGAAGCTCCTACGCTAGATGGCATGCTCTGGTTTGGAATGGGTTGTGCACCCTCATTTCTCCCCCAGACCCCCTCTTTCTCCTGGGAGCAGAAGTCTAGGACTGTGGCCTCCAGCCACATGTTCTTGCAAGGCTTTGAACAATAGCATGACTGAAGAACTAGGTTATACCTCTTTGTGTGTGCTAGTTCCCAGCCTTGAATCAGGGCATGGGTGCTGCCTCTGCGCTTTTGTGCTCAAGGCTAGAGATCTGCCCTTGAGCCACAGTTCCACTTGCAGCTTTTTGAAGATTAACTAGAGATACCAGTCTCATGGACCTTCCTGTCTGGGCGGGGTTTTAACGGAGGTCCTCAGATTTCAACCTCCTGAGTAGCTGGGATTGCAGGTATGAGCCACCAGTGAATGGTTGTATTTTAGATCTTACTCAGTAATTTCAACCTAAAATTAAGTACTTCCTTGTGCCTCGGTGTATGGGGCACTGTGGGGGAAATTTCTCTGAGAATGCTTTGCAAATGATTTAACACCCTAGGCCTCATTTGTCCCCTCTGTAAAATGAAGGAGGGGCTTCCTGCTGTGATCTAATATGTTTTGGCTTCTCAAAACAAGAAAGAAATCAACATCATCAAGAAAGAGAAAGAGAGAGAGAAAGAGAGGGGAGAAGAAGGAAGGAAAGAAAGGAGGGAGGGAGGTAAAGAAGCCAGGCTCACACCTGCAATCCTAGCTAATCAGGAGGCTGAGATTTGAGGATCACAGTTTGAAGCCAGACAGGAAAGTCTATGAGACTCATTTCCAATTAACCACCAAAAACCCAAAGTGGAGTCTGGCTCAAATGCTATGGCACTAGCACTAAGTGAAAGAAGCTCAAGAGTAGCACAAAGGCTCTGAGTTCTAGTCCCAGGACAAGAAGAAAGAAGAAGGAAAGAAAGAAGAAAGGAAGGAAGGAAAGAAAGAGGAAAAGAAGGAAGGAATCACAATGGGAGGGAGATGGAGCCATCCTTCTCCGGCCACCCCATAGCACCTGATCCTGGGTATGATCTGAGTCTTAAGAATTGACTTCCTACCCAAGCCACCTGCTAGTGCTAGGGGCCAGTCTCTGGGAACCATGCAGCAACAAGTTGAGGATAAAAAGCCACATTCTGAAATAGGAAGGATCTGGGATTTTCAAAGGTCATCTAAACCGGCCTACCTTCAGATGCCTTGCTGTGAAAATGACAAGTTTACCTTACCAGCTTTTGGATGTTCTGTTATTTGCCCCCTAACTTGTTGCACCAGTGTTCCTGGGTTAAATCTAATAGCAACTAGATGGGAAAACAAATGTCTCATTATTCAGGCAAAGCGGTGGTGTGGAAGCCCCTCGTGCAGGAGCACAAGGCTGGCAGGGCAATTGTGGAAACGTCTGTGCTGGCTGTGACCAGAGGGAGCAGATGTCTTTGGGATATGTCTCCCAACAGGGAGTATATTGAGTTTCTTCCCCCAGAACAGCACCTAGAAACAGGGTCATGGCAGGTGTAATGGCAGACATGAGAATAAGGTTCCTCGATTGAATGGGCTCTAAATCCTAAGCCGGGTAAGCAGAGAGAGCACAGGGAAATGGCCAAGTGCCCAAGGAGGTACACCGGAGAGATGTGTCTACACCCCGAGGGACTCTAAGGACGTTGAGGGACTCCTTTCAGGGACCCTGAGGAACTCTAACCACTACACGAGAGGCCAAAGCAACCCAAACCGGTGGTTCCAGGAGGAGTAAGGCCAAGATAGGGGCAGAAAACACTGCAGCCACAGTGCTGGCTAAGTCCTGCTGAAATGGGCTGATCCAATCCCACGTCATATGCCTGCTAATTTGAGAACCATGACTACTGCTACCATGGCCTCTGAGGACATGGCTTGTCTCTCAGCAGTTGTGTGGCTGAGAAAAGACACACCTGGGGATGGTCAGGGAATGAAGGTAGTGTGCAGAGAAGAGCCTGAACACACATGGCCCCCGGTTACCCCCACCCCCCAGGTGAAGGACAACTCCTGGCTGGTCTCCACAGTAGAATCTGATTCAGTCAGTACTAAAAAGAAGGGAGTTCTGACACATGCCGCAAGGGGGATGGGCCCCAGGAACAGGTGAGGTACAAAGTCCACATCCAGTGTGATCTGTTTACATACGGTATCCAGAACTGGGCAAAGCCAGAGGCAGAAGCAGAGGCAGAGTCCAGGCTGCCAGGTGCTGGCTGGGGAAGACTAGGAGAGAGACTGTGGGTTTCTGTTTAGGATGATGAAAAATCGTTTGGATTAGTAGTATGTGCCGTTGGCGCCTGGGTCACAGACCTGACCTGGATGAACCATCTGCCTCAGTACTACAAGGGCAAAGGGCAGAAAAGGGATTAATTGGCATTCTGGATGCCCACAGGAAGGGGACTTCAAGGGTGCTGGCATTAGCTTTACATTTAAACAGAGGAAGAATGGTGGCAGGGAGTGAGAGGTACCATAACGAAGCAGTACCCAGGCCGCATGTGGCCAGGTTAACTATGATCTCTGTTCTGGTTCTACCAAGGGATCCAGGCAGCCCGTGGCTGTCATCGCTTGAGTAGAACAATCTGGTTGCTCAGAATCAGATTATTGCTCCTGCTCCAGGGAGTAGTCTGGAGGGGGGACAGTAAGTCGTTGTCCACATGTAGATGAAGACGGTCTGTCCCCCAAGGCTCTGTGGTTCCCCGAAGGTAGTTGCACTAATTCTGTCTGAAGGCATATTCTGTCATTCCCAGAATCCCAGAAGAAGAGAGACTCAAGAAACACAAAAAATGCAGGTATGGATGCATACTTTTACCCTGCTTTTACTTAACTTGGGGGCCTAGGCCAAGAATAGGACAGGGAGCTCCAAATATCTGAAAGCTCTGAGAGAAAAATGTCCCAAGATGGAAATCTGGGGCTCAGTTGCAAGTTACATAAAAGGAGCACGTGAGCCAGGCCAGGGATGTGCCTCAGGTCTTTTCTCCTAGTTCACAGACACTGTACCCCCGTGAAGGTCTTTGTTGGCAGCAGTTTAGGTCCTCTATCCAGGGGGTCAGCCAGAAGTGAGGTGGGGCAGCAGGGGAGGGGGAGATTGGCAGGTATGCTGGGCTGGGGAGTGTTAACCTTGGGTCCCGTGGCTTGGGGAGAGAGGCCTGTGTAATCACCAGAGTCCTGTCTTGGGGAGACTGGTTAAGAGCACAGATGCATACTGGAATGTCTTGCCTTCCATTCATTGTGGGCCCCAGTACTCAGCAAGAGCAGTGTGTAAGCACCTGTGATAAAAGGATCTTGAGCCTCTTCTCCAGTCTGGGATCTGAGCCCACAGGCAGCCCCTGCCCCTCTGGGCATCAAGACTCAGACCTCAGCTTCAATATGAGAAGCTATGTGTTTTTATTTATAGTCAATGATGTTCTAGAGAGTACATTTTTCCACCCATCAGTTGTGGGGCCTGTCCTGAGCCTCTTTGTGCACTTGAGCCACAGCGCCACTTCCAGTTTTTGAGTGGTTAGTTGGAGACAAGAGTCTCATTAGGACTTTTCTGCCTGGGCAGGCTTTGAATCACAATCCTCAGATCTCAGCCTCCTGAGTAGCTAGAGTTTCAGGCCTGAGCCACCAGCATCCAGCAGAACTGTATATTTTTTTTCTTTCAATCTTTTCTTTTTTGGCACGAGATTGAACCCAGAGTGTTGCACTTGGTAGGCAACACTGAGCTGCATCCCTGCCCTGAGGAGTACAATTGTGAGCTACTTTCTCGTCCACAAACTTGGTCCCGAAGTACTAATTTACATAAACAGACCGGACTGAAATCAACGCTCTTCCTGCTGGCTGAGGAGTGGCTTACTGCATGTTAGTGTCCCTGGTTGTCACCGGGGTGTCCCAGGTCTGGTGTCTTCAATGGCAGGTGCTTACTCCCCTAGTCAGGAGGCGAGTCTGGTGCTGCGGTGTGGACAGCTCCGAGGTCCTTCCAGGAAGGTCCTCTGGCTTCTAGGGGCCTGTGACTTCTCCCAGTGAGTCTCCCTCCAGGTTGGAGCCACCTGACTACAGTGTGACCATATCTTACTAGTGGCATCTGCAAAGACACTACTTCCATATTATAGGGCCACCTCCTGAGGTCTGGAGACACTGCTGCCTGCTCCTGGAGAAATGCTTAACAGGAACGGTCCACTTGTTGGTGGCACATGGTCTTTGAGTCGCTCTTCTAGGCTCCCACACAGCCATCAGAACATTCTGTCTCCCTTCCTTATCCCTCTCAATGTGTCTTTATTTCAGTCCCATGTCCCACCCTCCCCTACCCAGAGGCACAGTGGAAACTTTGTTTGTAAATGTGGGCACTGTGTCCCTCTGGGCTGGCCTCTCCCTCTTGTCCTGTTTCTACCAGCAGTGGCAGGCGTTGTCGGTGTCCCCAGATACCATCTGTCCCTCCCTTGGGCAGAACAATCCGGGCCAGAGGGTTAGGCCTGGCTGAGCACCCTGTGTGGGCAGTGAGATGAGGGGGGGTGGGAATGACCAGCCATGTTCTCTGTTCTCTGATAAGAAATTCATTGTGACCCAGCTCCCAGGACAAAGATGGCTCAGAGCCCTGACCACCATAGAAGATCTGCAATGCTGCAAGTGGCTAATTTAGGGCAGTTTGTACTTCAGCATGTGTGCCCTTCCTGATGGGTGCAGTGTGATACCCTGTCAGCCCGTCTGCCTCCAGGAACAGTCCTGGCCCAGGGCTTCTACCTGCCCATACTATGAGTAGGTGAAAGTTAGACAAAAAGTTGGGAAAGGGGCTCCTCTCTCTAGGAAGGTCTTGGTGACAAATGGTTGGATTTCTTGCCCTAGCTTCCTTGTGCAGTGGATGACCCATGGAACCATAGGTGGCCTTGAGCCACAGCCCCACTTCCCATTTTCTAGAGGTTCATTGGAGATAAGAGTCTCAGGTTCTTTTGTGCCCAGGCTGGTTTTGAACCTTGATCCTCAGATTTCAGCCTCCTGAGTAGCTAGGATGACAGGCGTGAGCCACCGTGCCTGGTTTCCAGAACTGGCATTCTTAAGGTTTTCCTACCTATTCTGTAACTCCTCTAGGGTAGATAGAGGCCAATGCCAGGAGAGCCCTGAGGTGCTAATGGCACAGAGGGGTTTGTGGGATCAGTTCAAGGTCAAATGGGGGCTGAGATGGCACCAGATGGTGCCAGGGTGTGTGGATGGAATGAAGGGTCTAGGGTCAGATGGTGCCAGGACACTAGTCCTGGAAAGCCTGGATGGAAACGGAAATGTGCGTGTGTGTGCACACTGGTACTGGGTTTGAACTGAGAACCTGGGCACTGTCCCTGAGGTGTTGTTCCCCCCCCCACCCAGTCCTGGAGCTTGAACTCAGGACCTGGGCACTTTCCTTGGGCTTTCTCGAGGCTGGAGCTCTACCACTGGAGCTGCAGCACCAATTCCGGCCTTTTCTGTGTATGTGGTACTGAGGAATGGAACCCAGGGCTTCATGCATGCTAGACGAGCACTCTACCACCAGGCCCCATTCCCAGCCCCTTAGCTTTCTTGTTCAAAGCTAGTGCTCGACCACCTGATCCACAGCTCCACTTCTGGCCTTTCGAATAGTTAATTGGAGGTCAGAGTTTCCCCAGCTTTCCTGCCCAGGCTGGCTTCACCTGACCACGCTCAGATCTCAGCTTCTTGAGTAGCTGGGATTATGGGTATGAGCTACCTGCTCCTGATTCAGCCATGCACTGTGGTTAGGGATGTCAAATGCAGCTTGCTTAGGTCCCAGACAAGATCTGGGGCTCCCTGGCTTGGCTTCTTTGTGCCCAAAGGAGGCATGGGCTGGCTGCCCCGTCGTGGGCAGGGAGAAGAACGTGGTCACCCAAGGGAAGACTTGAGACGAGAGAGGAGGTGTGGCTGCTCAAGCATTTGAGGCTGACTAGTGGAAGGAGTAAAGAGGAGCTGGCAGGAAGAGGCAGATGGCTGAAAGGGCTCCTGTGGTCCGGCACATTCACCACGGGGACCCATTATTGGCTACCCGCTCTCCCTCCCCAGGCCTTGGAGAAGATGCCTTCTGGAACAGGAATTCTGCTGCCTGGGCTTTGGGCCAGTGGCTCAGCTGGGGACGTGGGGAGGCAATCAGGATGCTGGCAGGGCTTTCACTGCACTTTTCCATGGTAACAGCTGGTGCAGACAGCTTGGTAGCCACCGAGAGGCCTCTGTTCTGATGAGGTGAAGTTGGAGACGGATCTCCAGTGAGGGCCACAGCTTCACTTCCAGGAGTGGGCTCTGTGGATCCCACAGGTAAGCCAGGCAGGGCTGTGACCAGCCGAAATTCCCTCCACACCCCCACATTGTGTGGGGGAGTGGGATGTGGTTTCCGGTCCTCGGTTGCACCCTCTGGCTCTGGGGCAGAGGTCTGACTGTGGAGCCAGGCCTGGCATGGCGCAGTGCACAGCCTCAAACACTACCTGTTTTCCCCATAGTTCTTGAGCGCTCACTGGTAAAATGGGAATGATCACTGAGAACTAGTGGCTCACATCTGTCATGCTAGCTGCTCAGGAGGCTCAGATCTGAGGATAACGGTTCAAAGCCAGCCCAGGCAGAAAGTCCTGGACTCTTATCTCCAAGCCAGAAGTGGGGCTGTGACTCAAGTGGTAGAACGCTAGCCTTAAGCAAAAACAAACAAAAAACAACAAAAAGAAGAACAAACAAACAAGAAACTCAGTGACAGTGCCCAGGCCCTGAGTTCAAGCCTCCAGGCTGGAGCCAAAATTACTGTGAGTCGTCGTGCCTGGTTTCCAGGGTCACTGGAGCCACCACCAGCCTTACTACTGCCCCTCTGTCATGAAGTCCTCACATCCATGGTATCACGGTCTTCCGCATCGTATCGTCACCTCATCGCCACCTCATCACCACCTCATCACCAGAGTGCCACCCCGTTACTGTCAGCATCCTCACCCTCATCCTCACCGTTATCGCCAAGCTTCACCAGCATCCTCGCCATCATTACCAGCCTCCATAGCACCTCACTTCAAAGGGTGGGACCGGCACGGCAGCCCTCCTGCTGTGACAGCTCTTTGTCAGTCAGCCTCCCACAGAGGAAGACGGAGGGCAGAGAGGCTGGCCCTTCTCACCCAGCGGTGAACGTTACAAGAGGTGACCGAAGAGAGAGCAGTCCTGGAAGAACAGGTAGCAAGAGAGCCAGGCCTCAGGCTGGTAGCTGGTTGGATTTATTCTGGCTGGAACAGCAGCAGCAGTGCCATAGAAAAGGGGCAGGCAGGGTGCACTCTGCCCACAGCAGGGACTCAGCAACCGCTGGGCCCGACTGCAGCTCTGTCTTGGTGCCTGGACATTCTCCCCCACTCCGCCGGGCGTCCGTCATGAGCTCTGAAGCTGGGGAATCCACGCCTTTCCACAAGGGGCTCCGAGGACAGCGGTGGCCAGGGCACTGTAACTCCAGGGTGCGCTCACGAGGCAGGGCTGGTCCTCGGCTACAGTCTGGGGTGTGTGTTGACCGTGGCCCAGCCCTGTCCTGGGCACCGACAGCCAGGGGAGCCCCGTGGAGAAAGGCCTGCCTCTCTGGACTTCTCTGGCTGGCTGGTCAGTGCTGGGGAGGAATTCCTGTCCTGTGACCTAAGAATGACCTTACCGTGTGACGTGAGAATAGCCCCGTCAGGTGACTGAAGAATGTCTACTGGTTCGTGTCGGGACAATTAAAGGTCCTCTTGCTAACGGTGAGCAGCGTGGACCCCGGAGCCTTTTACTGACATGGGAATAGGGTCAGAGTGGTCCTGGGGCTTGTGGAGGTAAATTTGGCACCATGGGACCCGAGGGCTGAGGGTGTACAGCCTGGCATCCTGGGGAAGAGGCAGGGCCCCCGGGGCTGGCAGAACACCAGGCCGCCTAGATGCTGCTGGCCAGCGTGTCTGAAGCATGTTCCGGGTCAGCTCCCGTCCTATGGCTAGCGTGTGTCCGGCGTTCAGTATTGGAGCGGGGACACGGATGCTCACATTTTTAACCGGTCTGTAGTATTCTCACCTGGGTGAGGCACCCTCACCCGACTGCCCTATCTGCACATGGCCTTAGGGTGCCTTCGCCTTTCTGATCTCTGGTAAGGACAGTAGACGTTGGGATCATAACCTCTGGGAGCTTTCTCAAGGTATTTAGCGTCATTAAACCTGCAGAGACTGCTTCCCCGTGGACACCATTCAATGCCTCACTTCCTCCACCACCTCCTCGTCCTCCTCCTCCTCCACCACCTCCTCCTCCTCTGCCTCCTCCTCCACCACCTCCTCCTCCTCTTCCTCCTCCTCCTCCAACTCTGTCTCCTCCTCCTCCTCCTCCTCCTCCTCCTCCTCCTCCTCCTCCTCCTCCTCCTCCTCCTCTACTTTCTCTTAGTTCTGGGACTTGAACTTAGGGCTGGGTACTGTCCTTGAGCTTCTTTTGCTCAAGGCTAGCACTCTATCACTTGAGCCACAGTGCCACTTAGGGCTTTCTCGGTGTATGTGGAACTGAGGAATGGAACCCAGGGCTTCGTGCATGCCAGGCAAGCAGTCTCTCCCTGAGCCGCTCTCCCAGCCTTCCATCTCTCCTCTTTTGGATGTGGGCCCCTTTACCTCAAACCCTCACTTGTGTATCACTGACTAAAGCTCAGTAGTTACTTACAAAGTTTCTCTGAGATAAAATTTAGATACGATTTAAGAAATCGCAAATGACTTTGGGCAAATGCACAAAACCAGGGTTCCCAGAATTCTACTGCGATGCTGGTAACAACAACAGCCTCTTCAGAAGGTTCTGAATGACCCCCACCCCCACACACACAGAGGCATTGCTGTTCTCATTTTCCTGGTGGGTTTTTTTTTCTTGTCTGTTCTAGAAATTCGTGGAGTGGAATTGTACAGAATACGCTGCTTGGTGGGGGCTCTCCCAACCGGCCAGAAGGGAACCCCCCCTCCCCTTCCCGCATGGTTTTGGCCATGAGCTTGTTGCTTTCCTGCAGCTGTCCCCATGGAGCCGTTGATGATTGGGGACTGAGAAAGTGCCTTCTGCTCACATCATTCCAGTCCTGACAGCTGAGCCTGGGGCAGTTATAAGAGCCAGTAGTCCCTGTGGGGGGTTTAAGCCAGTTGGGAGCAGACATTAGACTGATAAGGCTGATGAGTCCCCACGGAAAACAGAGGGAAGAGTCCCTCCCATCCTCGCACCCATGGGGCAGAGCTTCCTGGTAGCCAAAGACATCTGGATTGCCCTGGGTGGGCTGCTGTGAGCCGGCTTCACAGGCAGATAATGTCTGACAGCAGACAGACCAGCAGACCTGCTGAGGAGGGAGGGAAATAACCTCCTGTGGGACCCTCCTTGGACGGTGCTTCCTCCCCTGAGCTGAGCAGATGGTCCACCTACGGGGACAGGCCCAGGCCTCGGCTCTGGGCTCCTCTGACCATAGCCAGATGTCAGTCCATAGTTTCTCCCTGTGTCCCCTGCGAGGGGGTTTACCTCCTGAGTTCTTTCTGCGGTTTCCATCAATGCCTCGAACACCTCCTGTGAGCTTTTCTTTTCTTTTCATCAGTCGTGGGACTTGAACTCTGGGCCTGGGCACTGTCCCTGAGCTCTTCAGCTCAAGGCTACCACCCTACCCCGGGGGCCACAGCACCACTTCCGGTTTTCTCATGGTTAATTGGATAAGAGTCTCAGGGACTTTAGTGCCCAGGCTGGCTTTGAACCATGATCCTCAGATCTCAGCCTCCTGAGTAGCTAGGATGACAGGCGTGAGCCACTGGCACCTGGTTCCCTCTGCTCCTTCAGCGTTCCAGAGGGACAGAGGAGGACCTGCGTCTCTGCCTCTGTGGACCGGTGTGTATCCCAACTCACCCCAGGATGGACAGAATGACAGGGTCCTTTCCCGCCAGCTTTTGGATGGGGGCTATCTTCATGGCAAGGCAAGGTGAGGCCAGAATCCTGTCCACAGAAAGCAGGGGCAGGGGTGTGGCTGGAGGGCAGGCCTCGTTCGCCTGTCCCGGAGCACAGGGGAGGGGAGCCTTCTCAAGGGTCCTGGGTGCTGGGATGCCTTTGCAGCTGGCTCTGGCTACTGAGCTGGGCCCTGCCTCTGTACCACCTCGGCAAGACAGACTCCCACGCAGCCCCCGGACGGACTTGGAGCCTTAGCTAGTTGGTCAGAAAGTTCTTGACTTCTCTACCCAGGGA